>NW_027437618.1:0-346899 GCF_965140245.1 Athene noctua | reverse complement strand
CGTACACGTTTTCGGCCGAAAACGCGTTTTCCGGCGAAAAACGCACACCACGGCTCTTTCTGAGAAAAAGCAAGCACGGAGGACGAGAATCGCTTTTGCCCTGCGTAGCGTTCCGGGCAGCGGGTAGAACCAGGCAGAGAATTCCCGGCTAGCAGCTTCCCTGTGGCGGGGAAGTGCAAACGTACACGTTTTCGGCCGAAAACGCGTTTTCCGGCGAAAACGCACACCACGGCTCTTTCTGAGAAAAAGCAAGCACGGAGGACGAGAATCGCTTTTGCCCTGCGTAGCTTTCCGGGCAGCGGGTAGAACCAGGCAGAGAATTCCCGGCTAGCAGCTTCCCTGTGGCGGGGAAGTGCAAACGTACACGTTTTCGGCCGAAAACGCGTTTTCCGGCGAAAACGCACACCACGGCTCTTTCTGAGAATAAGCAAGCACGGAGGACGAGAATCGCTTTTGCCCTGCGTAGCGTTCCGGGCAGCGGGTAAACCAGGCAGAGAATTCCCGGCTAGCAGCTTCCCTGTGGCGGGGAAGTGCAAACGTACACGTTTTCGGCCGAAAACGCGTTTTCCGGCGAAAACGCACACCACGGCTCTTTCTGAGAAAAAGCAAGCACGGAGGACGAGAATCGCTTTTGCCCTGCGTAGCGTTCCGGGCAGCGGGTAGAACCAGGCAGAGAATTCCCGGCTAGCAGCTTCCCTGTGGCGGGGAAGTGCAAACGTACACGTTTTCGGCCGAAAACGCGTTTTCCGGCGAAAACGCACACCACGGCTCTTTCTGAGAAAAAGCAAGCACGGAGGACGAGAATCGCTTTTGCCCTGCGTAGCGTTCCGGGCAGCGGGTAGAACCAGGCAGAGAATTCCCGGCTAGCAGCTTCCCTGTGGCGGGGAAGTGCAAACGTACACGTTTTCGGCCGAAAACGCGTTTTCCGGCGAAAACGCACACCACGGCTCTTTCTGAGAAAAAGCAAGCACGGAGGACGAGAATCGCTTTTGCCCTGCGTAGCGTTCCGGGCAGCGGGTAGAACCAGGCAGAGAATTCCCGGCTAGCAGCTTCCCTGTGGCGGGGAAGTGCAAACGTACACGTTTTCGGCCGAAAACACGTTTTCCGGCGAAAACGCACACCACGGCTCTTTCTGAGAAAAAGCAAGCATGGAGGACGAGAATCGCTTTTGCCCTGCGTAGCGTTCCGGGCAGCGGGTAGAACCAGGCAGAGAATTCCCGGCTAGCAGCTTCCCTGTGGCGGGGAAGTGCAAACGTACACGTTTTCGGCCGAAAACGCGTTTTCCGGCGAAAACGCACACCACGGCTCTTTCTGAGAAAAAGCAAGCACGGAGGACGAGAATCGCTTTTGCCCTGCGTAGCGTTCCGGGCAGCGGGCAGAACCAGGCAGAGAATTCCCGGCTAGCAGCTTCCCTGTGGCGGGCAAGTGCAAACGTACACGTTTTCGGCCGAAAACGCGTTTTCCGGCGAAAACGCACACCACGGCTCTTTCTGAGAAAAAGCAAGCACGGAGGACGAGAATCGCTATTGCCCTGCGTAGCGTTCCGGGCAGCGGGTAGAACCAGGCAGAGAATTCCCGGCTAGCAGCTTCCCTGTGGCGGGGAAGTGCAAACGTACACGTTTTCGGCCGAAAACTCGTTTTCCGGCGAAAACGCACACCACTGCTCCTTCTGAGAAAAAGCAAGCACGGAGGACGAGAATCGCTTTTGCCCTGCGTAGCGTTCCGGGCAGCGGGCAGAACCAGGCAGAGAATTCCCGGCTAGCAGCTTCCCTGTGGCGGGGAAGTGCAAACGTACACGTTTTCGGCCGAAAACGCGTTTTCCGGCGAAAACGCACACCACGGCTCTTTCTGAGAAAAAGCAAGCACGGAGGACGAGAATCGCTTTTGCCCTGCGTAGCGTTCCGGGCAGCGGGTAGAACCAGGCAGAGAATTCCCGGCTAGCAGCTTCCCTGTGGCGGGGAAGTGCAAACGTACACGTTTTCGGCCGAAAACGCGTTTTCCGGCGAAAACGCACACCACGGCTCTTTCTGAGAAAAAGCAAGCACGGAGGACGAGAATCGCTTTTGCCCTGCGTAGCGTTCCGGGCAGCGGGTAGAACCAGGCAGAGAATTCCCGGCTAGCAGCTTCCCTGTGGCGGGGAAGTGCAAACGTACACGTTTTCGGCCGAAAACGCGTTTTCCGGCGAAAACGCACACCACGGCTCTTTCTGAGAAAAAGCAAGCACGGAGGACGAGAATCGCTTTTGCCCTGCGTAGCGTTCCGGGCAGCGGGTACAACCAGGCAGAGAATTCCCGGCTAGCAGCTTCCCTGTGGCGGGGAAGTGCAAACGTACACGTTTTCGGCCGAAAACGCGTTTTCCGGCGAAAACGCACACCACGGCTCTTTCTGAGAAAAAGCAAGCACGGAGGACGAGAATCGCTTTTGCCCTGCGTAGCGTTCCGGCAGCGGGCAGAACCAGGCAGAGAATTCCCGGCTAGCAGCTTCCCTGTGGCGGGGAAGTGCAAACGTACACGTTTTCGGCCGAAAACGCGTTTTCCGGCGAAAACGCACACCACGGCTCTTTCTGAGAAAAAGCAAGCACGGAGGACGAGAATCGCTTTTGCCCTGCGTAGCGTTCCGGGCAGCGGGTAGAACCAGGCAGAGAATTCCCGGCTAGCAGCTTCCCTGTGGCGGGGAACTGCAAACGTACACGTTTTCGGCCGAAAACGCGTTTTCCGGCGAAAACGCACACCACGGCTCTTTCTGAGAAAAAGCAAGCACGGAGGACGAGAATCGCTTTTGCCCTGCGTAGCGTTCCGGGCAGCGGGTAGAACCAGGCAGAGAATTCCCGGCTAGCAGCTTCCCTGTGGCGGGGAAGTGCAAACGTACACGTTTTCGGCCGAAAACGCGTTTTCCGGCGAAAACGCACACCACGGCTCTTTCTGAGAAAAAGCAAGCACGGAGGACGAGAATCGCTTTTGCCCTGCGTAGCGTTCCGGGCAGCGGGTAGAACCAGGCAGAGAATTCCCGGCTAGCAGCTTCCCTGTGGCGGGGAAGTGCAAACGTACACGTTTTCGGCCGAAAACGCATTTTCTGGCGAAAACGCACACCACGGCTCTTTCTGAGAAAAAGCAAGCACGGAGGACGAGAATCGCTTTTGCCCTGCGTAGCGTTCCGGGCAGCGGGTAGAACCAGGCAGAGAATTCCCGGCTAGCAGCTTCCCTGTGGCGGGGAAGTGCAAACGTACACGTTTTCGGCCGAAAACGCGTTTTCCGGCGAAAACGCACACCACGGCTCTTTCTGAGAATAAGCAAGCACGGAGGACGAGAATCGCTTTTGCCCTGCGTAGCGTTCCGGGCAGCGGGTAGAACCAGGCAGAGAACTCCCGGCTAGCAGCTTCCCTGTGGCGGGGAAGTGCAAACGTACACGTTTTCGGCCGAAAACGCGTTTTCCGGCGAAAACGCACACCACGGCTCTTTCTGAGAAAAAGCAAGCACGGAGGACGAGAATCGCTTTTGCCCTGCGTAGCGTTCCGGGCAGCGGGTAGAACCAGGCAGAGAATTCCCGGCTAGCAGCTTCCCTGTGGCGGGGAAGTGCAAACGTACACGTTTTCGGCCGAAAAACGCGTTTTCCGGCGAAAACGCACACCACGGCTCTTTCTGAGAAAAAGCAAGCACGGAGGACGAGAATCGCTTTTGCCCTGCGTAGCGTTCCGGGCAGCGGGTAGAACCAGGCAGAGAATTCCCGGCTAGCAGCTTCCCTGTGGCGGGGAAGTGCAAACGTACACGTTTTCGGCCGAAAACGCGTTTTCCGGCGAAAACGCACACCACGGCTCTTTCTGAGAAAAAGCAAGCACGGAGGACGAGAATCGCTTTTGCCCTGCGTAGCGTTCCGGGCAGCGGGCAGAACCAGGCAGAGAATTCCCGGCTAGCAGCTTCCCTGTGGCGGGGAAGTGCAAACGTACAAGTTTTCGGCCGAAAACGCGTTTTCCGGCGAAAACGCACACCACGGCTCTTTCTGAGAAAAAGCAAGCACGGAGGACGAGAATCGCTTTTGCCCTGCGTAGCGTTCCGGGCAGCGGGTAGAACCAGGCAGAGAATTCCCGGCTAGCAGCTTCCCTGTGGCGGGGAAGTGCAAACGTACACGTTTTCGGCCGAAAACGCGTTTTCCGGCGAAAACGCACACCACGGCTCTTTCTGAGAAAAAGCAAGCACGGAGGACGAGAATCGCTTTTGCCCTGCGTAGCGTTCCGGGCAGCGGGTAGAACCAGGCAGAGAATTCCCGGGGAGCAGCTTCCCTGTGGCGGGGAAGTGCAAACGTACACGTTTTCGGCCGAAAACGCGTTTTCCGGCGAAAACGCACACCACGGCTCTTTCTGAGAAAAAGCAAGCACGGAGGACGAGAATCGCTTTTGCCCTGCGTAGCGTTCCGGGCAGCGGGTAGAACCAGGCAGAGAATTCCCGGCTAGCAGCTTCCCTGTGGCGGGGAAGTGCAAACGTACACGTTTTCGGCCGAAAACGCGTTTTCCGGCGAAAACGCACACCACGGCTCTTTCTGAGAAAAAGCAAGCACGGAGGACGAGAATCGCTTTTGCCCTGCGTAGCGTTCCGGGCAGCGGGTAGAACCAGGCAGAGAATTCCCGGCTAGCAGCTTCCCTGTGGCGGGGAAGTGCAAACGTACACGTTTTCGGCCGAAAACGCGTTTTCCGGCGAAAACGCACACCACGGCTCTTTCTGAGAAAAAGCAAGCACGGAGGACGAGAACCGCTTTTGCCCTGCGTAGCGTTCCGGGCAGCGGGCAGAACCAGGCAGAGAATTCCCGGCTAGCAGCTTCCCTGTGGCGGGGAAGTGCAAACGTACACGTTTTCGGCCGAAAACGCGTTTTCCGGCGAAAACGCACACCACGGCTCTTTCTGAGAAAAAGCAAGCACGGAGGACGAGAATCGCTTTTGCCCTGCGTAGCGTTCCGGGCAGCGGGTAGAACCAGGCAGAGAATTCCCGGCTAGCAGCTTCCCTGTGGCGGGGAAGTGCAAACGTACACGTTTTCGGCCGAAAACGCGTTTTCCGGCGAAAACGCACACCACGGCTCTTTCTGAGAAAAAGCAAGCACGGAGGACGAGAATCGCTTTTGCCCTGCGTAGCGTTCCGGGCAGCGGGTAGAACCAGGCAGAGAATTCCCGGCTAGCAGCTTCCCTGTGGCGGGGAAGTGCAAACGTACACGTTTTCGGCCGAAAACGCGTTTTCCGGCGAAAACGCACACCACGGCTCTTTCTGAGAAAAAGCAAGCACGGAGGACGAGAATCGCTTTTGCCCTGCGTAGCGTTCCGGGCAGCGGGTAGAACCAGGCAGAGAATTCCCGGCTAGCAGCTTTCCTGTGGCGGGGAAGTGCAAACGTACACGTTTTCGGCCGAAAACGCGTTTTCCGGCGAAAACGCACACCACGGCTCTTTCTGAGAAAAAGCAAGCACGGAGGACGAGAATCGCTTTTGCCCTGCGTAGCGTTCCGGGCAGCGGGTAGAACCAGGCAGAGAATTCCCGGCTAGCAGCTTCCCTGTGGCGGGGAAGTGCAAACGTACACGTTTTCGGCCGATAACGCGTTTTCCAGCGAAAACGCACACCACGGCTCTTTCTGAGAAAAAGCAAGCACGGAGGACGAGAATCGCTTTTGCCCTGCGTAGCGTTCCGGGCAGCGGGTAGAACCAGGCAAAGAATTCCCGGCTAGCAGCTTCCCTGTGGCGGGGAAGTGCAAACGTACACGTTTTCGGCCGAAAACGCGTTTTCCGGCGAAAACGCACACCACGGCTCTTTCTGAGAAAAAGCAAGCACGGAGGACGAGAATCGCTTTTGCCCTGCGTAGCGTTCCGGGCAGCGGGTAGAACCAGGCAGAGAATTCCCGGCTAGCAGCTTCCCTGTGGCGGGGAAGTGCAAACGTACACGTTTTCGGCCGAAAACGCATTTTCCGGCGAAAACGCACACCACGGCTCTTTCTGAGAAAAAGCAAGCACGGAGGACGAGAATCGCTTTTGCCCTGCGTAGCGTTCCGGGCAGCGGGTAGAACCAGGCAGAGAATTCCCGGCTAGCAGCTTCCCTGTGGCGGGGAAGTGCAAACGTACACGTTTTCGGCCGAAAACGCGTTTTCCGGCGAAAACGCACACCACGGCTCTTTCTGAGAAAAAGCAAGCACGGAGGACGAGAATCGCTTTTGCCCTGCGTAGCGTTCCGGGCAGCGGGTAGAACCAGGCAGAGAATTCCCGGCTAGCAGCTTCCCTGTGGCTGGGAAGTGCAAACGTACACGTTTTCGGCCGAAAACGCATTTTCCGGCGAAAACGCACACCACGGCTCTTTCTGAGAAAAAGCAAGCACAGAGGACGAGAATCGCTTTTGCCCTGCGTAGCGTTCCGGGCAGCGGGTAGAACCAGGCAGAGAATTCCCGGCTAGCCGCTTCCCTGTGGCGGGGAAGTGCAAACGTACACGTTTTCGGCCGAAAACGCGTTTTCCGGCGAAAACGCACACCACGGCTCTTTCTGAGAAAAAGCAAGCACGGAGGACGAGAATCGCTTTTGCCCTGCGTAGCGTTCCGGGCAGCGGGTAGAACCAGGCAGAGAATTCCCGGCTAGCAGCTTCCCTGTGGCCGGGAAGTGCAAACGTACACGTTTTCGGCCGAAAACGCGTTTTCCGGCGAAAACGCACACCACGGCTCTTTCTGAGAAAAAGCAAGCACGGAGGACGAGAATCGCTTTTGCCCTGCGTAGCGTTCCGGGCAGCGGGTAGAACCAGGCAGAGAATTCCCGGCTAGCAGCTTCCCTGTGGCGGGGAAGTGCAAACGTACACGTTTTCGGCCGATAACGCGTTTTCCGGCGAAAACGCACACCACGGCTCTTTCTGAGAAAAAGCAAGCACGGAGGACGAGAATCGCTTTTGCCCTGCGTAGCGTTCCGGGCAGCGGGTAGAACCAGGCAAAGAATTCCCGGCTAGCAGCTTCCCTGTGGCGGGGAAGTGCAAACGTACACGTTTTCGGCCGAAAACGCGTTTTCCGGCGAAAACGCACACCACGGCTCTTTCTGAGAAAAAGCAAGCACGGAGGACGAGAATCGCTTTTGCCCTGCGTAGCGTTCCGGGCAGCGGGTAGAACCAGGCAGAGAATTCCCGGCTAGCAGCTTCCCTGTGGCGGGGAAGTGCAAACGTACACGTTTTCGGCCGAAAACGCGTTTTCCGGCGAAAACGCACACCACGGCTCTTTCTGAGAAAAAGCAAGCACGGAGGACGAGAATCGCTTTTGCCCTGCGTAGCGTTCCGGGCAGCGGGTAGAACCAGGCAGAGAATTCCCGGCTAGCAGCTTCCCTGTGGCGGGGAAGTGCAAACGTACACGTTTTCGGCCGAAAACGCGTTTTCCGGCGAAAACGCACACCACGGCTCTTTCTGAGAAAAAGCAAGCACGGAGGACGAGAATCGCTTTTGCCCTGCGTAGCGTTCCGGGCAGCGGGTAGAACCAGGCAGAGAATTCCCGGCTAGCAGCTTCCCTGTGGCGGGGAAGTGCAAACGTACACGTTTTCGGCCGAAAACGCATTTTCCGGCGAAAACGCACACCACGGCTCTTTCTGAGAAAAAGCAAGCACGGAGGACGAGAATCGCTTTTGCCCTGCGTAGCGTTCCGGGCAGCGGGTAGAACCAGGCAGAGAATTCCCGGCTAGCAGCTTCCCTGTGGCGGGGAAGTGCAAACGTACACGTTTTCGGCCGAAAACGCATTTTCCGGCGAAAACGCACACCACGGCTCTTTCTGAGAAAAAGCAAGCACGGAGGACGAGAATCGCTTTTGCCCTGCGTAGCGTTCCGGGCAGCGGGTAGAACCAGGCAGAGAATTCCCGGCTAGCCGCTTCCCTGTGGCGGGGAAGTGCAAACGTACACGTTTTCGGCCGAAAACGCGTTTTCCGGCGAAAACGCACACCACGGCTCTTTCTGAGAAAAAGCAAGCACGGAGGACGAGAATCGCTTTTGCCCTGCGTAGCGTTCCGGGCAGCGGGTAGAACCAGGCAGAGAATTCCCGGCTAGCAGCTTCCCTGTGGCCGGGAAGTGCAAACGTACACGTTTTCGGCCGAAAACGCATTTTCCGGCGAAAACGCACACCACGGCTCTTTCTGAGAAAAAGCAAGCACGGAGGACGAGAATCGCTTTTGCCCTGCGTAGCGTTCCGGGCAGCGGGTAGAACCAGGCAGAGAATTCCCGGCTAGCAGCTTCCCTGTGGCTGGGAAGTGCAAACGTACACGTTTTCGGCCGAAAACGCGTTTTCCGGCGAAAACGCACACCACGGCTCTTTCTGAGAAAAAGCAAGCACGGACGACGCGAATCGCTTTTGCCCTGCGTAGCGTTCCGGGCAGCGGGTAGAACCAGGCAGAGAATTCCCGGCTAGCACCTTCCCTGTGGCGGGGAAGTGCAAACGTACACGTTTTCGGCCGAAAACGCATTTTCCGGCGAAAACGCACACCACGGCTCTTTCTGAGAAAAAGCAAGCACGGAGGACGAGAATCGCTTTTGCCCTGCGTAGCGTTCCGGGCAGCGGGTAGAACCAGGCAGAGAATTCCCGGCTAGCAGCTTCCCTGTGGCGGGGAAGTGCAAACGTACACGTTTTCGGCCGAAAACGCGTTTTCCGGCGAAAACGCACACCACGGCTCTTTCTGAGAAAAAGCAAGCACGGAGGACGAGAATCGCTTTTGCCCTGCGTAGCGTTCCGGGCACCGGGTAGAACCAGGCAGAGAATTCCCGGCTAGCAGCTTCCCTGTGGCGGGGAAGTGCAAACGTACACGTTTTCGGCCGAAAACGCGTTTTCCGGCGAAAACGCACACCACGGCTCTTTCTGAGAAAAAGCAAGCACGGAGGACGAGAATCGCTTTTGCCCTGCGTAGCGTTCCGGGCAGCGGGTAGAACCAGGCAGAGAATTCCCGGCTAGCAGCTTCCCTGTGGCGGGGAAGTGCAAACGTACACGTTTTCGGCCGAAAACGCGTTTTCCGGCGAAAACGCACACCACGGCTCTTTCTGAGAAAAAGCAAGCACGGAGGACGAGAATCGCTTTTGCCCTGCGTAGCGTTCCGGGCAGCGGGTAGAACCAGGCAGAGAATTCCCGGCTAGCAGCTTCCCTGTGGCGGGGAAGTGCAAACGTACACGTTTTCGGCCGAAAACGCGTTTTCCGGCGAAAACGCACACCACGGCTCTTTCTGAGAAAAAGCAAGCACGGAGGACGAGAATCGCTTTTGCCCTGCGTAGCGTTCCGGGCAGCGAGTAGAACCAGGCAAAGAATTCCCGGCTAGCAGCTTCCCTGTGGCGGGGAAGTGCAAACGTACACGTTTTCGGCCGAAAACGCGTTTTCCGGCGAAAACGCACACCACGGCTCTTTCTGAGGAAAAGCAAGCACGGAGGACGAGAATCGCTTTTGCCCTGCGTAGCGTTCCGGGCAGCGGGTAGAACCAGGCAGAGAATTCCCGGCTAGCAGCTTCCCTGTGGCGGGGAAGTGCAAACGTACACGTTTTCGGCTGAAAACGCGTTTTCCGGCGAAAACGCACACCACGGCTCTTTCTGAGAAAAAGCAAGCACGGAGGACGAGAATCGCTTTTGCCCTGCGTAGCGTTCCGGGCAGCGGGTAGAACCAGGCAGAGAATTCCCGGCTAGCAGCTTCCCTGTGGCGGGGAAGTGCAAACGTACACGTTTTCGGCCGATAACGCGTTTTCCGGCGAAAACGCACACCACGGCTCTTTCTGAGAAAAAGCAAGCACGGAGGACGAGAATCGCTTTTGCCCTGCGTAGCGTTCCGGGCAGCGGGTAGAACCAGGCAGAGAATTCCCGGCTAGCAGCTTCCCTGTGGCTGGGAAGTGCAAACGTACACGTTTTCGGCCGAAAACGCGTTTTCCGGCGAAAACGCACACCACGGCTCTTTCTGAGAAAAAGCAAGCACGGAGGACGAGAATCGCTTTTGCCCTGCGTAGCGTTCCGGGCAGCGGGTAGAACCAGGCAGAGAATTCCCGGCTAGCAGCTTCCCTGTGGCGGGGAAGTGCAAACGTACACGTTTTCGGCCGAAAACGCGTTTTCCGGCGAAAACGCACACCACGGCTCTTTCTGAGAAAAAGCAAGCACGGAGGACGAGAATCGCTTTTGCCCTGTGTAGCGTTCCAGGCAGCGGGTAGAACCAGGCAGAGAACTCCCGGCTAGCAGCTTCCCTGTGGCTGGGAAGTGCAAACGTACACGTTTTCGGCCGAAAACGCGTTTTCCGGCGAAAACGCACACCACGGCTCTTTCTGAGAAAAAGCAAGCACGGAGGACGAGAATCGCTTTTGCCCTGCGTAGCGTTCCGGGCAGCGGGTAGAACCAGGCAGAGAATTCCCGGCTAGCAGCTTTCCTGTGGCGGGGAAGTGCAAACGTACACGTTTTCGGCCGAAAACGCGTTTTCCGGCGAAAACGCACACCACGGCTCTTTCTGAGAAAAAGCAAGCACGGAGGACGAGAATCGCTTTTGCCCTGCGTAGCGTTCCGGGCAGCGGGTAGAACCAGGCAGAGAATTCCCGGCTAGCAGCTTCCCTGTGGCGGGGAAGTGCAAACGTACACGTTTTCGGCCGAAAACGCGTTTTCCGGCGAAAACGCACACCACGGCTCTTTCTGAGAAAAAGCAAGCACGGAGGACGAGAATCGCTTTTGCCCTGCGTAGCGTTCCGGGCAGCGGGTAGAACCAGGCAGAGAATTCCCGGCTAGCAGCTTCCCTGTGGCGGGGAAGTGCAAACGTACACGTTTTCGGCCGAAAACGCGTTTTCCGGCGAAAACGCACACCACGGCTCTTTCTGAGAAAAAGCAAGCACGGAGGACGAGAATCGCTTTTGCCCTGCGTAGCGTTCCGGGCAGCGGGTAGAACCAGGCAGAGAATTCCCGGCTAGCAGCTTCCCTGTGGCGGGGAAGTGCAAACGTACACGTTTTCGGCCGAAAACGCGTTTTCGGCGAAAAAGCACACCACGGCTCTTTCTGAGAAAAAGCAAGCACGGAGGACGAGAATCGCTTTTGCCCTGCGTAGCGTTCCGGGCAGCGGGTAGAACCAGGCAGAGAATTCCCGGCTAGCAGCTTCCCTGTGGCGGGGAAGTGCAAACGTACACGTTTTCGGCCGATAACGCGTTTTCCGGCGAAAACGCACACCACGGCTCTTTCTGAGAAAAAGCAAGCACGGAGGACGAGAATCGCTTTTGCCCTGCGTAGCGTTCCGGGCAGCGAGTAGAACCAGGCAAAGAATTCCCGGCTAGCAGCTTCCCTGTGGCGGGGAAGTGCAAACGTACACGTTTTCGGCCGAAAACGCGTTTTCCGGCGAAAACGCACACCACGGCTCTTTCTGAGAAAAAGCAAGCACGGAGGACGAGAATCGCTTTTGCCCTGCGTAGCGTTCCGGGCAGCGGGTAGAACCAGGCAGAGAATTCCCGGCTAGCAGCTTCCCTGTGGCGGGGAAGTGCAAACGTACACGTTTTCGGCCAAAAACGCGTTTTCCGGCGAAAACGCACACCACGGCTCTTTCTGAGAAAAAGCAAGCACGGAGGACGAGAATCGCTTTTGCCCTGCGTAGCGTTCCGGGCAGCGGGTAGAACCAGGCAGAGAATTCCCGGCTAGCAGCTTCCCTGTGGCGGGGAAGTGCAAACGTACACGTTTTCGGCCGAAAACGCGTTTTCCGGGGAAAACGCACACCACGGCTCTTTCTGAGAAAAAGCAAGCACGGAGGACGAGAATCGCTTTTGCCCTGCGTAGCGTTCCGGGCAGCGGGTAGAACCAGGCAGAGAATTCCCGGCTAGCAGCTTCCCTGTGGCTGGGAAGTGCAAACGTACACGTTTTCGGCCAAAAACGCGTTTTCGGCGAAAACGCACACCACGGCTCTTTCTGAGAAAAAGCAAGAACGGAGGACGAGAATCGCTTTTGCCCTGCGTAGCGTTCCGGGCAGCGGGTAGAACCAGGCAGAGAATTCCCGGCTAGCAGCTTCCCTGTGGCGGGGAACTGCAAACGTACACGTTTTCGGCCGAAAACGCGTTTTCCGGCGAAAACGCACACCACGGCTCTTTCTGAGAAAAAGCAAGCACGGAGGACGAGAATCGCTTTTGCCCTGCGTAGCGTTCCGGGCAGCGGGTAGAACCAGGCAGAGAATTCCCGGCTAGCAGCTTCCCTGTGGCGGGGAAGTGCAAACGTACACGTTTTCGGCCGATAACGCGTTTTCCGGCGAAAACGCACACCACGGCTCTTTCTGAGAAAAAGCAAGCACGGAGGACGAGAATCGCTTTTGCCCTGCGTAGCGTTCCGGGCAGCGAGTAGAACCAGGCAAAGAATTCCCGGCTAGCAGCTTCCCTGTGGCGGGGAAGTGCAAACGTACACGTTTTCGGCCGAAAACGCGTTTTCCGGCGAAAACGCACACCACGGCTCTTTCTGAGAAAAAGCAAGCACGGAGGACGAGAATCGCTTTTGCCCTGCGTAGCGTTCCGGGCAGCGGGTAGAACCAGGCAGAGAATTCCCGGCTAGCAGCTTCCCTGTGGCTGGGAAGTGCAAACGTACACGTTTTCGGCCGAAAACGCGTTTTCCGGCGAAAACGCACACCACGGCTCTTTCTGAGAAAAAGCAAGCACGGAGGACGAGAATCGCTTTTGCCCTGCGTAGCGTTCCGGGCAGCGGGTAGAACCAGGCAGAGAATTCCCGGCTAGCAGCTTCCCTGTGGCGGGGAAGTGCAAACGTACACGTTTTCGGCCGAAAACGCGTTTTCCGGCGAAAACGCACACCACGGCTCTTTCTGAGAAAAAGCAAGCACGGAGGACGAGAATCGCTTTTGCCCTGTGTAGCGTTCCAGGCAGCGGGTAGAACCAGGCAGAGAACTCCCGGCTAGCAGCTTCCCTGTGGCTGGGAAGTGCAAACGTACACGTTTTCGGCCGAAAACGCGTTTTCCGGCGAAAACGCACACCACGGCTCTTTCTGAGAAAAAGCAAGCACGGAGGACGAGAATCGCTTTTGCCCTGCGTAGCGTTCCGGGCAGCGGGTAGAACCAGGCAGAGAATTCCCGGCTAGCAGCTTTCCTGTGGCGGGGAAGTGCAAACGTACACGTTTTCGGCCGAAAACGCGTTTTCCGGCGAAAACGCACACCACGGCTCTTTCTGAGAAAAAGCAAGCACGGAGGACGAGAATCGCTTTTGCCCTGCGTAGCGTTCCGGGCAGCGGGTAGAACCAGGCAGAGAATTCCCGGCTAGCAGCTTCCCTGTGGCGGGGAAGTGCAAACGTACACGTTTTCGGCCGAAAACGCGTTTTCCGGGGAAAACGCACACCACGGCTCTTTCTGAGAAAAAGCAAGCACGGAGGACGAGAATCGCTTTTGCCCTGCGTAGCGTTCCGGGCAGCGGGTAGAACCAGGCAGAGAATTCCCGGCTAGCAGCTTTCCTGTGGCGGGGAAGTGCAAACGTACACGTTTTCGGCCGAAAACGCGTTTTCCGGCGAAAACGCACACCACGGCTCTTTCTGAGAAAAAGCAAGCACGGAGGACGAGAATCGCTTTTGCCCTGCGTAGCGTTCCGGGCAGCGGGTAGAACCAGGCAGAGAATTCCCGGCTAGCAGCTTCCCTGTGGCGGGGAAGTGCAAACGTACACGTTTTCGGCCGAAAACGCGTTTTCCGGCGAAAACGCACACCACGGCTCTTTCTGAGAAAAAGCAAGCACGGAGGACGAGAATCGCTTTTGCCCTGCGTAGCGTTCCGGGCAGCGGGTAGAACCAGGCAGAGAATTCCCGGCTAGCAGCTTCCCTGTGGCGGGGAAGTGCAAACGTACACGTTTTCGGCCGAAAACGCGTTTTCGGCGAAAAAGCACACCACGGCTCTTTCTGAGAAAAAGCAAGCACGGAGGACGAGAATCGCTTTTGCCCTGCGTAGCGTTCCGGGCAGCGGGTAGAACCAGGCAGAGAATTCCCGGCTAGCAGCTTCCCTGTGGCGGGGAAGTGCAAACGTACACGTTTTCGGCCGATAACGCGTTTTCCGGCGAAAACGCACACCACGGCTCTTTCTGAGAAAAAGCAAGCACGGAGGACGAGAATCGCTTTTGCCCTGCGTAGCGTTCCGGGCAGCGAGTAGAACCAGGCAAAGAATTCCCGGCTAGCAGCTTCCCTGTGGCGGGGAAGTGCAAACGTACACGTTTTCGGCCGAAAACGCGTTTTCCGGCGAAAACGCACACCACGGCTCTTTCTGAGAAAAAGCAAGCACGGAGGACGAGAATCGCTTTTGCCCTGCGTAGCGTTCCGGGCAGCGGGTAGAACCAGGCAGAGAATTCCCGGCTAGCAGCTTCCCTGTGGCGGGGAAGTGCAAACGTACACGTTTTCGGCCAAAAACGCGTTTTCCGGCGAAAACGCACACCACGGCTCTTTCTGAGAAAAAGCAAGCACGGAGGACGAGAATCGCTTTTGCCCTGCGTAGCGTTCCGGGCAGCGGGTAGAACCAGGCAGAGAATTCCCGGCTAGCAGCTTCCCTGTGGCGGGGAAGTGCAAACGTACACGTTTTCGGCCGAAAACGCGTTTTCCGGGGAAAACGCACACCACGGCTCTTTCTGAGAAAAAGCAAGCACGGAGGACGAGAATCGCTTTTGCCCTGCGTAGCGTTCCGGGCAGCGGGTAGAACCAGGCAGAGAATTCCCGGCTAGCAGCTTCCCTGTGGCTGGGAAGTGCAAACGTACACGTTTTCGGCCAAAAACGCGTTTTCGGCGAAAACGCACACCACGGCTCTTTCTGAGAAAAAGCAAGAACGGAGGACGAGAATCGCTTTTGCCCTGCGTAGCGTTCCGGGCAGCGGGTAGAACCAGGCAGAGAATTCCCGGCTAGCAGCTTCCCTGTGGCGGGGAACTGCAAACGTACACGTTTTCGGCCGAAAACGCGTTTTCCGGCGAAAACGCACACCACGGCTCTTTCTGAGAAAAAGCAAGCACGGAGGACGAGAATCGCTTTTGCCCTGCGTAGCGTTCCGGGCAGCGGGTAGAACCAGGCAGAGAATTCCCGGCTAGCAGCTTCCCTGTGGCGGGGAAGTGCAAACGTACACGTTTTCGGCCGATAACGCGTTTTCCGGCGAAAACGCACACCACGGCTCTTTCTGAGAAAAAGCAAGCACGGAGGACGAGAATCGCTTTTGCCCTGCGTAGCGTTCCGGGCAGCGAGTAGAACCAGGCAAAGAATTCCCGGCTAGCAGCTTCCCTGTGGCGGGGAAGTGCAAACGTACACGTTTTCGGCCGAAAACGCGTTTTCCGGCGAAAACGCACACCACGGCTCTTTCTGAGAAAAAGCAAGCACGGAGGACGAGAATCGCTTTTGCCCTGCGTAGCGTTCCGGGCAGCGGGTAGAACCAGGCAGAGAATTCCCGGCTAGCAGCTTCCCTGTGGCGGGGAAGTGCAAACGTACACGTTTTCGGCCAAAAACGCGTTTTCGGCGAAAAAGCACACCACGGCTCTTTCTGAGAAAAAGCAAGCACGGAGGACGAGAATCGCTTTTGCCCTGCGTAGCGTTCCGGGCAGCGGGTAGAACCAGGCAGAGAATTCCCGGCTAGCAGCTTCCCTGTGGCGGGGAAGTGCAAACGTACACGTTTTCGGCCGAAAACGCGTTTTCCGGCGAAAACGCACACCACGTCTCTTTCTGAGAAAAAGCAAGCACGGAGGACGAGAATCGCTTTTGCCCTGCGTAGCGTTCCGGGCAGCGGGTAGAACCAGGCAGAGAATTCCCGGCTAGCAGCTTCCCTGTGGCGGGGAAGTGCAAACGTACACGTTTTCGGCCGAAAACGCATTTTCCGGCGAAAACGCACACCACGGCTCTTTCTGAGAAAAAGCAAGCACGGAGGACGAGAATCGCTTTTGCCCTGCGTAGCGTTCCGGGCAGCGGGTAGAACCAGGCAGAGAATTCACGGCTAGCAGCTTCCCTGTGGCGGGGAAGTGCAAACGTACACGTTTTCGGCCGAAAACGCGTTTTCCGGCGAAAACGCACACCACGGCTCTTTCTGAGAAAAAGCAAGCACGGAGGACGAGAATCGCTTTTGCCCTGCGTAGCGTTCCGGGCAGCGGGTAGAACCAGGCAGAGAATTCCCGGCTAGCAGCTTCCCTGTGGCGGGGAAGTGCAAACGTACACGTTTTCGGCCGAAAACGCATTTTCCGGCGAAAACGCACACCACGGCTCTTTCTGAGAAAAAGCAAGCACGGAGGACGAGAATCGCTTTTGCCCTGCGTAGCGTTCCGGGCAGCGGGTAGAACCAGGCAGAGAATTCCCGGCTAGCAGCTTCCCTGTGGCGGGGAAGTGCAAACGTACACGTTTTCGGCCGAAAACGCGTTTTCCGGCGAAAACGCACACCACGGCTCTTTCTGAGAAAAAGCAAGCACGGAGGACAAGAATCGCTTTTGCCCTGCGTAGCGTTCCGGGCAGCGGGTAGAACCAGGCAGAGAATTCCCGGCTAGCAGCTTCCCTGTGGCGGGGAAGTGCAAACGTACACGTTTTCGGCCAAAAACGCGTTTTCGGCGAAAAAGCACACCACGGCTCTTTCTGAGAAAAAGCAAGCACGGAGGACGAGAATCGCTTTTGCCCTGCGTAGCGTTCCGGGCAGCGGGTAGAACCAGGCAGAGAATTCCCGGCTAGCAGCTTCCCTGTGGCGGGGAAGTGCAAACGTACACGTTTTCGGCCGAAAACGCGTTTTCAGGCGAAAACGCACACCACGGCTCTTTCTGAGAAAAAGCAAGCACGGAGGACGAGAATCGCTTTTGCCCTGCGTAGCGTTCCGGGCAGCGGGTAGAACCAGGCAGAGAATTCCCGGCTAGCAGCTTCCCTGTGGCGGGGAAGTGCAAACGTACACGTTTTCGGCCGAAAACGCATTTTCCGGCGAAAACGCACACCACGGCTCTTTCTGAGAAAAAGCAAGCACGGAGGACGAGAATCGCTTTTGCCCTGCGTAGCGTTCCGGGCAGCGGGTAGAACCAGGCAGAGAATTCCCGGCTAGCAGCTTCCCTGTGGCGGGGAAGTGCAAACGTACACGTTTTCGGCCGAAAACGCGTTTTCCGGGGAAAACGCACACCACGGCTCTTTCTGAGAAAAAGCAAGCACGGAGGACGAGAATCGCTTTTGCCCTGCGTAGCGTTCCGGGCAGCGGGTAGAACCAGGCAGAGAATTCCCGGCTAGCAGCTTCCCTGTGGCGGGGAAGTGCAAACGTACACGTTTTCGGCCGAAAACGCGTTTTCCGGCGAAAACGCACACCACGGCTCTTTCTGAGAAAAAGCAAGCACGGAGGACGAGAATCGCTTTTGCCCTGCGTAGCGTTCCGGGCAGCGGGTAGAACCAGGCAGAGAATTCCCGGCTAGCAGCTTCCCTGTGGCGGGGAAGTGCAAACGTACACGTTTTCGGCCGAAAACGCATTTTCCGGCGAAAACGCACACCACGGCTCTTTCTGAGAAAAAGCAAGCACGGAGGACGAGAATCGCTTTTGCCCTGCGTAGCGTTCCGGGCAGCGGGTAGAACCAGGCAGAGAATTCCCGGCTAGCAGCTTCCCTGTGGCGGGGAAGTGCAAACGTACACGTTTTCGGCCGAAAACGCATTTTCCGGCGAAAACGCACACCACGGCTCTTTCTGAGAAAAAGCAAGAACGGAGGACGAGAATCGCTTTTGCCCTGCGTAGCGTTCCGGGCAGCGGGTAGAACCAGGCAGAGAATTCCCGGCTAGCCGCTTCCCTGTGGCGGGGAAGTGCAAACGTACACGTTTTCGGCCGAAAACGCGTTTTCCGGCGAAAACGCACACCACGGCTCTTTCTGAGAAAAAGCAAGCACGGAGGACGAGAATCGCTTTTGCCCTGCGTAGCGTTCCGGGCAGCGGGTAGAACCAGGCAGAGAATTCACGGCTAGCAGCGTCCCTGTGGCGGGGAAGTGCAAACGTACACGTTTTCGGCCGAAACCGCGTTTTCCGGCGAAAACGCACACCACGGCTCTTTCTGAGAAAAAGCAAGCACGGAGGACGAGAATCGCTTTTGCCCTGCGTAGCGTTCCGGGCAGCGGGTAGAACCAGGCAGAGAATTCCCGGCTAGCAGCTTCCCTGTGGCTGGGAAGTGCAAACGTACACGTTTTCGGCCGAAAACGCGTTTTCCGGCGAAAACGCACACCACGGCTCTTTCTGAGAAAAAGCAAGCACGGAGGACGAGAATCGCTTTTGCCCTGCGTAGCGTTCCGGGCAGCGGGTAGAACCAGGCAGAGAATTCCCGGCTAGCACCTTCCCTGTGGCGGGGAAGTGCAAACGTACACGTTTTCGGCCGAAAACGCATTTTCCGGCGAAAACGCACACCACGGCTCTTTCTGAGAAAAAGCAAGCACGGAGGACGAGAATCGCTTTTGCCCTGCGTAGCGTTCCGGGCAGCGGGTAGAACCAGGCAGAGAATTCCCGGCTAGCAGCTTCCCTGTGGCGGGGAAGTGCAAACGTACACGTTTTCGGCCGAAAACGCGTTTTCCGGCGAAAACGCACACCACGGCTCTTTCTGAGAAAAAGCAAGCACGGAGGACGAGAATCGCTTTTGCCCTGCGTAGCGTTCCGGGCACCGGGTAGAACCAGGCAGAGAATTCCCGGCTAGCAGCTTCCCTGTGGCGGGGAAGTGCAAACGTACACGTTTTCGGCCGAAAACGCGTTTTCCGGCGAAAACGCACACCACGGCTCTTTCTGAGGAAAAGCAAGCACGGAGGACGAGAATCGCTTTTGCCCTGCGTAGCGTTCCGGGCACCGGGTAGAACCAGGCAGAGAATTCCCGGCTAGCAGCTTCCCTGTGGCGGGGAAGTGCAAACGTACACGTTTTCGGCCGATAACGCGTTTTCCGGCGAAAACGCACACCACGGCTCTTTCTGAGAAAAAGCAAGCACGGAGGACGAGAATCGCTTTTGCCCTGCGTAGCGTTCCGGGCAGCGGGTAGAACCAGGCAGAGAATTCCCGGCTAGCAGCTTCCCTGTGGCGGGGAAGTGCAAACGTACACGTTTTCGGCCGAAAACGCGTTTTCCGGGGAAAACGCACACCACGGCTCTTTCTGAGAAAAAGCAAGCACGGAGGACGAGAATCGCTTTTGCCCTGCGTAGCGTTCCGGGCAGCGGGTAGAACCAGGCAGAGAATTCCCGGCTAGCAGCTTCCCTGTGGCGGGGAAGTGCAAACGTACACGTTTTCGGCCGAAAACGCGTTTTCGGCGAAAAAGCACACCACGGCTCTTTCTGAGAAAAAGCAAGCACGGAGGACGAGAATCGCTTTTGCCCTGCGTAGCGTTCCGGGCAGCGGGTAGAACCAGGCAGAGAATTCCCGGCTAGCAGCTTCCCTGTGGCGGGGAAGTGCAAACGTACACGTTTTCGGCCGATAACGCGTTTTCCGGCGAAAACGCACACCACGGCTCTTTCTGAGAAAAAGCAAGCACGGAGGACGAGAATCGCTTTTGCCCTGCGTAGCGTTCCGGGCAGCGAGTAGAACCAGGCAAAGAATTCCCGGCTAGCAGCTTCCCTGTGGCGGGGAAGTGCAAACGTACACGTTTTCGGCCGAAAACGCGTTTTCCGGCGAAAACGCACACCACGGCTCTTTCTGAGAAAAAGCAAGCACGGAGGACGAGAATCGCTTTTGCCCTGCGTAGCGTTCCGGGCAGCGGGTAGAACCAGGCAGAGAATTCCCGGCTACCACCTTCCCTGTGGCGGGGAAGTGCAAACGTACACGTTTTCGGCCGAAAACGCGTTTTCCGGCGAAAACGCACACCACGGCTCTTTCTGAGAAAAAGCAAGCACGGAGGACGAGAATCGCTTTTGCCCTGCGTAGCGTTCCGGGCAGCGGGTAGAACCAGGCAGAGAATTCCCGGCTAGCAGCTTCCCTGTGGCGGGGAAGTGCAAACGTACACGTTTTGGGCCGAAAACGCGTTTTCCGGCGAAAACGCACACCACGGCTCTTTCTGAGAAAAAGCAAGCACGGAGGACGAGAATCGCTTTTGCCCTGCGTAGCGTTCCGGGCAGCGGGTAGAACCAGGCAGAGAATTCCCGGCTAGCAGCTTCCCTGTGGCGGGGAAGTGCAAACGTACACGTTTTCGGCCGAAAACGCATTTTCCGGCGAAAACGCACACCACGGCTCTTTCTGAGAAAAAGCAAGCACGGAGGACGAGAATCGCTTTTGCCCTGCGTAGCGTTCCGGGCAGCGGGTAGAACCAGGCAGAGAATTCCCGGCTAGCAGCTTCCCTGTGGCGAGGAAGTGCAAACGTACACGTTTTCGGCCGAAAACGCGTTTTCCGCCGAAAACGCACACCACGGCTCTTTCTGAGAAAAAGCAAGCACGGAGGACGAGAATCGCTTTTGCCCTGCGTAGCGTTCCGGGCAGCGGGTAGAACCAGGCAGAGAATTCCCGGCTAGCAGCTTCCCTGTGGCGGGGAAGTGCAAACGTACACGTTTTCGGCCGAAAACGCATTTTCCGGCGAAAACGCACACCACGGCTCTTTCTGAGAAAAAGCAAGCACGGAGGACGAGAATCGCTTTTGCCCTGCGTAGCGTTCCGGGCAGCGGGTAGAACCAGGCAGAGAATTCCCGGCTAGCAGCTTCCCTGTGGCGGGGAAGTGCAAACGTACACGTTTTCGGCCGAAAACGCGTTTTCCGGGGAAAACGCACACCACGGCTCTTTCTGAGAAAAAGCAAGCACGGAGGACGAGAATCGCTTTTGCCCTGCGTAGCGTTCCGGGCAGCGGGTAGAACCAGGCAGAGAATTCCCGGCTAGCAGCTTCCCTGTGGCTGGGAAGTGCAAACGTACACGTTTTCGGCCAAAAACGCGTTTTCGGCGAAAACGCACACCACGGCTCTTTCTGAGAAAAAGCAAGAACGGAGGACGAGAATCGCTTTTGCCCTGCGTAGCGTTCCGGGCAGCGGGTAGAACCAGGCAGAGAATTCCCGGCTAGCAGCTTCCCTGTGGCGGGGAAGTGCAAACGTACACGTTTTCGGCCGAAAACGCGTTTTCCGGCGAAAACGCACACCACGGCTCTTTCTGAGAAAAAGCAAGCACGGAGGACGAGAATCGCTTTTGCCCTGCGTAGCGTTCCGGGCAGCGGGTAGAACCAGGCAGAGAATTCCCGGCTAGCAGCTTCCCTGTGGCGGGGAAGTGCAAACGTACACGTTTTCGGCCGATAACGCGTTTTCCGGCGAAAACGCACACCACGGCTCTTTCTGAGAAAAAGCAAGCACGGAGGACGAGAATCACTTTTGCCCTGCGTAGCGTTCCGGGCAGCGAGTAGAACCAGGCAAAGAATTCCCGGCTAGCAGCTTCCCTGTGGCGGGGAAGTGCAAACGTACACGTTTTCGGCCGAAAACGCGTTTTCCGGGGAAAACGCACACCACGGCTCTTTCTGAGAAAAAGCAAGCACGGAGGACGAGAATCGCTTTTGCCCTGCGTAGCGTTCCGGGCAGCGGGTAGAACCAGGCAGAGAATTCCCGGCTAGCAGCTTCCCTGTGGCGGGGAAGTGCAAACGTACACGTTTTCGGCCGAAAACGCGTTTTCCGGCGAAAACGCACACCACGGCTCTTTCTGAGAAAAAGCAAGCACGGAGGACGAGAATCGCTTTTGCCCTGCGTAGCGTTCCAGGCAGCGGGTAGAACCAGGCAGAGAATTCCCGGCTAGCAGCTTCCCTGTGGCGGGGAAGTGCAAACGTACACGTTTTCGGCCGAAAACGCGTTTTCCGGCGAAAACGCACACCACGGCTCTTTCTGAGAAAAAGCAAGCACGGAGGACGAGAATCGCTTTTGCCCTGCGTAGCGTTCCGGGCAGCGGGTAGAACCAGGCAGAGAATTCCCGGCTAGCAGCTTCCCTGTGGCGGGGAAGTGCAAACGTACACGTTTTCGGCCGAAAACGCATTTTCCGGCGAAAACGCACACCACGGCTCTTTCTGAGAAAAAGCAAGCACGGAGGACGAGAATCGCTTTTGCCCTGCGTAGCGTTCCGGGCAGCGGGTAGAACCAGGCAGAGAATTCCCGGCTAGCAGCTTCCCTGTGGCGGGGAAGTGCAAACGTACACGTTTTCGGCCGAAAACGCGTTTTCCGCCGAAAACGCACACCACGGCTCTTTCTGAGAAAAAGCAAGCACGGAGGACGAGAATCGCTTTTGCCCTGCGTAGCGTTCCGGGCAGCGGGTAGAACCAGGCAGAGAATTCCCGGCTAGCAGCTTCCCTGTGGCGGGGAAGTGCAAACGTACACGTTTTCGGCCGAAAACGCATTTTCCGGCGAAAACGCACACCACGGCTCTTTCTGAGAAAAAGCAAGCACGGAGGACGAGAATCGCTTTTTCCCTGCGTAGCGTTCCGGGCAGCGGGTAGAACCAGGCAGAGAATTCCCGGCTAGCAGCTTCCCTGTGGCGGGGAAGTGCAAACGTACACGTTTTCGGCCGAAAACGCGTTTTCCGGGGAAAACGCACACCACGGCTCTTTCTGAGAAAAAGCAAGCACGGAGGACGAGAATCGCTTTTGCCCTGCGTAGCGTTCCGGGCAGCGGGTAGAACCAGGCAGAGAATTCCCGGCTAGCAGCTTCCCTGTGGCTGGGAAGTGCAAACGTACACGTTTTCGGCCAAAAACGCGTTTTCGGCGAAAACGCACACCACGGCTCTTTCTGAGAAAAAGCAAGAACGGAGGACGAGAATCGCTTTTGCCCTGCGTAGCGTTCCGGGCAGCGGGTAGAACCAGGCAGAGAATTCCCGGCTAGCAGCTTCCCTGTGGCGGGGAAGTGCAAACGTACACGTTTTCGGCCGAAAACGCGTTTTCCGGCGAAAACGCACACCACGGCTCTTTCTGAGAAAAAGCAAGCACGGAGGACGAGAATCGCTTTTGCCCTGCGTAGCGTTCCGGGCAGCGGGTAGAACCAGGCAGAGAATTCCCGGCTAGCAGCTTCCCTGTGGCGGGGAAGTGCAAACGTACACGTTTTCGGCCGATAACGCGTTTTCCGGCGAAAACGCACACCACGGCTCTTTCTGAGAAAAAGCAAGCACGGAGGACGAGAATCGCTTTTGCCCTGCGTAGCGTTCCGGGCAGCGAGTAGAACCAGGCAAAGAATTCCCGGCTAGCAGCTTCCCTGTGGCGGGGAAGTGCAAACGTACACGTTTTCGGCCGAAAACGCGTTTTCCGGGGAAAACGCACACCACGGCTCTTTCTGAGAAAAAGCAAGCACGGAGGACGAGAATCGCTTTTGCCCTGCGTAGCGTTCCGGGCAGCGGGTAGAACCAGGCAGAGAATTCCCGGCTAGCAGCTTCCCTGTGGCGGGGAAGTGCAAACGTACACGTTTTCGGCCGAAAACGCGTTTTCCGGCGAAAACGCACACCACGGCTCTTTCTGAGAAAAAGCAAGCACGGAGGACGAGAATCGCTTTTGCCCTGCGTAGCGTTCCAGGCAGCGGGTAGAACCAGGCAGAGAATTCCCGGCTAGCAGCTTCCCTGTGGCGGGGAAGTGCAAACGTACACGTTTTCGGCCGAAAACGCGTTTTCCGGCGAAAACGCACACCACGGCTCTTTCTGAGAAAAAGCAAGCACGGAGGACGAGAATCGCTTTTGCCCTGCGTAGCGTTCCGGGCAGCGGGTAGAACCAGGCAGAGAATTCCCGGCTAGCAGCTTCCCTGTGGCGGGGAAGTGCAAACGTACACGTTTTCGGCCAAAAACGCGTTTTCGGCGAAAAAGCACACCACGGCTCTTTCTGAGAAAAAGCAAGCACGGAGGACGAGAATCGCTTTTGCCCTGCGTAGCGTTCCGGGCAGCGGGTAGAACCAGGCAGAGAATTCCCGGCTAGCAGCTTCCCTGTGGCGGGGAAGTGCAAACGTACACGTTTTCGGCCGAAAACGCATTTTCCGGCGAAAACGCACACCACGTCTCTTTCTGAGAAAAAGCAAGCACGGAGGACGAGAATCGCTTTTGCCCTGCGTAGCGTTCCGGGCAGCGGGTAGAACCAGGCAGAGAATTCCCGGCTAGCAGCTTCCCTGTGGCGGGGAAGTGCAAACGTACACGTTTTCGGCCGAAAACGCATTTTCCGGCGAAAACGCACACCACGGCTCTTTCTGAGAAAAAGCAAGCACGGAGGACGAGAATCGCTTTTGCCCTGCGTAGCGTTCCGGGCAGCGGGTAGAACCAGGCAGAGAATTCCCGGCTAGCAGCTTCCCTGTGGCGGGGAAGTGCAAACGTACACGTTTTCGGCCGAAAACGCGTTTTCCGGCGAAAACGCACACCACGGCTCTTTCTGAGAAAAAGCAAGCACGGAGGACGACAATCGCTTTTGCCCTGCGTAGCGTTCCGGGCAGCGGGTAGAACCAGGCAGAGAATTCCCGGCTAGCAGCTTCCCTGTGGCGGGGAAGTGCAAACGTACACGTTTTCGGCCGAAAACGCATTTTCCGGCGAAAACGCACACCACGGCTCTTTCTGAGAAAAAGCAAGCACGGAGGACGAGAATCGCTTTTGCCCTGCGTAGCGTTCCGGGCAGCGGGTAGAACCAGGCAGAGAATTCCCGGCTAGCAGCTTCCCTGTGGCGGGGAAGTGCAAACGTACACGTTTTCGGCCGAAAACGCGTTTTCCGGCGAAAACGCACACCACGGCTCTTTCTGAGAAAAAGCAAGCACGGAGGACGAGAATCGCTTTTGCCCTGCGTAGCGTTCTGGGCAGCGGGTAGAACCAGGCAGAGAATTCCCGGCTAGCAGCTTCCCTGTGGCGGGGAAGTGCAAACGTACACGTTTTCGGCCGAAAACGCATTTTCCGGCGAAAACGCACACCACGGCTCTTTCTGAGAAAAAGCAAGCACGGAGGACGAGAATCGCTTTTGCCCTGCGTAGCGTTCCGGGCAGCGGGTAGAACCAGGCAGAGAATTCCCGGCTAGCAGCTTCCCTGTGGCGGGGAAGTGCAAACGTACACGTTTTCGGCCGAAAACGCATTTTCCGGCGAAAACGCACACCACGGCTCTTTCTGAGAAAAAGCAAGCACGGAGGACGAGAATCGCTTTTGCCCTGCGTAGCGTTCCGGGCAGCGGGTAGAACCAGGCAGAGAATTCCCGGCTAGCAGCTTCCCTGTGGCGGGGAAGTGCAAACGTACACGTTTTCGGCCGAAAACGCGTTTTCCGGCGAAAACGCACACCACGGCTCTTTCTGAGAAAAAGCAAGCACGGAGGACGAGAATCGCTTTTGCCCTGCGTAGCGTTCCGGGCAGCGGGTAGAACCAGGCAGAGAATTCCCGGCTAGCAGCTTCCCTGTGGCGGGGAAGTGCAAACGTACACGTTTTCGGCCGAAAACGCGTTTTCCGGCGAAAACGCACACCACGGCTCTTTCTGAGAAAAAGCAAGCACGGAGGACGAGAATCGCTTTTGCCCTGCGTAGCGTTCCGGGCAGCGGGTAGAACCAGGCAGAGAATTCCCGGCTAGCAGCTTCCCTGTGGCGGGGAAGTGCAAACGTACACGTTTTCGGCCGAAAACGCGTTTTCCGGCGAAAACGCACACCACGGCTCTTTCTGAGAAAAAGCAAGCACGGAGGACGAGAATCGCTTTTGCCCTGCGTAGCGTTCCGGGCAGCGGGTAGAACCAGGCAGAGAATTCCCGGCTAGCAGCTTCCCTGTGGCCGGGAAGTGCAAACGTACACGTTTTCGGCCGAAAACGCGTTTTCCGGCGAAAACGCACACCACGGCTCTTTCTGAGAAAAAGCAAGCACGGAGGACGAGAATCGCTTTTGCCCTGCGTAGCGTTCCGGGCAGCGGGTAGAACCAGGCAGAGAATTCCCGGCTAGCAGCTTCCCTGTGGCGGGGAAGTGCAAACGTACACGTTTTCGGCCGAAAACGCGTTTTCCGCCGAAAACGCACACCACGGCTCTTTCTGAGAAAAAGCAAGCACGGAGGACGAGAATCGCTTTTGCCCTGCGTAGCGTTCCGGGCAGCGGGTAGAACCAGGCAGAGAATTCCCGGCTAGCAGCTTCCCTGTGGCGGGGAAGTGCAAACGTACACGTTTTCGGCCGAAAACGCATTTTCCGGCGAAAACGCACACCACGGCTCTTTCTGAGAAAAAGCAAGCACGGAGGACGAGAATCGCTTTTGCCCTGCGTAGCGTTCCGGGCAGCGGGTAGAACCAGGCAGAGAATTCCCGGCTAGCAGCTTCCCTGTGGCGGGGAAGTGCAAACGTACACGTTTTCGGCCGAAAACGCGTTTTCCGGGGAAAACGCACACCACGGCTCTTTCTGAGAAAAAGCAAGCACGGAGGACGAGAATCGCTTTTGCCCTGCGTAGCGTTCCGGGCAGCGGGTAGAACCAGGCAGAGAATTCCCGGCTAGCAGCTTCCCTGTGGCTGGGAAGTGCAAACGTACACGTTTTCGGCCAAAAACGCGTTTTCGGCGAAAACGCACACCACGGCTCTTTCTGAGAAAAAGCAAGAACGGAGGACGAGAATCGCTTTTGCCCTGCGTAGCGTTCCGGGCAGCGGGTAGAACCAGGCAGAGAATTCCCGGCTAGCAGCTTCCCTGTGGCGGGGAAGTGCAAACGTACACGTTTTCGGCCGAAAACGCGTTTTCCGGCGAAAACGCACACCACGGCTCTTTCTGAGAAAAAGCAAGCACGGAGGACGAGAATCGCTTTTGCCCTGCGTAGCGTTCCGGGCAGCGGGTAGAACCAGGCAGAGAATTCCCGGCTAGCAGCTTCCCTGTGGCGGGGAAGTGCAAACGTACACGTTTTCGGCCGATAACGCGTTTTCCGGCGAAAACGCACACCACGGCTCTTTCTGAGAAAAAGCAAGCACGGAGGACGAGAATCGCTTTTGCCCTGCGTAGCGTTCCGGGCAGCGAGTAGAACCAGGCAAAGAATTCCCGGCTAGCAGCTTCCCTGTGGCGGGGAAGTGCAAACGTACACGTTTTCGGCCGAAAACGCGTTTTCCGGGGAAAACGCACACCACGGCTCTTTCTGAGAAAAAGCAAGCACGGAGGACGAGAATCGCTTTTGCCCTGCGTAGCGTTCCGGGCAGCGGGTAGAACCAGGCAGAGAATTCCCGGCTAGCAGCTTCCCTGTGGCGGGGAAGTGCAAACGTACACGTTTTCGGCCGAAAACGCGTTTTCCGGCGAAAACGCACACCACGGCTCTTTCTGAGAAAAAGCAAGCACGGAGGACGAGAATCGCTTTTGCCCTGCGTAGCGTTCCAGGCAGCGGGTAGAACCAGGCAGAGAATTCCCGGCTAGCAGCTTCCCTGTGGCGGGGAAGTGCAAACGTACACGTTTTCGGCCGAAAACGCGTTTTCCGGCGAAAACGCACACCACGGCTCTTTCTGAGAAAAAGCAAGCACGGAGGACGAGAATCGCTTTTGCCCTGCGTAGCGTTCCGGGCAGCGGGTAGAACCAGGCAGAGAATTCCCGGCTAGCAGCTTCCCTGTGGCGGGGAAGTGCAAACGTACACGTTTTCGGCCAAAAACGCGTTTTCGGCGAAAAAGCACACCACGGCTCTTTCTGAGAAAAAGCAAGCACGGAGGACGAGAATCGCTTTTGCCCTGCGTAGCGTTCCGGGCAGCGGGTAGAACCAGGCAGAGAATTCCCGGCTAGCAGCTTCCCTGTGGCGGGGAAGTGCAAACGTACACGTTTTCGGCCGAAAACGCATTTTCCGGCGAAAACGCACACCACGTCTCTTTCTGAGAAAAAGCAAGCACGGAGGACGAGAATCGCTTTTGCCCTGCGTAGCGTTCCGGGCAGCGGGTAGAACCAGGCAGAGAATTCCCGGCTAGCAGCTTCCCTGTGGCGGGGAAGTGCAAACGTACACGTTTTCGGCCGAAAACGCATTTTCCGGCGAAAACGCACACCACGGCTCTTTCTGAGAAAAAGCAAGCACGGAGGACGAGAATCGCTTTTGCCCTGCGTAGCGTTCCGGGCAGCGGGTAGAACCAGGCAGAGAATTCCCGGCTAGCAGCTTCCCTGTGGCGGGGAAGTGCAAACGTACACGTTTTCGGCCGAAAACGCGTTTTCCGGCGAAAACGCACACCACGGCTCTTTCTGAGAAAAAGCAAGCACGGAGGACGACAATCGCTTTTGCCCTGCGTAGCGTTCCGGGCAGCGGGTAGAACCAGGCAGAGAATTCCCGGCTAGCAGCTTCCCTGTGGCGGGGAAGTGCAAACGTACACGTTTTCGGCCGAAAACGCATTTTCCGGCGAAAACGCACACCACGGCTCTTTCTGAGAAAAAGCAAGCACGGAGGACGAGAATCGCTTTTGCCCTGCGTAGCGTTCCGGGCAGCGGGTAGAACCAGGCAGAGAATTCCCGGCTAGCAGCTTCCCTGTGGCGGGGAAGTGCAAACGTACACGTTTTCGGCCGAAAACGCGTTTTCCGGCGAAAACGCACACCACGGCTCTTTCTGAGAAAAAGCAAGCACGGAGGACGAGAATCGCTTTTGCCCTGCGTAGCGTTCTGGGCAGCGGGTAGAACCAGGCAGAGAATTCCCGGCTAGCAGCTTCCCTGTGGCGGGGAAGTGCAAACGTACACGTTTTCGGCCGAAAACGCATTTTCCGGCGAAAACGCACACCACGGCTCTTTCTGAGAAAAAGCAAGCACGGAGGACGAGAATCGCTTTTGCCCTGCGTAGCGTTCCGGGCAGCGGGTAGAACCAGGCAGAGAATTCCCGGCTAGCAGCTTCCCTGTGGCGGGGAAGTGCAAACGTACACGTTTTCGGCCGAAAACGCATTTTCCGGCGAAAACGCACACCACGGCTCTTTCTGAGAAAAAGCAAGCACGGAGGACGAGAATCGCTTTTGCCCTGCGTAGCGTTCCGGGCAGCGGGTAGAACCAGGCAGAGAATTCCCGGCTAGCAGCTTCCCTGTGGCGGGGAAGTGCAAACGTACACGTTTTCGGCCGAAAACGCGTTTTCCGGCGAAAACGCACACCACGGCTCTTTCTGAGAAAAAGCAAGCACGGAGGACGAGAATCGCTTTTGCCCTGCGTAGCGTTCCGGGCAGCGGGTAGAACCAGGCAGAGAATTCCCGGCTAGCAGCTTCCCTGTGGCGGGGAAGTGCAAACGTACACGTTTTCGGCCGAAAACGCGTTTTCCGGCGAAAACGCACACCACGGCTCTTTCTGAGAAAAAGCAAGCACGGAGGACGAGAATCGCTTTTGCCCTGCGTAGCGTTCCGGGCAGCGGGTAGAACCAGGCAGAGAATTCCCGGCTAGCAGCTTCCCTGTGGCGGGGAAGTGCAAACGTACACGTTTTCGGCCGAAAACGCGTTTTCCGGCGAAAACGCACACCACGGCTCTTTCTGAGAAAAAGCAAGCACGGAGGACGAGAATCGCTTTTGCCCTGCGTAGCGTTCCGGGCAGCGGGTAGAACCAGGCAGAGAATTCCCGGCTAGCAGCTTCCCTGTGGCCGGGAAGTGCAAACGTACACGTTTTCGGCCGAAAACGCGTTTTCCGGCGAAAACGCACACCACGGCTCTTTCTGAGAAAAAGCAAGCACGGAGGACGAGAATCGCTTTTGCCCTGCGTAGCGTTCCGGGCAGCGGGTAGAACCAGGCAGAGAATTCCCGGCTAGCAGCTTCCCTGTGGCGGGGAAGTGCAAACGTACACGTTTTCGGCCAAAAACGCGTTTTCCGGCGAAAACGCACACCACGGCTCTTTCTGAGAAAAAGCAAGAACGGAGGACGAGAATCGCTTTTGCCCTGCGTAGCGTTCCGGGCAGCGGGTAGAACCAGGCAGAG
The DNA here is from genome assembly GCF_965140245.1 of Athene noctua. Lineage (NCBI taxonomy): Eukaryota > Metazoa > Chordata > Aves > Strigiformes > Strigidae > Athene > Athene noctua. The sequence continues at coordinate 317,238 of NW_027437618.1, read as the reverse complement.
AATTCCCGGCTAGCCGCTTCCCTGTGGCGGGGAAGTGCAAACGTACACGTTTTCGGCCGAAAACGCGTTTTCCGGCGAAAACGCACACCACGGCTCTTTCTGAGAAAAAGCAAGCACGGAGGACGAGAATCGCTTTTGCCCTGCGTAGCCTTCCGGTCAGCGGGTAGAACCAGGCAGAGAATTCCCGGCTAGCAGCTTCCCTGTGGCGGGGAAGTGCAAACGTACACGTTTTCGGCCGAAAACGCATTTTCCGGCGAAAACGCACACCACGGCTCTTTCTGAGAAAAAGCAAGCACGGAGGACGAGAATCGCTTTTGCCCTGCGTAGCGTTCCGGGCAGCGGGTAGAACCAGGCAGAGAATTCCCGGCTAGCAGCTTCCCTGTGGCTGGGAAGTGCAAACGTACACGTTTTCGGCCGAAAACGCGTTTTCCGGCGAAAACGCACACCACGGCTCTTTCTGAGAAAAAGCAAGAACGGAGGACGAGAATCGCTTTTGCCCTGCGTAGCGTTCCGGGCAGCGGGTAGAACCAGGCAGAGAATTCCCGGCTAGCCGCTTCCCTGTGGCGGGGAAGTGCAAACGTACACGTTTTCGGCCGAAAACGCGTTTTCCGGCGAAAACGCACACCACGGCTCTTTCTGAGAAAAAGCAAGCACGGAGGACGAGAATCGCTTTTGCCCTGCGTAGCGTTCCGGGCAGCGGGTAGAACCAGGCAGAGAATTCCCGGCTACCACCTTCCCTGTGGCGGGGAAGTGCAAACGTACACGTTTTCGGCCGATAACGCATTTTCCGGCGAAAACGCACACCACGGCTCTTTCTGAGAAAAAGCAAGCACGGAGGACGAGAATCGCTTTTGCCCTGCGTAGCGTTCCGGGCAGCGGGTAGAACCAGGCAGAGAATTCCCGGCTAGCAGCTTCCCTGTGGCTGGGAAGTGCAAACGTACACGTTTTCGGCCGAAAACGCGTTTTCCGGCGAAAACGCACACCACGGCTCTTTCTGAGAAAAAGCAAGCACGGAGGACGCGAATCGCTTTTGCCCTGCGTAGCGTTCCGGGCAGCGGGTAGAACCAGGCAGAGAATTCCCGGCTAGCAGCTTCCCTGTGGCGGGGAAGTGCAAACGTACACGTTTTCGGCCGAAAACGCATTTTCCGGCGAAAACGCACACCACGGCTCTTTCTGAGAAAAAGCAAGCACGGAGGACGAGAATCGCTTTTGCCCTGCGTAGCGTTCCGGGCAGCGGGTAGAACCAGGCAGAGAATTCCCGGCTAGCAGCTTCCCTGTGGCGGGGAAGTGCAAACGTACACGTTTTCGGCCGAAAACGCGTTTTCCGGGGAAAACGCACACCACGGCTCTTTCTGAGAAAAAGCAAGCACGGAGGACGAGAATCGCTTTTGCCCTGCGTAGCGTTCCGGGCAGCGGGTAGAACCAGGCAGAGAATTCCCGGCTAGCACCTTCCCTGTGGCTGGGAAGTGCAAACGTACACGTTTTCGGCCAAAAACACGTTTTCGGCAAAAACGCACACCACGGCTCTTTCTGAGAAAAAGCAAGAACGGAGGACGAGAATCGCTTTTGCCCTGCGTAGCGTTCCGGGCAGCGGGTAGAACCAGGCAGAGAATTCCCGGCTAGCAGCTTCCCTGTGGCGGGGAACTGGAAACGTACACGTTTTCGGCCGAAAACGCGTTTTCCGGCGAAAACGCACACCACGGCTCTTTCTGAGAAAAAGCAAGCACGGAGGACGAGAATCGCTTTTGCCCTGCGTAGCGTTCCGGGCAGCGGGTAGAACCAGGCAGAGAATTCCCGGCTAGCAGCTTCCCTGTGGCCGGGAAGTGCAAACGTACACGTTTTCGGCCGAAAACGCGTTTTCCGGCGAAAACGCACACCACGGCTCTTTCTGAGAAAAAGCAAGCACGGAGGACGAGAATCGCTTTTGCCCTGCGTAGCGTTCCGGGCACCGGGTAGAACCAGGCAGAGAATTCCCGGCTAGCAGCTTCCCTGTGGCGGGGAAGTGCAAACGTACACGTTTTCGGCCGAAAACGCGTTTTCCGGCGAAAACGCACACCACGGCTCTTTATGAGGAAAAGCAAGCACGGAGGACGAGAATCGCTTTTGCCCTGCGTAGCGTTCCGGGCAGCGGGTAGAACCAGGCAGAGAATTCCCGGCTAGCAGCTTCCCTGTGGCGGGGAAGTGCAAACGTACACGTTTTCGGCTGAAAACGCGTTTTCCGGCGAAAACGCACACCACGGCTCTTTCTGAGAAAAAGCAAGCACGGAGGACGAGAATCGCTTTTGCCCTGCGTAGCGTTCCGGGCAGCGGGTAGAACCAGGCAGAGAATTCCCGGCTAGCAGCTTCCCTGTGGCGGGGAAGTGCAAACGTACACGTTTTCGGCCGATAACACGTTTTCCGGCGAAAACGCACACCACGGCTCTTTCTGAGAAAAAGCAAGCACGGAGGACGAGAATCGCTTTTGCCCTGCGTAGCGTTCCGGGCAGCGGGTAGAACCAGGCAAAGAATTCCCGGCTAGCAGCTTCCCTGTGGCGGGGAAGTGCAAACGTACACGTTTTCGACCGAAAACACGTTTTCCGGCGAAAACGCACACCACGGCTCTTTCTGAGAAAAAGCAAGCACGGAGGACGAGAATCGCTTTTGCCCTGCGTAGCGTTCCGGGCAGCGGGTAGAACCAGGCAGAGAATTCCCGGCTAGCAGCTTCCCTGTGGCTGGGAAGTGCAAACGTACACGTTTTCGGCCAAAAACGCGTTTTCGGCGAAAACGCACACCACGGCTCTTTCTGAGAAAAAGCAAGCACGGAGGACGAGAATCGCTTTTGCCCTGCGTAGCGTTCCGGGCAGCGGGTAGAACCAGGCAGAGAATTCCCGGCTAGCAGCTTCCCTGTGGCGGGGAAGTGCAAACGTACACGTTTTCGGCCGAAAACGCGTTTTCCGGCGAAAACGCACACCACGGCTCTTTCTGAGAAAAAGCAAGCACGGAGGACGAGAATCGCTTTTGCCCTGCGTAGCGTTCCGGGCAGCGGGTAGAACCAGGCAGAGAATTCCCGGCTAGCAGCTTCCCTGTGGCGGGGAAGTGCAAACGTACACGTTTTCGGCCGAAAACGCGTTTTCAGGCGAAAACGCACACCACGGCTCTTTCTGAGAAAAAGCAAGCACGGAGGACGAGAATCGCTTTTGCCCTGCGTAGCGTTCCGGGCAGCGGGTAGAACCAGGCAGAGAATTCCCGGCTAGCAGCTTCCCTGTGGCGGGGAAGTGCAAACGTACACGTTTTCGGCCGAAAACGCGTTTTCCGGCGAAAACGCACACCACGGCTCTTTCTGAGAAAAAGCAAGCACGGAGGACGAGAATCGCTTTTGCCCTGCGTAGCGTTCCGGGCAGCGGGTAGAACCAGGCAGAGAATTCCCGGCTAGCAGCTTCCCTGTGGCGGGGAAGTGCAAACGTACACGTTTTCGGCCAAAAACGCGTTTTCCGGGGAAAACGCACACCACGGCTCTTTCTGAGATAAAGCAAGCACGGAGGACGAGAATCGCTTTTGCCCTGCGTAGCGTTCCGGGCAGCGGGTAGAACCAGGCAGAGAATTCCCGGCTAGCAGCTTCCCTGTGGCGGGGAAGTGCAAACGTACACGTTTTCGGCCGAAAACGCGTTTTCCGGCGAAAACGCACACCACGGCTCTTTCTGAGAAAAAGCAAGCACGGAGGACGAGAATCGCTTTTGCCCTGCGTAGCGTTCCGGGCAGCGGGTAGAACCAGGCAGAGAATTCCCGGCTAGCAGCTTCCCTGTGGCGGGGAAGTGCAAACGTACACGTTATCGGCCGAAAACGCGTTTTCCGGCGAAAACGCACACCACGGCTCTTTCTGAGAAAAAGCAAGCACGGAGGACGAGAATCGCTTTTGCCCTGCGTAGCGTTCCGGGCAGCGATTAGAACCAGGCAAAGAATTCCCGGCTAGCAGCTTCCCTGTGGCGGGGAAGTGCAAACGTACAAGTTTTCGGCCGAAAACGCGTTTTCCGGCGATAACGCTCACCACGGCTCTTTCTGAGAAAAAGCAAGCACGGAGGACGAGAATCGCTTTTGCCCTGCGTAGCGTTCCGGGCAGCGGGTAGAACCAGGCAGAGAATTCCCGGCTAGCAGCTTCCCTGTGGCGGGGAAGTGCAAACGTACACGTTTTCGGCCAAAACCGCGTTTTCCGGCGAAAACGCACACCACGGCTCTTTCTGAGAAAAAGCAAGCACGGAGGACGAGAATCGCTTTTGCCCTGCGTAGCGTTCCGGGCAGCGGGTAGAACCAGGCAGAGAATTCCCGGCTAGCAGCTTCCCTGTGGCGGGGAAGTGCAAACGTACACGTTTTCGGCCGAAAACGCGTTTTCCGGCGAAAACGCACACCACGGCTCTTTCTGAGAAAAAGCAAGCACGGAGGACGAGAATCGCTTTTACCCTGCGTAGCGTTCCGGGCAGCGGGTAGAACCAGGCAGAGAATTCCCGGCTAGCAGCTTCCCTGTGGCGGGGAAGTGCAAACGTACACGTTTTGGGCCGAAAACGCGTTTTCCGGCGAAAACGCACACCACGGCTCTTTCTGAGAAAAAGCAAGCACGGAGGACGAGAATCGCTTTTGCCCTGCGTAGCGTTCCGGGCAGCGGGTAGAACCAGGCAGAGAATTCCCGGCTAGCAGCTTCCCTGTGGCCGGGAAGTGCAAACGTACACGTTTTCGGCCGAAAACGCGTTTTCCGGCGAAAACGCACACCACGGCTCTTTCTGAGAAAAAGCAAGCACGGAGGACGAGAATCGCTTTTGCCCTGCGTAGCGTTCCGGGCACCGGGTAGAACCAGGCAGAGAATTCCCGGCTAGCAGCTTCCCTGTGGCGGGGAAGTGCAAACGTACACGTTTTCGGCCGAAAACGCGTTTTCCGGCGAAAACGCACACCACGGCTCTTTATGAGGAAAAGCAAGCACGGAGGACGAGAATCGCTTTTGCCCTGCGTAGCGTTCCGGGCAGCGGGTAGAACCAGGCAGAGAATTCCCGGCTAGCAGCTTCCCTGTGGCGGGGAAGTGCAAACGTACACGTTTTCGGCTGAAAACGCGTTTTCCGGCGAAAACGCACACCACGGCTCTTTCTGAGAAAAAGCAAGCACGGAGGACGAGAATCGCTTTTGCCCTGCGTAGCGTTCCGGGCAGCGGGTAGAACCAGGCAGAGAATTCCCGGCTAGCAGCTTCCCTGTGGCGGGGAAGTGCAAACGTACACGTTTTCGGCCGATAACACGTTTTCCGGCGAAAACGCACACCACGGCTCTTTCTGAGAAAAAGCAAGCACGGAGGACGAGAATCGCTTTTGCCCTGCGTAGCGTTCCGGGCAGCGGGTAGAACCAGGCAAAGAATTCCCGGCTAGCAGCTTCCCTGTGGCGGGGAAGTGCAAACGTACACGTTTTCGACCGAAAACACGTTTTCCGGCGAAAACGCACACCACGGCTCTTTCTGAGAAAAAGCAAGCACGGAGGACGAGAATCGCTTTTGCCCTGCGTAGCGTTCCGGGCAGCGGGTAGAACCAGGCAGAGAATTCCCGGCTAGCAGCTTCCCTGTGGCTGGGAAGTGCAAACGTACACGTTTTCGGCCAAAAACGCGTTTTCGGCGAAAACGCACACCACGGCTCTTTCTGAGAAAAAGCAAGCACGGAGGACGAGAATCGCTTTTGCCCTGCGTAGCGTTCCGGGCAGCGGGTAGAACCAGGCAGAGAATTCCCGGCTAGCAGCTTCCCTGTGGCGGGGAAGTGCAAACGTACACGTTTTCGGCCGAAAACGCGTTTTCCGGCGAAAACGCACACCACGGCTCTTTCTGAGAAAAAGCAAGCACGGAGGACGAGAATCGCTTTTGCCCTGCGTAGCGTTCCGGGCAGCGGGTAGAACCAGGCAGAGAATTCCCGGCTAGCAGCTTCCCTGTGGCGGGGAAGTGCAAACGTACACGTTTTCGGCCGAAAACGCGTTTTCAGGCGAAAACGCACACCACGGCTCTTTCTGAGAAAAAGCAAGCACGGAGGACGAGAATCGCTTTTGCCCTGCGTAGCGTTCCGGGCAGCGGGTAGAACCAGGCAGAGAATTCCCGGCTAGCAGCTTCCCTGTGGCGGGGAAGTGCAAACGTACACGTTTTCGGCCGAAAACGCGTTTTCCGGCGAAAACGCACACCACGGCTCTTTCTGAGAAAAAGCAAGCACGGAGGACGAGAATCGCTTTTGCCCTGCGTAGCGTTCCGGGCAGCGGGTAGAACCAGGCAGAGAATTCCCGGCTAGCAGCTTCCCTGTGGCGGGGAAGTGCAAACGTACACGTTTTCGGCCGAAAACGCGTTTTCCGGCGAAAACGCACACCACGGCTCTTTCTGAGAAAAAGCAAGCACGGAGGACGAGAATCGCTTTTGCCCTGCGTAGCGTTCCGGGCAGCGGGTAGAACCAGGCAGAGAATTCCCGGCTAGCAGCTTCCCTGTGGCGGGGAAGTGCAAACGTACACGTTTTCGGCCGAAAACGCGTTTTCCGGCGAAAACGCACACCACGGCTCTTTCTGAGAAAAAGCAAGCACGGAGGACGAGAATCGCTTTTGCCCTGCGTAGCGTTCCGGGCAGCGGGTAGAACCAGGCAGAGAATTCCCGGCTAGCAGCTTCCCTGTGGCGGGGAAGTGCAAACGTACACGTTTTCGGCCGAAAACGCGTTTTCCGGGGAAAACGCACACCACGGCTCTTTCTGAGATAAAGCAAGCACGGAGGACGAGAATCGCTTTTGCCCTGCGTAGCGTTCCGGGCAGCGGGTAGAACCAGGCAGAGAATTCCCGGCTAGCAGCTTCCCTGTGGCGGGGAAGTGCAAACGTACACGTTTTCGGCCGAAAACGCGTTTTCCGGCGAAAACGCACACCACGGCTCTTTCTGAGAAAAAGCAAGCACGGAGGACGAGAATCGCTTTTGCCCTGCGTAGCGTTCCGGGCAGCGGGTAGAACCAGGCAGAGAATTCCCGGCTAGCAGCTTCCCTGTGGCGGGGAAGTGCAAACGTACACGTTATCGGCCGAAAACGCGTTTTCCGGCGAAAACGCACACCACGGCTCTTTCTGAGAAAAAGCAAGCACGGAGGACGAGAATCGCTTTTGCCCTGCGTAGCGTTCCGGGCAGCGATTAGAACCAGGCAAAGAATTCCCGGCTAGCAGCTTCCCTGTGGCGGGGAAGTGCAAACGTACAAGTTTTCGGCCGAAAACGCGTTTTCCGGCGATAACGCTCACCACGGCTCTTTCTGAGAAAAAGCAAGCACGGAGGACGAGAATCGCTTTTGCCCTGCGTAGCGTTCCGGGCAGCGGGTAGAACCAGGCAGAGAATTCCCGGCTAGCAGCTTCCCTGTGGCGGGGAAGTGCAAACGTACACGTTTTCGGCCAAAACCGCGTTTTCCGGCGAAAACGCACACCACGGCTCTTTCTGAGAAAAAGCAAGCACGGAGGACGAGAATCGCTTTTGCCCTGCGTAGCGTTCCGGGCAGCGGGTAGAACCAGGCAGAGAATTCCCGGCTAGCAGCTTCCCTGTGGCGGGGAAGTGCAAACGTACACGTTTTCGGCCGAAAACGCGTTTTCCGGCGAAAACGCACACCACGGCTCTTTCTGAGAAAAAGCAAGCACGGAGGACGAGAATCGCTTTTACCCTGCGTAGCGTTCCGGGCAGCGGGTAGAACCAGGCAGAGAATTCCCGGCTAGCAGCTTCCCTGTGGCGGGGAAGTGCAAACGTACACGTTTTGGGCCGAAAACGCGTTTTCCGGCGAAAACGCACACCACGGCTCTTTCTGAGAAAAAGCAAGCACGGAGGACGAGAATCGCTTTTGCCCTGCGTAGCGTTCCGGGCAGCGGGCAGAACCAGGCAGAGAATTCCCGGCTAGCAGCTTCCCTGTGGCCGGGAAGTGCAAACGTACACGTTTTGGGCCGAAAACGCGTTTTCCGGCGAAAACGCACACCACGGCTCTTTCTGAGAAAAAGCAAGCACGGAGGACGAGAATCGCTTTTGCCCTGCGTAGCGTTCCGGGCAGCGGGCAGAACCAGGCAGAGAATTCCCGGCTAGCAGCTTCCCTGTGGCGGGGAAGTGCAAACGTACACGTTTCCAGCCGAAAACGCGTTTTCCGGCGAAAACGCACACCACGGCTCTTTCTGAGAAAAAGCAAGCACGGAGGACGAGAATCGCTTTTGCCCTGCGTAGCGTTCCGGGCAGCGGGTAGAACCAGGCAGAGAATTCCCGGCTAGCAGCTTCCCTGTGGCCGGGAAGTGCAAACGTACACGTTTTCGGCCGAAAACGCGTTTTCCGGCGAAAACGCACACCACGGCTCTTTCTGAGATAAAGCAAGCACGGAGGACGAGAATCGCTTTTGCCCTGCGTAGCGTTTCGGGCAGCGGGCAGAACCAGGCAGAGAATTCCCGGCTAGCAGCTTCCCTGTGGCGGGGAAGTGCAAACGTACACGTTTTCGGCCGAAAACGCGTTTTCCGGCGAAAACGCACACCACGGCTCTTTCTGAGAAAAAGCAAGCACGGAGGACGAGAATCGCTTTTGCCCTGCGTAGCCTTCCGGGCAGCGGGTAGAACCAGGCAGAGAATTCCCGGCTAGCACCTTCCCTGTGGCGGGGAAGTGCAAACGTACACGTTATCGGCCGAAAACGCGTTTTCCGGCGAAAACGCACACCACGGCTCTTTCTGAGAAAAAGCAAGCACGGAGGACGAGAATCGCTTTTGCCCTGCGTAGCGTTCCGGGCAGCGGGTAGAACCAGGCAGAGAATTCCCGGCTAGCAGCTTCCCTGTGGCGGGGAAGTGCAAACGTACACGTTTTCGGCCGATAACGCGTTTTCCGGCGAAAACGCACACCACGGCTCTTTCTGAGAAAAAGCAAGCACGGAGGACGAGAATCGCTTTTGCCCTGCGTAGCGTTCCGGGCAGCGATTAGAACCAGGCAAAGAATTCCCGGCTAGCAGCTTCCCTGTGGCGGGGAAGTGCAAACGTACACGTTTTCGGACGAAAACGCGTTTTCCGGCGAAAACGCTCACCACGGCTCTTTCTGAGAAAAAGCAAGCACGGAGGACGAGAATCGCTTTTGCCCTGCGTAGCGTTCCGGGCAGCGGGTAGAACCAGGCAGAGAATTCCCGGCTAGCAGCTTCCCTGTGGCGGGGAAGTGCAAACGTACACGTTTTCGGCCGAAACCGCGTTTTCCGGCGAAAACGCACACCACGGCTCTTTCTGAGAAAAAGCAAGCACGGAGGACGAGAATCGCTTTTGCCCTGCGTAGCGTTCCGGGCAGCGGGTAGAACCAGGCAGAGAATTCCCGGCTAGCAGCTTCCCTGTGGCGGGGAAGTGCAAACGTACACGTTTTCGGCCGAAAACGCGTTTTCCGGCGAAAACGCACACCACGGCTCTTTCTGAGAAAAAGCAAGCACGGAGGACGAGAATCGCTTTTGCCCTGCGTAGCGTTCCGGGCAGCGGGTAGAACCAGGCAGAGAATTCCCGGCTAGCAGCTTCCCTGTGGCGGGGAAGTGCAAACGTACACGTTTTCGGCCGAAAACGCGTTTTCCGGCGAAAACGCACACCACGGCTCTTTCTGAGAAAAAGCAAGCACGGAGGACGAGAATCGCTTTTGCCCTGCGTAGCGTTCCGGGCAGCGGGTAGAACCAGGCAGAGAATTCCCGGCTAGCAGCTTCCCTGTGGCGGGGAAGTGCAAACGTACACGTTTTGCGCCGAAAATGCGTTTTCCGGCGAAAACGCACACCACGGCTCTTTCTGAGAAAAAGCAAGCACGGAGGACGAGAATCGCTTTTGCCCTGCGTAGCGTTCCGGGCAGCGGGCAGAACCAGGCAGAGAATTCCCGGCTAGCAGCTTCCCTGTGGCGGGGAAGTGCAAACGTACACGTTTCCGGCCGAAAACGCGTTTTCCGGCGAAAACGCACACCACGGCTCTTTCTGAGAAAAAGCAAGCACGGAGGACGAGAATCGCTTTTGCCCTGCGTAGCGTTCCGGGCAGCGGGTAGAACCAGGCAGAGAATTCCCGGCTAGCAGCTTCCCTGTGGCGGGGAAGTGCAAACGTACACGTTTTCGTCCGATAACGCGTTTTCCGGCGAAAACGCACACCACGGCTCTTTCTGAGAAAAAGCAAGCACGGAGGACGAGAATCGCTTTTGCCCTGCGTAGCGTTCCGGGCAGCGGGTAGAACCAGGCAGAGAATTCCCGGCTAGCAGCTTCCCTGTGGCGGGGAAGTGCAAACGTACACGTTTCCGGCCGAAAACGTGTTTTCCGGCGAAAACGCACACCACGGCTCTTTCTGAGAAAAAGCAAGCACGGAGGACGAGAATCGCTTTTGCCCTGCGTAGCGTTCCGGGCAGCGGGTAGAACCAGGCAGAGAATTCCCGGCTAGCAGCTTCCCTGTGGCGGGGAAGTGCAAACGTACACGTTTTCGGCCGAAAACGCGTTTTCCGGCGAAAACGCACACCACGGCTCTTTCTGAGAAAAAGCAAGCACGGAGGACGAGAACCGCTTTTGCCCTGCGTAGCGTTCCGGGCAGCGGGTAGAACCAGGCAGAGAATTCCCGGCTAGCAGCTTCCCTGTGGCGGGGAAGTGCAAACGTACACGTTTTCGGCCGAAAACGCGTTTTCCGGCGAAAACGCACACCACGGCTCTTTCTGAGAAAAAGCAAGCACGGAGGACGAGAATCGCTTTTGCCCTGCGTAGCGTTCCGGGCAGCGGGTAGAACCAGGCAGAGAATTCCCGGCTAGCAGCTTCCCTGTGGCGGGGAAGTGCAAACGTACACGTTTTCGGCCGAAAACGCGTTTTCCGGCGAAAACGCACACCACGGCTCTTTCTGAGAAAAAGCAAGCACCGAGGACGAGAATCGCTTTTGCCCTGCGTAGCGTTCCGGGCAGCGGGTAGAACCAGGCAGAGAATTCCCGGCTAGCAGCTTCCCTGTGGCGGGGAAGTGCAAACGTACACGTTTTCTGCCGAAAACGCGTTTTCCGGCGAAAACGCACACCACGGCTCTTTCTGAGAAAAAGCAAGCACGGAGGACGAGAATCGCTTTTGCCCTGCGTAGCGTTCCGGGCAGCGGGTAGAACCAGGCAGAGAATTCCCGGCTAGCAGCTTCCCTGTGGCGGGGAAGTGCAAACGTACACGTTTTGGGCCGAAAACGCGTTTTCCGGCGAAAACGCACACCACGGCTCTTTCTGAGAAAAAGCAAGCACGGAGGACGAGAATCGCTTTTGCCCTGCGTAGCGTTCCGGGCAGCGGGCAGAACCAGGCAGAGAATTCCCGGCTAGCAGCTTCCCTGTGGCGGGGAAGTGCAAACGTACACGTTTTCGGCCGATAACGCGTTTTCCGGCGAAAACGCACACCACGGCTCTTTCTGAGAAAAAGCAAGCACGGAGGACGAGAATCGCTTTTGCCCTGCGTAGCGTTCCGGGCAGCGGGTAGAACCAGGCAGAGAATTCCCGGCTAGCAGCTTCCCTGTGGCGGGGAAGTGCAAACGTACACGTTTTCTGCCGAAAACGCGTTTTCCGGCGAAAACGCACACCACGGCTCTTTCTGAGAAAAAGCAAGCACGGAGGACGAGAATCGCTTTTGCCCTGCGTAGCGTTCCGGGCAGCGGGTAGAACCAGGCAGAGAATTCCCGGCTAGCAGCTTCCCTGTGGCGGGGAAGTGCAAACGTACACGTTTCCGGCCGAAAACGCGTTTTCCGGCGAAAACGCACACCACGGCTCTTTATGAGAAAAAGCAAGCACGGAGGACGAGAATCGCTTTTGCCCTGCGTAGCGTTCCGGGCAGCGGGTAGAACCAGGCAGAGAATTCCCGGCTAGCAGCTTCCCTGTGGCCGGGAAGTGCAAACGTACACGTTTTCGGCCGAAAACGCGTTTTCCGGCGAAAACGCACACCACGGCTCTTTCTGAGAAAAAGCAAGCACGGAGGACGAGAATCGCTTTTGCCCTGCGTAGCGTTCCGGGTGGCGGGTAGAACCAGGCAGAGAATTCCCGGCTAGCAGCTTCCCTGTGGCTGGGAAGTGCAAACGTACACGTTTTCTGCCGAAAACGCGTTTTCCGGCGAAAACGCACACCACGGCTCTTTCTGAGAAAAAGCAAGCACGGAGGACGAGAATCGCTTTTGCCCTGCGTAGCGTTCCGGGCAGCGGGTAGAACCAGGCAGAGAATTCCCGGCTAGCAGCTTCCCTGTGGCGGGGAAGTGCAAACGTACACGTTTTCGGCCAAAAACGCGTTTTCCGGCGAAAACGCACACCACGGCTCTTTCTGAGAAAAAGCAAGCACGGAGGACGAGAATCGCTTTTGCCCTGCGTAGCGTTCCGGGCAGCGGGCAGAACCAGGCAGAGAATTCCCGGCTAGCAGCTTCCCTGTGGCGGGGAAGTGCAAACGTACACGTTTTCGGCCGAAAACGCGTTTTCCGGCGAAAACGCACACCACGGCTCTTTCTGAGAAAAAGCAAGCACGGAGGACGAGAATCGCTTTTGCCCTGCGTAGCGTTCCGGGCAGCGGGTAGAACCAGGCAGAGAATTCCCGGCTAGCAGCTTCCCTGTGGCGGGGAAGTGCAAACGTACACGTTTTCGGCCGAAAACGCGTTTTCCGGCGAAAACGCACACCACGGCTCTTTCTGAGAAAAAGCAAGCACGGAGGACGAGAATCGCTTTTGCCCTGCGTAGCGTTCCGGGCAGCGGGTAGAACCAGGCAGAGAATTCCCGGCTAGCAGCTTCCCTGTGGCGGGGAAGTGCAAACGTACACGTTTTCTGCCGAAAACGCGTTTTCCGGCGAAAACGCACACCACGGCTCTTTCTGAGAAAAAGCAAGCACGGAGGACGAGAATCGCTTTTGCCCTGCGTAGCGTTCCGGGCAGCGGGTAGAACCAGGCAGAGAATTCCCGGCTAGCAGCTTCCCTGTGGCGGGGAAGTGCAAACGTACACGTTTTGGGCCGAAAACGCGTTTTCCGGCGAAAACGCACACCACGGCTCTTTCTGAGAAAAAGCAAGCACGGAGGACGAGAATCGCTTTTGCCCTGCGTAGCGTTCCGGGCAGCGGGCAGAACCAGGCAGAGAATTCCCGGCTAGCAGCTTCCCTGTGGCGGGGAAGTGCAAACGTACACGTTTTAGCCGAAAACGCGTTTTCCGGCGAAAACGCACACCACGGCTCTTTCTGAGAAAAAGCAAGCACGGAGGACGAGAATCGCTTTTGCCCTGCGTAGCGTTCCGGGCAGCGGGTAGAACCAGGCAGAGAATTCCCGGCTAGCAGCTTCCCTGTGGCGGGGAAGTGCAAACGTACACGTTTTCGGCCGAAAACGCGTTTTCCGGCGAAAACGCACACCACGGCTCTTTCTGAGAAAAAGCAAGCACGGAGGACGAGAATCGCTTTTGCCCTGCGTAGCGTTCCGGGCAGCGGGTAGAACCAGGCAGAGAATTCCCGGCTAGCAGCTTCCCTGTGGCCGGGAAGTGCAAACGTACACGTTTTCGGCCGAAAACGCGTTTTCCGGGGAAAACGCACACCACGGCTCTTTCTGAGAAAAAGCAAGCACGGAGGACGAGAATCGCTTTTGCCCTGCGTAGCGTTCCGGGCAGCGGGTAGAACCAGGCAGAGAATTCCCGGCTAGCAGCTTCCCTGTGGCGGGGAAGTGCAAACGTACACGTTTTCGGCCGAAAACGCGTTTTCCGGCGAAAACGCACACCACGGCTCTTTCTGAGAAAAAGCAAGCACGGAGGACGAGAATCGCTTTTGCCCTGCGTAGCGTTCCGGGCAGCGGGTAGAACCAGGCAGAGAATTCCCGGCTAGCAGCTTCCCTGTGGCGGGGAAGTGCAAACGTACACGTTTTCGGCCGAAAACGCGTTTTCCGGCGAAAACGCACACCACGGCTCTTTCTGAGAAAAAGCAAGCACGGAGGACGAGAATCGCTTTTGCCCTGCGTAGCGTTCCGGGCAGCGGGTAGAACCAGGCAGAGAATTCCCGGCTAGCAGCTTCCCTGTGGCGGGGAAGTGCAAACGTACACGTTTTCGGCCGAAAACGCGTTTTCCGGCGAAAACGCACACCACGACTCTTTCTGAGAAAAAGCAAGCACGGAGGACGAGAATCGCTTTTGCCCTGCGTAGCGTTCCGGGCAGCGGGTAGAACCAGGCAGAGAATTCCCGGCTAGCAGCTTCCCTGTGGCGGGGAAGTGCAAACGTACAGGTTTTCGGCCGAAAACGCGTTTTCCGGGGAAAACGCACACCACGGCTCTTTCTGAGAAAAAGCAAGCACGGAGGACGAGAATCGCTTTTGCCCTGCCTAGCGTTCCGGGCAGCGGGTAGAACCAGGCAGAGAATTCCCGGCTAGCAGCTTCCCTGTGGCGGGGAAGTGCAAACGTACACGTTTTCGGCCAAAAACGCGTTTTCGGCGAAAAAGCACACCACGGCTCTTTCTGAGAAAAAGCAAGCACGGAGGACGAGAATCGCTTTTGCCCTGCGTAGCGTTCCGGGCAGCGGGTAGAACCAGGCAGAGAATTCCCGGCTAGCAGCTTCCCTGTGGCTGGGAAGTGCAAACGTACACGTTTTCTGCCAAAAACGCGTTTTCGGCGAAAACGCACACCACGGCTCTTTCTGAGAAAAAGCAAGCACGGAGGACGAGAATCGCTTTTGCCCTGCGTAGCGTTCCGGGCAGCGGGTAGAACCAGGCAGAGAATTCACGGCTAGCAGCTTCCCTGTGGCGGGGAAGTGCAAACGTACACGTTTTCGGCCGAAAACGCGTTTTCCGGCGAAAACGCACACCACGGCTCTTTCTGAGAAAAAGCAAGCACGGAGGACGAGAATCGCTTTTGCCCTGCGTAGCGTTCCGGGCAGCGGGTAGAACCAGGCAGAGAATTCCCGGCTAGCAGCTTCCCTGTGGCGGGGAAGTGCAAACGTACACGTTTTGGGCCGAAAATGCGTTTTCCGGCGAAAACGCACACCACGGCTCTTTCTGAGAAAAAGCAAGCACGGAGGACGAGAATCGCTTTTGCCCTGCGTAGCGTTCCGGGCAGCGGGCAGAACCAGGCAGAGAATTCCCGGCTAGCAGCTTCCCTGTGGCGGGGAAGTGCAAACGTACACGTTTCCGGCCGAAAACGCGTTTTCCGGCGAAAACGCACACCACGGCTCTTTCTGAGAAAAAGCAAGCACGGAGGACGAGAATCGCTTTTGCCCTGCGTAGCGTTCCGGGCAGCGGGTAGAACCAGGCAGAGAATTCCCGGCTAGCAGCTTCCCTGTGGCGGGGAAGTGCAAACGTACACGTTTTCGGCCGATAACGCGTTTTCCGGCGAAAACGCACACCACGGCTCTTTCTGAGAAAAAGCAAGCACGGAGGACGAGAATCGCTTTTGCCCTGCGTAGCGTTCCGGGCAGCGGGTAGAACCAGGCAGAGAATTCCCGGCTAGCAGCTTCCCTGTGGCGGGGAAGTGCAAACGTACATGTTTCCGGCCGAAAACGTGTTTTCCGGCGAAAACGCACACCACGGCTCTTTCTGAGAAAAAGCAAGCACGGAGGACGAGAATCGCTTTTGCCCTGCGTAGCGTTCCGGGCAGCGGGCAGAACCAGGCAGAGAATTCCCGGCTAGCAGCTTCCCTGTGGCGGGGAAGTGCAAACGTACACGTTTTAGCCGAAAACGCGTTTTCCGGCGAAAACGCACACCACGGCTCTTTCTGAGAAAAAGCAAGCACGGAGGACGAGAATCGCTTTTGCCCTGCGTAGCGTTCCGGGCAGCGGGTAGAACCAGGCAGAGAATTCCCGGCTAGCAGCTTCCCTGTGGCGGGGAAGTGCAAACGTACACGTTTTCGGCCGATAACGCGTTTTCCGGCGAAAACGCACACCACGGCTCTTTCTGAGAAAAAGCAAGCACGGAGGACGAGAATCGCTTTTGCCCTGCGTAGCGTTCCGGGCAGCGGGTAGAACCAGGCAGAGAATTCCCGGCTAGCAGCTTCCCTGTGGCGGGGAAGTGCAAACGTACACGTTTCCGGCCGAAAACTCGTTTTCCGGCGAAAACGCACACCACGGCTCTTTCTGAGAAAAAGCAAGCACGGAGGACGAGAATCGCTTTTGCCCTGCGTAGCGTTCCGGGCAGCGGGCAGAACCAGGCAGAGAATTCCCCGCTAGCAGCTTCCCTGTGGCGGGGAAGTGCAAACGTACACGTTTTAGCCGAAAACGCGTTTTCCGCCGAAAACGCACACCACGGCTCTTTCTGAGAAAAAGCAAGCACGGAGGACGAGAATCGCTTTTGCCCTGCGTAGCGTTCCGGGCAGCGGGTAGAACCAGGCAGAGAATTCCCGGCTAGCAGCTTCCCTGTGGCGGGGAAGTGCAAACGTACACGTTTTAGCCGAAAACGCGTTTTCAGGCGAAAACGCACACCACGGCTCTTTCTGAGAAAAAGCAAGCACGGAGGACGAGAATCGCTTTTGCCCTGCGTAGCCTTCCGGGCAGCGGGTAGAACCAGGCAGAGAATTCCCGGCTAGCAGCTTCCCTGTGGCGGGGAAGTGCAAACGTACACGTTTTCGGCCGAAAACGCGTTTTCCGGCGAAAACGCACACCACGGCTCTTTCTGAGAAAAAGCAAGCACGGAGGACGAGAATCGCTTTTGCCCTGCGTAGCGTTCCGGGCAGCGGGTAGAACCAGGCAGAGAATTCCCGGCTAGCAGCTTCCCTGTGGCGGGGAAGTGCAAACGTACACGTTTCCGGCCGAAAACGCGTTTTCCGGCGAAAACGCACACCACGGCTCTTTCTGAGAAAAAGCAAGCACGGAGGACGAGAATCGCTTTTGCCCTGCGTAGCGTTCCGGGCAGCGGGCAGAACCAGGCAGAGAATTCCCGGCTAGCAGCTTCCCTGTGGCGGGGAAGTGCAAACGTACACGTTTTAGCCGAAAACGCGTTTTCCGGCGAAAACGCACACCACGGCTCTTTCTGAGAAAAAGCAAGCACGGAGGACGAGAATCGCTTTTGCCCTGCGTAGCGTTCCGGGCAGCGGGTAGAACCAGGCAGAGAATTCCCGGCTAGCAGCTTCCCTGTGGCGGGGAAGTGCAAACGTACACGTTTTCGGCCGAAAACGCGTTTTCCGGCGAAAACGCACACCACGGCTCTTTCTGAGAAAAAGCAAGCACGGAGGACGAGAACCGCTTTTGCCCTGCGTAGCGTTCCGGGCAGCGGGTAGAACCAGGCAGAGAATTCCCGGCTAGCAGCTTCCCTGTGGCGGGGAAGTGCAAACGTACACGTTTTCGGCCGAAAACGCGTTTTCCGGCGAAAACGCACACCACGGCTCTTTCTGAGAAAAAGCAAGCACGGAGGACGAGAATCGCTTTTGCCCTGCGTAGCGTTCCGGGCAGCGGGTAGAACCAGGCAGAGAATTCCCGGCTAGCAGCTTCCCTGTGGCGGGGAAGTGCAAACGTACACGTTTTCGGCCGAAAACGCGTTTTCCGGCGAAAACGCACACCACGGCTCTTTCTGAGAAAAAGCAAGCACCGAGGACGAGAATCGCTTTTGCCCTGCGTAGCGTTCCGGGCAGCGGGTAGAACCAGGCAGAGAATTCCCGGCTAGCAGCTTCCCTGTGGCTGGGAAGTGCAAACGTACACGTTTTCTGCCGAAAACGCGTTTTCCGGCGAAAACGCACACCACGGCTCTTTCTGAGAAAAAGCAAGCACGGAGGACGAGAATCGCTTTTGCCCTGCGTAGCGTTCCGGGCAGCGGGTAGAACCAGGCAGAGAATTCCCGGCTAGCAGCTTCCCTGTGGCGGGGAAGTGCAAACGTACACGTTTTGGGCCGAAAACGCGTTTTCCGGCGAAAACGCACACCACGGCTCTTTCTGAGAAAAAGCAAGCACGGAGGACGAGAATCGCTTTTGCCCTGCGTAGCGTTCCGGGCAGCGGGCAGAACCAGGCAGAGAATTCCCGGCTAGCAGCTTCCCTGTGGCGGGGAAGTGCAAACGTACACGTTTTCGGCCGAAAACGCGTTTTCCGGCGAAAACGCACACCACGGCTCTTTCTGAGAAAAAGCAAGCACGGAGGACGAGAATCGCTTTTGCCCTGCGTAGCGTTCCGGGCAGCGGGTAGAACCAGGCAGAGAATTCCCGGCTAGCAGCTTCCCTGTGGCGGGGAAGTGCAAATGTACACGTTTTCGGCCGAAAACGCGTTTTCCGGCGAAAACGCACACCACGGCTCTTTCTGAGAAAAAGCAAGCACGGAGGACGAGAATCGCTTTTGCCCTGCGTAGCGTTCCGGGCAGCGAGTAGAACCAGGCAAAGAATTCCCGGCTAGCAGCTTCCCTGTGGCGGGGAAGTGCAAACGTACACGTTTTCGGCCGATAACGCGTTTTTCCGGCGAAAACGCACACCACGGCTCTTTCTGAGAAAAAGCAAGCACGGAGGACGAGAATCGCTTTTGCCCTGCGTAGCGTTCCGGGCAGCGGGTAGAACCAGGCAGAGAATTCCCGGCTAGCAGCTTCCCTGTGGCGGGGAAGTGCAAACGTACACGTTTTCTGCCGAAAACGCGTTTTCCGGCGAAAACGCACACCACGGCTCTTTCTGAGAAAAAGCAAGCACGGAGGACGAGAATCGCTTTTGCCCTGCGTAGCGTTCCGGGCAGCGGGTAGAACCAGGCAGAGAATTCCCGGCTAGCAGCTTCCCTGTGGCGGGGAAGTGCAAACGTACACGTTTTGGGCCGAAAACGCGTTTTCCGGCGAAAACGCACACCACGGCTCTTTCTGAGAAAAAGCAAGCACGGAGGACGAGAATCGCTTTTGCCCTGCGTAGCGTTCCGGGCAGCGGGTAGAACCAGGCAGAGAATTCCCGGCTAGCAGCTTCCATGTGGCGGGGAAGTGCAAACGTACACGTTTCCGGCCGAAAACGCGTTTTCCGGCGAAAACGCACACCACGGCTCTTTATGAGAAAAAGCAAGCACGGAGGACGAGAATCGCTTTTGCCCTGCGTAGCGTTCCGGGCAGCGGGTAGAACCAGGCAGAGAATTCCCGGCTAGCAGCTTCCCTGTGGCCGGGAAGTGCAAACGTACACGTTTTCGGCCGAAAACGCGTTTTCCGGCGAAAACGCACACCACGGCTCTTTCTGAGAAAAAGCAAGCACGGAGGACGAGAATCGCTTTTGCCCTGCGTAGCGTTCCGGGTGGCGGGTAGAACCAGGCAGAGAATTCCCGGCTAGCAGCTTCCCTGTGGCTGGGAAGTGCAAACGTACACGTTTTCTGCCGAAAACGCGTTTTCCGGCGAAAACGCACACCACGGCTCTTTCTGAGAAAAAGCAAGCACGGAGGACGAGAATCGCTTTTGCCCTGCGTAGCGTTCCGGGCAGCGGGTAGAACCAGGCAGAGAATTCCCGGCTAGCAGCTTCCCTGTGGCGGGGAAGTGCAAACGTACACGTTTTCGGCCAAAAACGCGTTTTCCGGCGAAAACGCACACCACGGCTCTTTCTGAGAAAAAGCAAGCACGGAGGACGAGAATCGCTTTTGCCCTGCGTAGCGTTCCGGGCAGCGGGCAGAACCAGGCAGAGAATTCCCGGCTAGCAGCTTCCCTGTGGCGGGGAAGTGCAAACGTACACGTTTTCGGCCGAAAACGCGTTTTCCGGCGAAAACGCACACCACGGCTCTTTCTGAGAAAAAGCAAGCACGGAGGACGAGAATCGCTTTTGCCCTGCGTAGCGTTCCGGGCAGCGGGTAGAACCAGGCAGAGAATTCCCGGCTAGCAGCTTCCCTGTGGCGGGGAAGTGCAAACGTACACGTTTTCGGCCGAAAACGCGTTTTCCGGCGAAAACGCACACCACGGCTCTTTCTGAGAAAAAGCAAGCACGGAGGACGAGAATCGCTTTTGCCCTGCGTAGCGTTCCGGGCAGCGGGTAGAACCAGGCAGAGAATTCCCGGCTAGCAGCTTCCCTGTGGCGGGGAAGTGCAAACGTACACGTTTTCTGCCGAAAACGCGTTTTCCGGCGAAAACGCACACCACGGCTCTTTCTGAGAAAAAGCAAGCACGGAGGACGAGAATCGCTTTTGCCCTGCGTAGCGTTCCGGGCAGCGGGTAGAACCAGGCAGAGAATTCCCGGCTAGCAGCTTCCCTGTGGCGGGGAAGTGCAAACGTACACGTTTTCGGCCGAAAACGCGTTTTCCGGCGAAAACGCACACCACGGCTCTTTCTGAGAAAAAGCAAGCACGGAGGACGAGAATCGCTTTTGCCCTGCGTAGCGTTCCGGGCAGCGGGCAGAACCAGGCAGAGAATTCCCGGCTAGCAGCTTCCCTGTGGCGGGGAAGTGCAAACGTACACGTTTTCGGCCGAAAACGCGTTTTCCGGCGAAAACGCACACCGCGGCTCTTTCTGAGAAAAAGCAAGCACGGAGGACGAGAATCGCTTTTGCCCTGCGTAGCGTTCCGGGCAGCGGGTAGAACCAGGCAGAGAATTCCCGGCTAGCAGCTTCCCTGTGGCGGGGAAGTGCAAACGTACACGTTTTCGGCCGAAAACGCGTTTTCCGGCGAAAACGCACACCACGGCTCTTTCTGAGAAAAAGCAAGCACGGAGGACGAGAATCGCTTTTGCCCTGCGTAGCGTTCCGGGCAGCGGGTAGAACCAGGCAGAGAATTCCCGGCTAGCAGCTTCCCTGTGGCCGGGAAGTGCAAACGTACACGTTTTCGGCCGAAAACGCGTTTTCCGGGGAAAACGCACACCACGGCTCTTTCTGAGAAAAAGCAAGCACGGAGGACGAGAATCGCTTTTGCCCTGCGTAGCGTTCCGGGCAGCGGGTAGAACCAGGCAGAGAATTCCCGGCTAGCAGCTTCCCTGTGGCGGGGAAGTGCAAACGTACACGTTTTCGGCCGAAAACGCGTTTTCCGGCGAAAACGCACACCACGGCTCTTTCTGAGAAAAAGCAAGCACGGAGGACGAGAATCGCTTTTGCCCTGCGTAGCGTTCCGGGCAGCGGGTAGAACCAGGCAGAGAATTCCCGGCTAGCAGCTTCCCTGTGGCGGGGAAGTGCAAACGTACACGTTTTCGGCCGAAAACGCGTTTTCCGGCGAAAACGCACACCACGGCTCTTTCTGAGAAAAAGCAAGCACGGAGGACGAGAATCGCTTTTGCCCTGCCTAGCGTTCCGGGCAGCGGGTAGAACCAGGCAGAGAATTCCCGGCTAGCAGCTTTCCTGTGGCGGGGAAGTGCAAACGTACAAGTTTTCGGCCAAAAACGCGTTTTCGGCGAAAAAGCACACCACGGCTCTTTCTGAGAAAAAGCAAGCACGGAGGACGAGAATCGCTTTTGCCCTGCCTAGCGTTCCGGGCAGCGGGTAGAACCAGGCAGAGAATTCCCGGCTAGCAGCTTCCCTGTGGCGGGGAAGTGCAAACGTACACGTTTTCGGCCAAAAACGCGTTTTCGGCGAAAAAGCACACAACGGCTCTTTCTGAGAAAAAGCAAGCACGGAGGACGAGAATCGCTTTTGCCCTGCGTAGCGTTCCGGGCAGCGGGTAGAACCAGGCAGAGAATTCCCGGCTAGCAGCTTCCCTGTGGCTGGGAAGTGCAAACGTACACGTTTTCTGCCAAAAACGCGTTTTCGGCGAAAACGCACACCACGGCTCTTTCTGAGAAAAAGCAAGCACGGAGGACGAGAATCGCTTTTGCCCTGCGTAGCGTTCCGGGCAGCGGGTAGAACCAGGCAGAGAATTCACGGCTAGCAGCGTCCCTGTGGCGGGGAAGTGCAAACGTACACGTTTTCGGCGAAAACGCGTTTTCCGGCGAAAACGCACACCACGGCTCTTTCTGAGAAAAAGCAAGCATGGAGGACGAGAATCGCTTTTGCCCTGCGTAGCGTTCCGGGCAGCGGGTAGAACCAGGCAGAGAATTCCCGGCTAGCAGCTTCCCTGTGGCGGGGAAGTGCAAACGTACACGTTTTCGGCCGAAAACGCGTTTTCCGGCGAAAACGCACACCACGGCTCTTTCTGAGAAAAAGCAAGCACGGAGGACGAGAATCACTTTTGCCCTGCGTAGCGTTCGGGGCAGCGGGTAGAACCAGGCAGAGAATTCCCGGCTAGCAGCTTCCCTGTGGCGGGGAAGTGCAAACGTACACGTTTTCGGCCGAAAACGCGTTTTCCGGCGAAAACGCACACCGCGGCTCTTTCTGAGAAAAAGCAAGCACGGAGGACGAGAATCGCTTTTGCCCTGCGTAGCGTTCCGGGCAGCGGGTAGAACCAGGCAGAGAATTCCCGGCTAGCAGCTTCCCTGTGGCGGGGAAGTGCAAACGTACACGTTTTCGGCCGAAAACGCGTTTTCCGGCGAAAACGCACACCACGGCTCTTTCTGAGAAAAAGCAAGCACGGAGGACGAGAATCGCTTTTGCCCTGCGTAGCGTTCCGGGCAGCGGGTAGAACCAGGCAGAGAATTCCCGGCTAGCAGCTTTCCTGTGGCTGGGAAGTGCAAACGTACAAGTTTTCGGCCAAAAACGCGTTTTCGGCGAAAAAGCACACCACGGCTCTTTCTGAGAAAAAGCAAGCACGGAGGACGAGAATCGCTTTTGCCCTGCGTAGCGTTCCGGGCAGCGGGTAGAACCAGGCAGAGAATTCCCGGCTAGCAGCTTCCCTGTGGCTGGGAAGTGCAAACGTACACGTTTTCTGCCAAAAACGCGTTTTCGGCGAAAACGCACACCACGGCTCTTTCTGAGAAAAAGCAAGCACGGAGGACGAGAATCGCTTTTGCCCTGCGTAGCGTTCCGGGCAGCGGGCAGAACCAGGCAGAGAATTCCCGGCTAGCAGCTTCCCTGTGGCGGGGAAGTCCAAACGTACACGTTTTCGGCCGAAAACGCGTTTTCTGGCGAAAACGCCCACCACGGCTCTTTCTGAGAAAAAGCAAGCACGGAGGACGAGAATCGCTTTTGCCCTGCGTAGCGTTCCGGGCAGCGGGTAGAACCAGGCAGAGAATTCCCGGCTAGCAGCTTCCCTGTGGCGGGGAAGTGCAAACGTACACGTTTTCGGCCGAAAACGCGTTTTCCGGCGAAAACGCACACCACGGCTCTTTCTGAGAAAAAGCAAGCACGGAGGACGAGAATCGCTTTTGCCCTGCCTAGCGTTCCGGGCAGCGGGTAGAACCAGGCAGAGAATTCACGGCTAGCAGCTTTCCTGTGGCGGGGAAGTGCAAACGTACACGTTTTCGGCCAAAAACGCGTTTTCGGCGAAAAAGCACACAACGGCTCTTTCTGAGAAAAAGCAAGCACGGAGGACGAGAATCGCTTTTGCCCTGCGTAGCGTTCCGGGCAGCGGGTAGAACCAGGCAGAGAATTCCCGGCTAGCAGCTTCCCTGTGGCGGGGAAGTGCAAACGTACACGTTTTCGGCCGAAAACGCGTTTTCCGGCGAAAACGCACACCACGGCTCTTTCTGAGAAAAAGCAAGCACGGAGGACGAGAATCGCTTTTGCCCTGCGTAGCGTTCCGGGCAGCGGGTAGAACCAGGCAGAGAATTCCCGGCTAGCAGCTTCCCTGTGGCGGGGAAGTGCAAACGTACACGTTTTCGGCCGAAAACGCGTTTTCCGGCGAAAACGCACACCACGGCTCTTTCTGAGAAAAAGCAAGCACGGAGGACGAGAATCGCTTTTGCCCTGCGTAGCGTTCCGGGCAGCGGGTAGAACCAGGCAGAGAATGCCCGGCTAGCACCTTCTTGTGGCGGGGAAGTGCAAACGTACAAGTTTTCGGCCAAAAACGCGTTTTCCGGGGAAAACGCACACCACGGCTCTTTCTGAGAAAAAGCAAGCACGGAGGACGAGAATCGCTTTTGCCCTGCTTAGCGTTCCGGGCAGCGGGTAGAACCAGGCAGAGAATTCCCGGCTAGCAGCTTCCCTGTGGCGGGGAAGTGCAAACGTACACGTTTTCGGCCGAAAACGCGTTTTCCGGCAAAAACGCACACCACGGCTCTTTCTGAGAAAAAGCAAGCACGGAGGACGAGAATCGCTTTTGCCCTGCTTAGCGTTCCGGGCAGCGGGTAGAACCAGGCAGAGAATTCCCGGCTAGCAGCTTCCCTGTGGCGGGGAAGTGCAAACGTACACGTTTTCGGCCAAAAACGCGTTTTCGGCGAAAAAGCACACCACGGCTCTTTCTGAGAAAAAGCAAGCACGGAGGACGAGAATCGCTTTTGCCCTGCGTAGCGTTCCGGGCAGCGGGTAGAACCAGGCAGAGAATTCCCGGCTAGCAGCTTCCCTGTGGCGGGGAAGTGCAAACGTACACGTTTTCGGCCGAAAACGCGTTTTCCGGCGAAAAAGCACACCACGGCTCTTTCTGAGAAAAAGCAAGCACGGAGGACGAGAATCGCTTTTGCCCTGCCTAGCGTTCCGGGCAGCGGGTAGAACCAGGCAGAGAATTCCCGGCTAGCAGATTTCCTGTGGCTGGGAAGTGCAAACGTACACGTTTTCGGCCAAAAACGCGTTTTCGGCGAAAAAGCACACAACGGCTCTTTCTGAGAAAAAGCAAGCACGGAGGACGAGAATCGCTTTTGCCCTGCGTAGCGTTCCGGGCAGCGGGTAGAACCAGGCAGAGAATTCCCGGCTAGCAGCTTCCCTGTGGCGGGGAAGTGCAAACGTACACGTTTTCGGCCGAAAACGCGTTTTCCGGCGAAAACGCACACCACGGCTCTTTCTGAGAAAAAGCAAGCACGGAGGACGAGAATCGCTTTTGCCCTGCGTAGCGTTCCGGGCAGCGGGTAGAACCAGGCAGAGAATTCCCGGCTAGCAGCTTCCCTGTGGCTGGGAAGTGCAAACGTACACGTTTTCGGCCAAAAAACGCTTTTTCGGCGAAAACGCACACCACGGCTCTTTCTGAGAAAAAGCAAGCACGGAGGACGAGAATCGCTTTTGCCCTGCGTAGCGTTCCGGGCAGCGGGTAGAACCAGGCAGAGAATTCCCGGCTAGCAGCTTCCCTGTGGCGGGGAAGTGCAAACGTACACGTTTTCGGCCGAAAACGCGTTTTCCGGCGAAAACGCACACCACGGCTCTTTCTGAGAAAAAGCAAGCAAGGAGGAAGAGAATCGCTTTTGCCCTGCGTAGCGTTCCGGGCAGCGGGTAGAACCAGGCAGAGAATTCCCGGCTAGCAGCTTCCCTGTGGCGGGGAAGTGCAAACGTACACGTTTTCGGCCGAAAACGCGTTTTCGGCGAAAAAGCACACCACGGCTCTTTCTGAGAAAAAGCAAGCACGGAGGACGAGAATCGCTTTTGCCCTGCGTAGCGTTCCGGGCACCGGGTAGAACCAGGCAGAGAATTCCCGGCTAGCACCTTCCCTGTGGCTGGGAAGTGCAAACGTACACGTTTTCCGCCAAAAACGCGTTTTCCGGCGAAAACGCACACCACGGCTCTTTCTGAGAAAAAGCAAGCACGGAGGACGAGAATCGCTTTTGCCCTGCGTAGCGTTCCGGGCAGCGGGTAGAACTAGGCAGAGAATTCCCGGCTAGCAGCTTCCCTGTGGCGGGGAAGTGCAAACGTACACGTTTTCGGCCGAAAACGCGTTTTCCGGCGAAAACGCACACCACGGCTCTTTCTGAGAAAAAGCAAGCACGGAGGACGAGAATCGCTTTTGCCCTGCGTAGCGTTCCGGGCAGCGGGTAGAATCAGGCAGAGAATTCCCGGCTAGCAGCTTTCCTGTGGCGGGGAAGTGCAAACGTACACGTTTTCGGCCGAAAACGCGTTTTCCGGCGAAAACGCACACCACGGCTCTTTCTGAGAAAAAGCAAGCACGGAGGACGAGAATCGCTTTTGCCCTGCGTAGCGTTCCGGGCAGCGGGTAGAACCAGGCAGAGAATTCCCGGCTAGCAGCTTCCCTGTGGCGGGGAAGTGCAAACGTACACGTTTTCGGCCGAAAACGCGTTTTCCTGCGAAAAAGCACACCACGGCTCTTTCTGAGAAAAAGCAAGCACGGAGGACGACAATCGCTTTTGCCCTGCGTAGTGTTCCGGGCAGCGGGTAGAACCAGGCAGAGAATTCCCGGCTAGCAGCTTCCCTGTGGCGGGGAAGTGCAAACGTACACGTTTTCGGCCGAAAACGCGTTTTCCGGCGAAAAAGCACACCACGGCTCTTTCTGAGAAAAAGCAAGCACGGAGGACGAGAATCGCTTTTGCCCTGCGTAGCGTTCCGGGCAGCGGGTAGAACCAGGCAGAGAATTCCCGGCTAGCAGCTTCCCTGTGGCGGGGAAGTGCAAACGTACACGTTTTCGGCCGAAAACGCGTTTTCCGGCGAAAACGCACACCACGGCTCTTTCTGAGAAAAAGCAAGCACGGAGGACGAGAATCGCTTTTGCCCTGCGTAGCGTTCCGGGCAGCGGGTAGAACCAGGCAGAGAATTCCCGGCTAGCAGCTTCCCTGTGGCGGGGAAGTGCAAACGTACACGTTTTCGGCCGAAAACGCGTTTTCCGGCGAAAACGCACACCACGGCTCTTTCTGAGAAAAAGCAAGCACGGAGGACGAGAATCGCTTTTGCCCTGCGTAGCGTTCCGGGCAGCGGGTAGAACCAGGCAGAGAATTCCCGGCTAGCAGCTTCCCTGTGGCTGGGAAGTGCAAACGTACACGTTTTCTGCCAAAAACGTGTTTTCGGCGAAAACGCACACCACGGCTCTTTCTGAGAAAAAGCAAGCACGGAGGACGAGAATCGCTTTTGCCCTGCGTAGCGTTCCGGGCAGCGGGTAGAACCAGGCAGAGAATTCCCGGCTAGCAGCTTCCCTGTGGCGGGGAAGTGCAAACGTACACGTTTTCGGCCGAAAACGCGTTTTCCGGCGAAAACGCACACCACGGCTCTTTCTGAGGAAAAGCAAGCACGGAGGACGAGAATCGCTTTTGCCCTGCGTAGCGTTCCGGGCAGCGGGTAGAACCAGGCAGAGAATTCCCGGCTAGCAGCTTCCCTGTGGCTGGGAAGTGCAAACGTACACGTTTTCGGCCGAAAACACGTTTTCCGGCGAAAACGCACACCACGGCTCTTTCTGAGAAAAAGCAAGCACGGAGGACGAGAATCGCTTTTGCCCTGCGTAGCGTTCCGGGCAGCGGGTAGAACCAGGCAGAGAATTCCCGGCTAGCAGCTTCCCTGTGGCGGGGAAGTGCAAACGTACACGTTTACGGCCGAAAACGCGTTTTCCGGCGAAAACACACACCACGGCTCTTTCTGAGAAAAAGCAAGCACGGAGGACGAGAATCGCTTTTGCCCTGCGTAGCGTTCCGGGCAGCGGGTAGAACCAGGCAGAGAATTCCCGGCTAGCAGCTTCCCTGTGGCGGGGAAGTGCAAACGTACACGTTTTCGGCCGAAAACGCGTTTCCGGCGAAAACGCACACCACGGCTCTTTCTGAGAAAAAGCAAGCACGGAGGACGAGAACCGCTTTTGCCCTGCGTAGCGTTCCGGGCAGCGGGTAGAACCAGGCAGAGAATTCCCGGCTAGCAGCTTCCCTGTGGCGGGGAAGTGCAAACGTACACGTTTTCGGCCGAAAACGCGTTTTCCGGGGAAAACGCACAGCACGGCTCTTTCTGAGAAAAAGCAAGCACGGAGGACGAGAATCGCTTTTGCCCTGCGTAGCGTTCCGGGCAGCGGGTAGAACCAGGCAGAGAATTCCCGGCTAGCAGCTTCCCTGTGGCTGGGAAGTGCAAACGTACACGTTTTCGGCCAAAAAACGCGTTTTCGGGGAAAACGCACACCACGGCTCTTTCTGAGAAAAAGCAAGCACGGAGGACGAGAATCGCTTTTGCCCTGCGTAGCGTTCCGGGCAGCGGGTAGAACCAGGCAGAGAATTCCCGGCTAGCAGCTTCCCTGTGGCGGGGAAGTGCAAACGTACACGTTTTCGGCCGAAAACGCGTTTTCCGGCGAAAACGCACACCACGGCTCTTTCTGAGAAAAAGCAAGCACGGAGGACGAGAATCGCTTTTGCCCTGCGTAGCGTTCCGGGCAGCGGGTAGAACCAGGCAGAGAATTCCCGGCTAGCAGCTTCCCTGTGGCGGGGAAGTGCAAACGTACACGTTTTCGGCCGAAAACGCGTTTTCCGGCGAAAACGCACACCACGGCTCTTTCTGAGAAAAAGCAAGCACGGAGGACGAGAATCGCTTTTGCCCTGCGTAGCGTTCCGGGCAGCGGGTAGAACCAGGCAGAGAATTCCCGGCTAGCAGCTTCCCTGTGGCGGGGAAGTGCAAACGTACACGTTTTCGGCCGAAAACGCGTTTTCCGGCGAAAACGCACACCACGGCTCTTTCTGAGAAAAAGCAAGCACGGAGGACGAGAATCGCTTTTGCCCTGCGTAGCGTTCCGGGCAGCGGGTAGAACCAGGCAGAGAATTCCCGGCTAGCAGCTTCCCTGTGGCGGGGAAGTGCAAACGTACACGTTTTCGGCCGATAACGCGTTTTCCGGCGAAAACGCACACCACGGCTCTTTCTGAGAAAAAGCAAGCACGGAGGACGAGAATCGCTTTTGCCCTGCGTAGCGTTCCGGGCAGCGGGTAGAACCAGGCAGAGAATTCCCGGCTAGCAGCTTCCCTGTGGCGGGGAAGTGCAAACGTACACGTTTTCGGCCGAAAACGCGTTTTCCGGCGAAAACGCACACCACGGCTCTTTCTGAGAAAAAGCAAGCACGGAGGACGAGAATCGCTTTTGCCCTGCGTAGCGTTCCGGGCAGCGGGTAAAACCAGGCAGAGAATTCCCGGCTAGCAGCTTCCCTGTGGCGTGGAAGTGCAAACGTACACGTTTTCGGCCGAAAACGCGTTTTCCGGCGAAAACGCACACCACGGCTCTTTCTGAGAAAAAGCAAGCACGGAGGACGAGAATCGCTTTTGCCCTGCGTAGCGTTCCGGGCAGCGGGTAGAACCAGGCAGAGAATTCCCGGCTAGCAGCTTTCCTGTGGCTGGGAAGTGCAAACGTACACGTTTTCGGCCAAAAACGCGTTTTCAGCGAAAAAGCACACAACGGCTCTTTCTGAGAAAAAGCAAGCACGGAGGACGAGAATCGCTTTTGCCCTGCGTAGCGTTCCGGGCAGCGGGTAGAACCAGGCAGAGAATTCACGGCTAGCAGCTTCCCTGTGGCTGGGAAGTGCAAACGTACACGTTTTCTGCCAAAAACGTGTTTTCGGCGAAAACGCACACCACGGCTCTTTCTGAGAAAAAGCAAGCACGGAGGACGAGAATCGCTTTTGCCCTGCGTAGCGTTCCGGGCAGCGGGTAGAACCAGGCAGAGAATTCCCGGCTAGCAGCTTCCCTGTGGCGGGGAAGTGCAAACGTACACGTTTTCGGCCGAAAACGCGTTTTCCGGCGAAAACGCACACCACGGCTCTTTCTGAGAAAAAGCAAGCACGGAGGACGAGAATCGCTTTTGCCCTGCGTAGCGTTCCGGGCAGCGGGTAGAACCAGGCAGAGAATTCCCGGCTAGCAGCTTCCCTGTGGCCGGGAAGTGCAAACGTACACGTTTTCGGCCGAAAACGCGTTTTCCGGCGAAAACGCACACCACGGCTCTTTCTGAGAAAAAGCAAGCACGGAGGACGAGAATCGCTTTTGCCCTGCGTAGCGTTCCGGGCAGCGGGTAGAACCAGGCAGAGAATTCCCGGCTAGCAGCTTCCCTGTGGCGGGGAAGTGCAAACGTACACGTTTTCGGCAAAAACGCGTTTTCGGCGAAAAAGAACACCACGGCTCTTTCTGAGAAAAAGCAAGCACGGAGGACGAGAATCGCTTTTGCCCTGCGTAGCGTTCCGGGCAGCGGGTAGAACCAGGCAGAGAATTCCCGGCTAGCAGCTTCCCTGTGGCGGGGAAGTGCAAACGTACACGTTTTCGGCCGAAAACGCGTTTTCCGGCGAAAACGCACACCACGGCTCTTTCTAAGAAAAAGCAAGCAAGGAGGACGAGAATCGCTTTTGCCCTGCGTAGCGTTCCGGGCAGCGGGTAGAACAATGCAGAGAATTCCCGGCTAGCAGATTCCCTGTGGTGGGGAAGTGCAAACGTACACGTTTTCGGCCGAAAACGCGTTTTCGGCGAAAACGCACACCACGGCTCTTTCTGAGAAAAAGCAAGCACGGAGGACGAGAATCGCTTTTGCCCTGCCTAGCGTTCCGGGCAGCGGGTAGAACCAGGCAGAGAATTCCCGGCTAGCAGCTTCCCTGTGGCTGGGAAGTGCAAACGTACACGTTTTCGGCCAAAAAACGGGTTTTCGGCGAAAACGCACACCACGGCTCTTTCTGAGAAAAAGCAAGCACGGAGGACGAGAATCGCTTTTGCCCTGCGTAGCGTTCCGGGCAGCGGGTAGAACCAGGCAGAGAATTCCCGGCTAGCAGCTTCCCTGTGGCGGGGAAGTGCAAACGTACACGTTTTCGGCGAAAAAGCACACCACGGCTCTTTCTGAGAAAAAGCAAGCACGGAGGACGAGAATCGCTTTTGCCCTGCGTAGCGTTCCGGGCAGCGGGTAGAACCAGGCAGAGAATTCCCGGCTAGCAGCTTCCCTGTGGCCGGGAAGTGCAAACGTACACGTTTTCTGCCGAAAACGCGTTTTCCGGCGAAAACGCACACCACGGCTCTTTCTGAGAAAAAGCAAGCACGGAGGACGAGAACCGCTTTTGCCCTGCGTAGCGTTCCGGGCAGCGGGTAGAACCAGGCAGAGAATTCCCGGCTAGCAGCTTCCCTGTGGCGGGGAAGTGCAAACGTACACGTTTTCGGCCGAAAACGCGTTTTCCGGCGAAAACGCACACCACGGCTCTTTCTGAGAAAAAGCAAGCACGGAGGACGAGAATCGCTTTTGCCCTGCGTAGCGTTCCGGGCAGCGGGTAGAACCAGGCAGAGAATTCCCGGCTAGCAGCTTCCCTGTGGCGGGGAAGTGCAAACGTACGCGTTTTCGGCCGAAAACGCGTTTTCCGGCGAAAAAGCACACCACGGCTCTTTCTGAGAAAAAGCAAGCACGGAGGACGAGAATCGCTTTTGCCCTGCGTAGTGTTCCGGGCAGCGGGTGGAACCAGGCAGAGAATTCCCGGCTACCACCTTCCCTGTGGCGGGGAAGTGCAAACGTACACGTTTTCGGCCGAAAACGCGTTTTCCGGCGAAAACGCACACCACGGCTCTTTCTGAGAAAAAGCAAGCACGGAGGACGAGAATCGCTTTTGCCCTGCGTAGCGTTCCGGGCAGCGAGTAGAACCAGGCAAAGAATTCCCGGCTAGCAGCTTCCCTGTGGCGGGGAAGTGCAAACGTACACGTTTTCGGCCGAAAACGCGTTTTCCGGCGAAAACGCACACCACGGCTCTTTCTGAGGAAAAGCAAGCACGGAGGACGAGAATCGCTTTTGCCCTGCGTAGCGTTCCGGGCAGCGGGTAGAACCAGGCAGAGAATTCCCGGCTAGCAGCTTCCCTGTGGCGGGGAAATGCAAACGTACATGTTTTCGGCCGAT
This sequence comes from Athene noctua, assembly GCF_965140245.1. Lineage (NCBI taxonomy): Eukaryota > Metazoa > Chordata > Aves > Strigiformes > Strigidae > Athene > Athene noctua. The sequence goes on along the minus strand of NW_027437618.1, from coordinate 285,898 downwards.
AAGGCGTTTTCGGCGAAAAAGCACACCACGGCTCTTTCTGAGAAAAAGCAAGCACGGAGGACGAGAATCGCTTTTGCCCTGCGTAGCGTTCCGGGCAGCTGGTAGAACCAGGCAGAGAATTCCCGGCTAGCAGCTTCCCTGTGGCCGGGAAGTGCAAACGTACACGTTTTCGGCCGAAAACGCGTTTTCCGGGGAAAACGCACACCACGGCTCTTTCTGAGAAAAAGCAAGCACGGAGGACGAGAATCGCTTTTGCCCTGCGTAGCGTTCCGGGCAGCGGGTAGAACCAGGCAGAGAATTCCCGGCTAGCAGCTTCCCTGTGGCGGGGAAGTGCAAACGTACGCGTTTTCGGCCGAAAACGCGTTTTCCGGCGAAAAAGCACACCACGGCTCTTTCTGAGAAAAAGCAAGCACGGAGGACGAGAATCGCTTTTGCCCTGCGTAGCGTTCCGGGCAGCGGGTAGAACCAGGCAGAGAATTCCCGGCTAGCAGCTTCCCTGTGGCGGGGAAGTGCAAACGTACACGTTTTCGGCCGAAAACGCGTTTTCCGGCGAAAACGCACACCACGGCTCTTTCTGAGAAAAAGCAAGCACGGAGGACGAGAATCGCTTTTGCCCTGCGTAGCGTTCCGGGCAGCGGGTAGAACCAGGCAGAGAATTCCCGGCTAGCAGCTTCCCTGTGGCGGGGAAGTGCAAACGTACACGTTTTCGGCCGAAAACGCGTTTTCCGGCGAAAACGCACACCACGGCTCTTTCTGAGAAAAAGCAAGCACGGAGGACGAGAATCGCTTTTGCCCTGCGTAGCGTTCCGGGCAGCGGGTAGAACCAGGCAGAGAATTCCCGGCTAGCAGCTTCCCTGTGGCTGGGAAGTGCAAACGTACACGTTTTCGTCCAAAAACGCGTTTATGGCGAAAAAGCACACCACGGCTCTTGCTGAGAAAAAGCAAGCACGGAGGACGAGAATCGCTTTAGCCCTGCGTAGCGTTCCGGGCAGCGGGTCGAACCAGGCAGAGAATTCACGGCTAGCAGCTTCCCTGTGCCGGGGAAGTGCAAACGTACACGTTTTCGGCCGAAAACGCGTTTTCCGGCGAAAAAGCACACCACGGCTCTTTCTGAGAAAAAGCAAGCACGGAGGACGAGAATCGCTTTTGCCCTGCGTAGCGTTCCGCGCAGCGGGTAGAACCAGGCAGAGAATTCCCGGCTAGCAGCTTCCCTGTGGCTGGGAAGTGCAAACGTACACGTTTTCTGCCAAAAACGCGTTTCCGGCGAAAACGCACACCACGGCTCTTTCTGAGAAAAAGCAAGCACGGAGGACGAGAATCGCTTTTGCCCTGCGTAGCGTTCCGGGCAGCGGGTAGAACCAGGCAGAGAATTCCCGGCTAGCAGCTTCCCTGTGGCGGGGAAGTGCAAACGTACGCGTTTTCGGCCGAAAACGCGTTTTCCGGCGAAAAAGCACACCACGGCTCTTTCTGAGAAAAAGCAAGCACGGAGGACGAGAATCGCTTTTGCCCTGCGTAGTGTTCCGGGCAGCGGGTGGAACCAGGCAGAGAATTCCCGGCTACCACCTTCCCTGTGGCGGGGAAGTGCAAACGTACACGTTTTCGGCCGAAAACGCGTTTTCCGGCGAAAACGCACACCACGGCTCTTTCTGAGAAAAAGCAAGCACGGAGGACGAGAATCGCTTTTGCCCTGCGTAGCGTTCCGGGCAGCGGGTAGAACCAGGCAGAGAATTCCCGGCTAGCAGCTTCCCTGTGGCGGGGAAGTGCAAACGTACACGTTTTCGGCCGAAAACGCGTTTTCCGGCGAAAACGCACACCACGGCTCTTTCTGAGAAAAAGCAAGCACGGAGGACGAGAATCGCTTTTGCCCTGCGTAGCGTTCCGGGCAGCGGGTAGAACCAGGCAGAGAATTCCCGGCTAGCAGCTTCCCTGTGGCGGGGAAGTGCAAACGTACATGTTTTCGGCCGATAAGGCGTTTTCGGCGAAAAAGCACACCACGGCTCTTTCTGAGAAAAAGCAAGCACGGAGGACGAGAATCGCTTTTGCCCTGCGTAGCGTTCCGGGCAGCTGGTAGAACCAGGCAGAGAATTCCCGGCTAGCAGCTTCCCTGTGGCCGGGAAGTGCAAACGTACACGTTTTCGGCCGAAAACGCGTTTTCCGGGGAAAACGCACACCACGGCTCTTTCTGAGAAAAAGCAAGCACGGAGGACGAGAACCGCTTTTGCCCTGCGTAGCGTTCCGGGCAGCGGGTAGAACCAGGCAGAGAATTCCCGGCTAGCAGCTTCCCTGTGGCGGGGAAGTGCAAACGTACGCGTTTTCGGCCGAAAACGCGTTTTCCGGCGAAAAAGCACACCACGGCTCTTTCTGAGAAAAAGCAAGCACGGAGGACGAGAATCGCTTTTGCCCTGCGTAGCGTTCCGGGCAGCGGGTAGAACCAGGCAGAGAATTCACGGCTAGCAGCTTTCCTGTGGCTGGGAAGTGCAAACGTACACGTTTTCGGCCAAAAACGCGTTTTCGGCGAAAAAGCACACAACGGCTCTTTCTGAGAAAAGTAAGCACGGAGGACGAGAATCGCTTTTGCTCTGCGTAGCGTTCCGGGCAGCGGGTAGAACCAGGCAGAGAATTCCCGGCTAGCAGCTTCCCTGTGGCTGGGAAGTGCAAACGTACACGTTTTCGGCCGAAAACGCGTTTTCCGGCGAAAACGCACACCACGGCTCTTTCTGAGAAAAAGCAAGCACGGAGGACGAGAACCGCTTTTACCCTGCGTAGCGTTCCGGGCAGCGGGTAGAACTAGGCAGAGAATACCCGGCTAGCAGCTTCCCTGTGGCGGGGAAGTGCAAACGTACACGTTTTCGGCCGAAAACGCGTTTTCCGGCGAAAACGCACACCACGGCTCTTTCTGAGAAAAAGCAAGCACGGAGGACGAGAATCGCTTTTGCCCTGCGTAGCGTTCCGGGCAGCGGGTAGAACCAGGCAGAGAATTCCCGGCTAGCAGCTTTCCTGTGGCTGGGAAGTGCAAACGTACACGTTTTCGGCCAAAAACGCGTTTTCGGCGAAAAAGCATACTACGGCTCTTTCTGAGAAAAAGCAAGCACGGAGGACGAGAATCGCTTTTGCCCTGCGTAGCGTTCCGGGCAGCTGGTAGAACCAGGCAGAGAATTCCCGGCTAGCAGCTTCCCTGTGGCCGGGAAGTGCAAACGTACACGTTTTCGGCCGAAAACGCGTTTTCCGGCGAAAACGCACACCACGGCTCTTTCTGAGAAAAAGCAAGCACGGAGGACGAGAATCGCTTTTACCCTGCGTAGCGTTCCGGGCAGCGGGTAGAACTTGGCAGAGAATACCCGGCTAGCAGCTTCCCTGTGGCGGGGAAGTGCAAACGTACACGTTTTCGGCCGAAAACGCGTTTTCCGGCGAAAACGCACACCACGGCTCTTTCTGAGAAAAAGCAAGCACGGAGGACGAGAATCGCTTTTGCCCTGCGTAGCGTTCCGGGCAGCGGGTAGAACCAGGCAGAGAATTCCCGGCTAGCAGCTTTCCTGTGGCTGGGAAGTGCAAACGTACACGTTTTCGGCCGAAAACGCGTTTTCCGGCGAAAACGCACACCACGGCTCTTTCTGAGGAAAAGCAAGCACGGAGGACGAGAATCGCTTTTGCCCTGCGTAGCGTTCCGGGCAGCGGGTAGAACCAGGCAGAGAATTCCAGGCTAGCAGCTTCCCTGTGGCGGGTAAGTGCAAACGTACACGTTTTCGGCCGAAAACGCGTTTTCCGGCGAAAACGCACACCACGGCTCTTTCTGAGAAAAAGCAAGCACGGAGGACGAGAATCGCTTTTGCCCTGCGTAGCGTTCCGGGCAGCGGGTAGAACCAGGCAGAGAATTCCCGGCTAGCAGCTTCCCTGTGGCTGGGAAGTGCAAACGTACAGGATTTCGGCCAAAAACGCGTTTTCGGCGAAAAAGCACACCACGGCTCTTTCTGAGAAAAAGCAAGCACGGAGGACGAGAATCGCTTTTGCCCTGCGTAGCGTTCCGGGCAGCGGGTAGAACCAGGCAGAGAATTCCCGGCTAGCAGCTTCCCTGTGGCGGGGAAGTGCAAACGTACACGTTTTCGGCCGAAAACGCGTTTTCCGGCGAAAACGCACACCACGGCTCTTTCTGAGAAAAAGCAAGCACGGAGGACGAGAATCGCTTTTGCCCTGCGTAGCGTTCCGGGCAGCGGGTAGAACCAGGCAGAGAATTCCCGGCTAGCAGCTTCCCTGTGGCGGGGAAGTGCAAACGTACATGTTTTCGGCCGATAAGGCGTTTTCGGCGAAAAAGCACACCACGGCTCTTTCTGAGAAAAAGCAAGCACGGAGGACGAGAATCGCTTTTGCCCTGCGTAGCGTTCCGGGCAGCTGGTAGAACCAGGCAGAGAATTCCCGGCTAGCAGCTTCCCTGTGGCCGGGAAGTGCAAACGTACACGTTTTCGGCCGAAAACGCGTTTTCCGGGGAAAACGCACACCACGGCTCTTTCTGAGAAAAAGCAAGCACGGAGGACGAGAACCGCTTTTGCCCTGCGTAGCGTTCCGGGCAGCGGGTAGAACCAGGCAGAGAATTCCCGGCTAGCAGCTTCCCTGTGGTGGGGAAGTGCAAACGTACACGTTTTCGGCCAAAAACGCGTTTTCGGCGAAAAAGCACACAACGGCTCTTTCTGAGAAAAGTAAGCACGGAGGACGAGAATCGCTTTTGCTCTGCGTAGCGTTCCGGGCAGCGGGTAGAACCAGGCAGAGAATTCCAGGCTAGCAGCTTCCCTGTGGCGGGTAAGTGCAAACGTACACGTTTTCGGCCGAAAACGCGTTTTCCGGCGAAAACGCACACCACGGCTCTTTCTGAGAAAAAGCAAGCACGGAGGACGAGAACCGCTTTTACCCTGCGTAGCGTTCCGGGCAGCGGGTAGAACTAGGCAGAGAATACCCGGCTAGCAGCTTCCCTGTGGCGGGGAAGTGCAAACGTACACGTTTTCGGCCGAAAACGCGTTTTCCGGCGAAAACGCACACCACGGCTCTTTCTGAGAAAAAGCAAGCACGGAGGACGAGAATCGCTTTTGCCCTGCGTAGCGTTCCGGGCAGCGGGTAGAACCAGGCAGAGAATTCCCGGCTAGCAGCTTTCCTGTGGCTGGGAAGTGCAAACGTACACGTTTTCGGCCAAAAACGCGTTTTCGGCGAAAAAGCATACTACGGCTCTTTCTGAGAAAAAGCAAGCACGGAGGACGAGAATCGCTTTTGCCCTGCGTAGCGTTCCGGGCAGCTGGTAGAACCAGGCAGAGAATTCCCGGCTAGCAGCTTCCCTGTGGCCGGGAAGTGCAAACGTACACGTTTTCGGCCGAAAACGCGTTTTCCGGCGAAAACGCACACCACGGCTCTTTCTGAGAAAAAGCAAGCACGGAGGACGAGAATCGCTTTTACCCTGCGTAGCGTTCCGGGCAGCGGGTAGAACTAGGCAGAGAATTCCCGGCTAGCAGCTTCCCTGTGGCGGGGAAGTGCAAACGTACACGTTTTCGGCCGAAAACGCGTTTTCCGGCGAAAACGCACACCACGGCTCTTTCTGAGAAAAAGCAAGCACGGAGGACGAGAATCGCTTTTGCCCTGCGTAGCGTTCCGGGCAGCGGGTAGAACCAGGCAGAGAATTCCCGGCTAGCAGCTTTCCTGTGGCTGGGAAGTGCAAACGTACACGTTTTCGGCCAAAAACGCGTTTTCGGCGAAAAAGCATACTACGGCTCTTTCTGAGAAAAAGCAAGCACGGAGGACGAGAATCGCTTTTGCCCTGCGTAGCGTTCCGGGCAGCGGGTAGAACCAGGCAGAGAATTCCCGGCTAGCAGCTTCCCTGTGGCGGGGAAGTTCAAACGTACACGTTTTCGGCCGAAAACGCGTTTTCCGGCGAAAACGCACACCACGGCTCTTTCTGAGGAAAAGCAAGCACGGAGGACGAGAATCGCTTTTGCCCTGCGTAGCGTTCCGGGCAGCGGGTAGAACCAGGCAGAGAATTCCCGGCTAGCAGCTTCCCTGTGGCTGGGAAGTGCAAACGTACAGGTTTTCGGCCAAAAACGCGTTTTCGGCGAAAAAGCACACCACGGCTCTTTCTGAGAAAAAGCAAGCACGGAGGACGAGAATCGCTTTTGCCCTGCGTAGCGTTCCGGGCAGCGGGTAGAACCAGGCAGAGAATTCCCGGCTAGCAGCTTCCCTGTGGCGGGGAAGTGCAAACGTACACGTTCTCGGCCGAAAACGCGTTTTCCGGCGAAAACGCACACCACGGCTCTTTCTGAGGAAAAGCAAGCACGGAGGACGAGAATCGCTTTTGCCCTGCGTAGCGTTCCGGGCAGCGGGTAGAACCAGGCAGAGAATTCCCGGCTAGCAGCTTCCCTGTGGCCGGGAAATTCAAACGTACACGTTTTCGGCCGAAAACGCGTTTTCCGGCGAAAACGCACACCACGGCTCTTTCTGAGGAAAAGCAAGCACGGAGGACGAGAATCGCTTTTGCCCTGCGTAGCGTTCCGGGCAGCGGGTAGAACCAGGCAGAGAATTCCCGGCTAGCAGCTTCCCTGTGGCGGGGAAGTGCAAACGTTCAGGTTTTCGGCCAAAAACGCGTTTTCGGCGAAAAAGCACACCACGGCTCTTTCTGAGAAAAAGCAAGCACGGGGACGAGAATCTCTTTTGCCCTGCGTAGCGTTCCGGGCAGCGGGTAGAACCAGGCAGAGAATTCCCGGCTAGCAGCTTCCCTGTGGCGGGGAAGTGCAAACGTACACGTTTTCGGTCAAAAACCCGTTTTCGGCGAAAAAGCACAGCACGGCTCTTTCTGAGAAAAAGCAAGCACGGAGGACGAGAATCGCTTTTCCATGCGTAGCGTTCCGGGCAGCGGGTAGAACCAGGCAGAGAATTCCCGGCTAGCAGCTTCCCTGTGGCGGGGAAGTGCAAACGTACACGTTTTCTGCCGAAAACGCGTTTTCGGGTGAAAACGCACACCACGGCTCTTTCTGAGAAAAAGCAAGCACGGAGGACGAGAATCGCTTTTGCCCTGCGTAGCGTTCCGGGCAGCGGGTAGAACCAGGCAGAGAATTCCCGGCTAGCAGCTTCCCTGTGGCCGGGAAGTGCAAACGTACACGTTTTCGGCCGAAAATGCCTTTTCCGGCGAAAACGCACACCACGGCTCTTTCTGAGAAAAAGCAAGCACGGAGGACGAGAATCGCTTTTGCCCTGCGTAGCGTTCCGGGCAGCGGGTAGAACCAGGCAGAGAATTCCCGGCTAGCAGCTTCCCTGTGGCTGGGAAGTGCAAACGTACACGTTTTCGGCCAAAAACGCGTTTTCGGCGAAAAAGCACACCACGGCTCTTTCTGAGAAAAAGCAAGCACGGAGGACGAGAATCGCTTTTGCCCTGCGTAGCGTTCCGGGCAGCGGGTAGAACCAGGCAGAGAATTCCCGGCTTGCAGCTTCCCTGTGGCGGGGAAGGGCAAACGTACACGTTTTAGGTCAAAAACCCGTTTTCGGCGAAAAAGCACAGCACGGCTCTTTCTGAGAAATAGCAAGCACGGAGGACGAGAATCGCTTTTCCATGCGTAGCGTTCCGGGCAGCGGGTAGAACCAGGCAGAGAATTCCCGGCTAGCAGCTTCCCTGTGGCCGGGAAGTGCAAACGTACACGTTTTCGGCCGAAAACGCGTTTTCCGGCGAAAACGCACACCACGGCTCTTTCTGAGAAAAAGCAAGCACGGAGGACGAGAATCGCTTTTGCCCTGCGTAGCGTTACGGGCAGCGGGTAGAACCAGGCAGAGAATTCCCGGCTAGCAGCTTCCCTGTGGCTGGGAAGTGCAAACGAACACGTTTTCGGCCGAAAATGCCTTTTCCGGCGAAAACGCACACCACGGCTCTTTCTGAGAAAAAGCAAGCACGGAGGACGAGAATCGATTTTGCCCAGCGTAGCGTTCCGGGCAGCGGGTAGAACCAGGCAGAGAATTCCCGGCTAGCAGCTTCCCTGAGGCGGGGAAGTGCAAAAGTACACGCTTTCGGCCGAAAACGCGTTTTCCGGCGAAAACGCACACCACGGCTCTTTCTGAGAAAAAGCAAGCACGGAGGACGAGAATCGATTTTGCCCAGCGTAGCGTTCCGGGCAGCGGGTAGAACCAGGCAGAGAATTCCCGGCTAGCAGCTTCCCTGTGGCCGGGAAGTGCAAACGTACACGTTTTCGGCCGAAAACGCGTTTTCCGGCGAAAACGCACACCACGGCTCTTTCTGAGAAAAAGCAAGCACGGAGGACGAGAATCTCTTTTGCCCTGCGTAGCGTTCCGGGCAGCGGGTAGAACCAGGCAGAGAATTCCCGGCTAGCAGCTTCCCTGTGGCGGGGAAGTGCAAACGTACACGCTTTCGGCCGAAAATGCCTTTTCCGGCGAAAACGCACACCATGGCTCTTTCTGAGAAAAAGCAAGCACGGAGGACGAGAATCGCTTTTGCCCTGCGTAGCGTTCCGGGCAGCGGGTAGAACCAGGCAGAGAATTCCCGGCTAGCAGCTTCCCTGTGGCCGGGAAGTGCAAACGTACACGTTTTCGGACGAAAACGCGTTTTCCTGCGAAAACGCACACCACGGCTCTTTCTGAGAAAAAGCAAGCACGGAGGACGAGAATCGCTTTTGCCCTGCGTAGCGTTCCGGGCAGCGGGTAGAACCAGGCAGAGAATTCCCGGCTAGCAGCTTCCCTGTGGCTGGGAAGTGCAAACGAACACGTTTTCGGCCGAAAACCCGTTTCCGGCGAAAACGCACACCACGGCTCTTTCTGAGAAAAAGCAAGCACGGAGGACGTGAATCGATTTTGCCCAGCGTAGCGTTCCGGGCAGCGGGTAGAACCAGGCAGAGAATTCCCGGCTAGCAGCTTCCCTGAGGCGGGGAAGTGCAAAAGTACACGCTTTCGGCCGAAAACGCGTTTTCCGGCGAAAACGCACACCACGGCTCTTTCTGAGAAAAAGCAAGCACGGAGGACGAGAATCGATTTTGCCCAGCGTAGCGTTCCGGGCAGCGGGTAGAACCAGGCAGAGAATTCCCGGCTAGCAGCTTCCCTGTGGCCGGGAAGTGCAAACGTACACGTTTTCGGCCGAAAACGCGTTTTCCGGCGAAAACGCACACCACGGCTCTTTCTGAGAAAAAGCAAGCACGGAGGACGAGAATCGCTTTTGCCCTGCGTAGCGTTCCGGGCAGCGGGTAGAACCAGGCAGAGAATTCCCGGCTAGCAGCTTCCCTGTGGCGGGGAAGTGCAAACGTACACGCTTTCGGCCGAAAATGCCTTTTCCGGCGAAAACGCACACCATGGCTCTTTCTGAGAAAAAGCAAGCACGGAGGACGAGAATCGCTTTTGCCCTGCGTAGCGTTCCGGGCAGCGGGTAGAACCAGGCAGAGAATTCCCGGCTAGCAGCTTCCCTGAGGCGGGGAAGTGCAAACGTACACGTTTTCGGCCGAAAACGCGTTTTCCGGCGAAAATGCACACCACGTCTCTTTCTGAGAAAAAGCAAGCACGGAGGACGAGAATCGCTTATGCCCTGCGTAGCGTTCGGTGCAGCGGGTAGAACCAGGCAGAGAATTCTCGGCTAGCAGCTTCCATGAGGCCGGGAAGTGCAAACGTACACGTTTTCGGCCGAAAACGCGTTTTCTGCGAAAAAGCATACCACGGCTCTTTCTGAGAAAAAGCAAGCACGGAGGACAAGAATCGCTTTTGCCCTGCGTAGCGTTCCGGGCAGCGGGTAGAACCAGGCAGAGAATTCCCGGCTTGCAGCTTCCCTGTGGCGGGGAAGGGCAAACGTACACGTTTTAGGTCAAAAACCCGTTTTCGGCAAAAAAGCACACCACGACTCTTTCTGAGAAAAAGCAAGCACGGAAAACGAGAACCGCTTTTGCCCTGCGTAGCGTTCCAGGCAGCGGGTAGAACCAGGCAGAGAATTCCCGGCTAGCAGCTTCCATGAGGCCGGGACGTGCAAACGTACACGTTTTCGGCCGAAAACGCGTTTTCGGCGAAAACGCACACCACGACTCTTTCTGAGAAAAAGCAAGCACGGAGGACGAGAATCGCTTTTGCCCTGCGTAGCGTTCCGGGCAGCGGGTAGAACCAGGCAGAGAATTCCCGGCTAGCAGCTTCCCTGTGGCCGGGAAGTGCAAACGTACACGTTTTCGGCCGAAAACGCGTTTTCCGGCGAAAACGCACACCACGGCTCTTTCTGAGAAAAAGCGAGCACGGAAGACGAGAATCGCTTTTGCCCTGCGTAGCGTTCCGGGCAGCGGGTAGAACCAGGCAGAGAATTCCCGGCTAGCAGCTTCCATGAGGCCGGGAAGTGCAAACGTACACGTTTTCGGCTGAAAACGCGTTTTCGGCGAAAACGCTCACCACGATTCTTTCTGAGAAAAAGCAAGCACGGAGGACGAGAATCGTTTTTGCCCTGCGTAGCGTTCCGGGCAGCGGGTAGAACCAGGCAGAGAATTCCCGGCTAGCATCTTCCCTGTGGCGGGGAAGTGCAAACGTACACGTTTTCGGCCGAAAACGCGTTTCCGGCGAAAACGCACAGCACGGCTCTTTCTGAGAAAAAGCAAGCATGGAGGACGAGAATCTCTTTTGCCCTGCGTAGCGTTCCGGGCAGAGGGTAGAACCAGGCAGAGAATTCCCGTCTAGCAGCTTCCCTGTGGCCGGGAAGTGCAAACGTACACGTTTTCAGCCGAAAACGCGTTTTCCGACGAAAACGCACACCACGGCTCTTTCTGAGAAAAAGCAAGCACGGAGGACGAGAATCGCTTTTGCCCTGCGTAGGGTTCCGGGCAGCGGGTAGAACCAGGCAGAGAATTCCCGGCTAGCAGCTTCCCTGTGGCGGGGAAGTGCAAACGTACACGTTTTCGGCCGAAAACGCGTTTTCCGGCGAAAACGCACACCACGGCTCTTTCTGAGAAAAAGCAAGCACGGAGGACGAGAATCGCTTTTGCCCTGCGTAGCGTTCCAGGCAGCGGGTAGAACCAGGCAGAGAATTTCCGGCTAGCAGCTTCCATGAGGCCGGGAAGTGCAAACGTACACGTTTTCGGCCGAAAAACGCGTTTTCCGGCGATAACGCACACCACGGCTCTTTCTGAGAAAAAGCAAGCACGGAGGACGAGAATCGCTTTTGCCCTGCGTAGTGTTCCGGGCAGCGGGTAGAACTAGGCACAGAATTCCCGGCTAGCAGCTTCCCTGTGGCGGGGAAGTGCAAACGTACACGTTTTCGGCCGAAAACGCGTTTTCCGGCAAAACGCACACCACGGCTCTTTCTGAGAAAAAGCAAGCACGGAGGACGAGAATCGCTTTTGCCCTGCGTAGCGTTCCGGGCAGCGGGTAGAACCATGCAGAGAATTCCCGGCTAGCAGCTTCCCTGTGGCCGGGAAGTGCAAACGTACACGTTTTCGGCCGAAAACGCGTTTTCCGGCGAAAACGCACACCACGGCTCTTTCTGAGAAAAAGCAAGCACGGAGGACGAGAATCGCTTTTGCCCTGCGTAGCGTTCCGGGCAGCGGGTAGAACCAGGCAGAGAATTCCCGGCTAGCAGCTTCCCTGTGGCGGGGAAGTGCAAACGTACACGTTTTCGGCCGAAAACGCGTTTTCCGGCGAAAACGCACACCACGGCACTTTCTGAGAAAAAGCAAGCACGGAGGACGAGAATCGCTTTTGCCCTGCGTAGCGTTCCGGGCAGCGGGTAGAAACAGGCAGAGAATTCCCGGCTAGCAGCTTCCCTGTGGCGGGTAAGTGCAAACGTACACGTTTTCGGCCGAAAACGCGTTTTCCGGCAAAAACGCACACCACGGCTCTTTCTGAGAAAAAGCAAGCACGGAGGACGAGAATCGCTTTTGCCCTGCGTAGCGTTCCGGGCAGCGGGTAAAACTAGGCAGAGAATTCCCGGCTAGCAGCTTCCCTGTGGCGGGGAAGTGCAAATGTACACGTTTTGGGCTGAAAACGCAGTTTCGGGCGAAAACGCACACCAAGGCTCTTTCTGAGTGTGATGGTTTGGCTCTCGCTAAATGCCAGGTATCCACCAAGTCGCTCTATCACTTCTCCCCCCATTCCCTTTGTTTTCTCAACAGGGTAAAGAAGGGAAAGAAAATAAACGAACCCTTGTGGGTGAAACGAAAGCAGTTTTAATATAAGCAAAGCAAAGCAAATGTCCGCACGTGGAAGCAAAAGCAAACAGATTTATTCTCTACTTCCCATGAAGAGGCGATGTCGGGCCTTCTCAGGAAGCAGGGCTCCAATACGCGTAGTAGTTGCCTCGGAGGACCAAGGGTGACCCCACCCCCCCCCTTCCTCCTTTCTCCCAGCTTTATACTGAGCAGACGTCATACGGTCTGGAATATCCCTTGGGTCGGTTTGGGTCAGCTGTCCTGGCTGTGTCCCCTCCCAAGATCTTGCCCACCCCGTCCCGCTGGGGGAAATATCAGAAAGAGCCTTGGTGCTGGGTAAGCACTGCTCAGCAGCAGCCACAACACCAGGGTGCTATCAACACCCTGCCAGCTCCCAGCATAAACCGCAGCACCGTGAGGGCTGCTCTAGGGGAAAACCGATTCCAGTTCAGCCAGACCCAATACAACCTCCACCCCTTATTCCATACCATTTACATTATGCCCAGGTCCCACATAATATTCATTTATCTATTCCATCAGCTTTCTTCACTCCTTCAGATGTTCAGTGACTTGGCTTCCATCTGTCAAGATAGATGCTCAGTACAGAAGTATGCTTGACCATTGGACTCCAGCACCGGCTAGGTTTGGGTCGTCATTGCACGTATCTGGTTCCCTCTTCATCGTTCCTACTTTCTCCATCACTTCCTGCAACATACAACTCATCCCACAGATTACTTTCCCCCCAAGGTTAAATGTTCTTGAGGCACACACTGAGTAGCCCCATCCTCCCGCATTACCCACCAAGTACATCTAGTCCCTGAGCAATGACAATCCCACGAGTGGGCTTGCCTTTTCCCAAGGGAGGAGCAATCCACACTGCCTTCCCCAGCCACCTCCCTGTGTGTGCTACAGGGACCTTATCTCCTCCCACAGTATGAAGGGGGTTTGTTTGGGCAGGACCAGGACGGTTAACAGATCCTCTGGTATTAATTAGCCAAGTGGCTTCTGCTAAATTTATATCCCAATGCTTCCATCCCCCATTGTCCAATGCTCTCAACAGAGTCTTCAACAGCCCATTATATCTTTCAATCTTTCCAGATGCTTGTGGGTAATGTGATGCACCCACTCAATGCCATGTTTCTTTGCCCAGGAGTTTATAAGATTATTTCGAAAATGGGTCCCGTTGTCTGACTCGATTCTTTCAGGAGTACCATGTTGCCATAAAATTTGCCTTTCAAGACCCAAGATGGTATTTCGGGCAGTGGCATGATTTACAAGGTACGTTTCAAACCTACCCGTAGTTGCTTCTACCATGGTGAGTATGTAGTGTTTGCCTTGGCATGTTCGTGGCAGTGGTCCAATAGAGTCAATCTGCCAGGCCTCACCGTATTGAAAACTCAGCCATCGCCCTCTGTTCCAGGGAGACTTTACTCGTGTGACTTGCTTGATTGCAGCACATGTTTCACATTCGTGAGTGACCTGTGAGATGGCCTCCATGGTCAGGTCCACCCCTCGATCACGAGCCCATCTGTACGTTGCATCTCTGCCAAGATACCCTGATGTTTCATGGGCCCATCGAGCTACAAACAGCTCACCCTTACGCTCCCAGTCCAGGTCCAGCCGAGCTACTCAATTTTGGCAGCTTTGTCTGCTTGCTCATTGTTTTGATGTTCTTCAGTGGCACGCCTTTTGGGCACATGAGCATCTACATGACGTACCTTTAGAGCCACGTTTTCCACTCGGGCAGCGATGTCCTGCCACAATGCAGCAGCCCAGATGGGTTTACCTCTGCGCTGCCAATTGGTCTTCTTCCACTCCTGTAGCCACCCCCACAGGGCGTTAGCCACCATCCAGGAGTCCGTGTGGAGATATAATACTGGCCACTTTTCCCGTTCAGCAATCTTTAGGGCAAGTTGGATCGCTTTTACTTCTGCGAACTGACTTGACTCTCCTTCTCCTTCAGTGGCCTCAACGACTTGTCTTGTGGGACTCCACACAGCAGCTTTCCACTTCCGATGGCTTCCTACCACACGACAGGATCCATCAGTAAAGAGAGCATAACGCCTCTCATCTTCTGGTAACTCGTTATATGGCGGTGCCTCTTGGGCACGAGCCACCTCCTCAGGCAACGCTCCAAAATCTCTACCTTCTGGCCAGTCCATGATCTCTTCCAGGATCCCTGGATGGTTGGGTTTCTTCAGTCGAGCCCGTTGCGTGATTAACGCGACCCATTTACTCCAGGTAACACTGGTTGCATGGTGTGTGGAAGGGATGTTTCCTTTGAACATCCAGTGTAATACAGGCAGCCGTGGTGCCAAGAGGAGCTGTGCTTCTGTACCAACAACTTCTGAAGCAGCTCGAATCCCCTCATATGCTGCCAGTATCTCCTTTTCAGTCGGAGTGTAGTGGGCTTCTGATCCTCGATATCCCCGGCTCCAAAATCCTAATGGTCGACCTCGAGTTTCACCTGGTATCTTCTGCCAGAGGCTCCATGTGAGTCCGTGCTCCCCAGTTGATGTGTAAAGTACATTCTGCACAGCTGGTCCTGTCCGAACAGGCCCAAGAGCTACCGCTCGAGCTATCTCTTGTTTGATGTGCTCAAAGGCTTGTTGCTGCTCAGGACCCCACTGAAAATTGTTCTTCTTTTGGGTCACTTGATAGAGAGGGCTCACAAGCTGACTGTAACCTGGAATATGCATCCTCCAAAATCCCACAAGTCCAAGGAAAGCTTGTGTTTCCTTCTTGTTGGTCGGTGGAGACATAGTTGCTATCTTGTTGACAACATCCAATGGCACATGACGGCGTCCATCTTGCCATTTTATTCCCAAGAACTGAATTTCTCATGCTGGTCCCTTGACCTTGCTTTTCTTTATGGCAAACCCAGCTCTCAGAAGAATCTCAATTACTCTTTGTCCTTTCTTGAACACTTCTTCTGCCTCATTGCCCCACACAATGATGTCATCAATGTATTGTAGATGTTCAGGGGCATCACCCTTTTCCAGTGCAGTTTGAATTAGTCCATGACAAATATTGGGGCTGCGCTTCCACCCCTGGGGCAGTCGATTCCAGGTATACTGGACACCCCTCCACGTGAAAGCAAACTGTGGCCTGCACTCTTCTGCCAAAGGAATTGAAAAGAATGCATTGGCAATGTCAATTGTGGCGTACCACTTGGCTGCCTTTGACTCCAGTTCATACTGGAGCTCTAACATATCTGGTACAGCAGCACTCGGTGGTGGCGTCACTTCATTCAGGCCACGATAGTCTACTGTTAACCTCCACCCTCCGTCAGACTTTCGCACTGGCCATATTGGGCTATTAAAAGGCGAATGTGTCTTACTGATGACACCTTGGTTCTCCAGTTGACGAATCAATTCTTGGATGGGAGCCAGAGAGTCTCGGTTTGTACGATACTGCCGTCGGTGCACGGTCCTCATAGCAATTGGCACCTGTTGTTCTTCAACTTGCAACAGTCCCACAACAAAAGGATCTTCTGAGAGGCCAGGCAGATTAGACAACTGTTTTACATTTTCTGTATTCACACTGGCCACACCAAAAGCCCATCGGTATCCTTTTGGGTCTTTGAAGTATCCCCTCTTGAGATAGTCAATGCCCAAGATGCAAGGGGCTTCTGGGCCAGTTACAATGGGATGTTTTTCCCACTTGTCCCCAGTCAAGTTAACCTCGGCCTCCAATACTGATAGTTCTTGACAGCCCCCTGTCACTCCTGAGATCCAGAAAGGTTCTGCCCCTCTATAACTTGACGGCATTAGTGTACATTGTGCCCCGGTGTCAATTAAAGCCTGGTACTTCTGTGGATTTGATGTGCCAGGCCATCGAATCCACACTGTCCAATACACCCGATCATCCCTTTCCTCCTCCTGGCTGGAGGCAGGGGCCCTCTATTCCTGTTCTTGGTCGGAGTACTCACTGTCTGACTCTTGCCGTGCCAGGCCGGAGGTTCCTTCTTCAGGATCAAGGGAGGTGATCTCAGTCTTTCTGTATCTGGGAGATCGCTGGTTACTTCCTTGTGGTTTTACACCAGCTACATTAGCAACCTTCTTAGATGTCTTCTTGTTGGCAGGGGTCTTTCCTCGCAATTCATGTACACGTGCTTCCAACTTAAAGGTGGGTTGACCATCCCACTTCCTCATGTCCTCCCCCTGGTCGCGCAGGAAGAACCAGAGTTCGCCACGTGTCATGTGCCTTGGCTTTCCTTTCCCCCTGACTGGGACAGAAGAGAAATGATTTCTTGGGGAGCTCCTAACATCCAGGGCACTCGCCCGTAGAGATGAGGAGGTACCAAGACTCTCTTCAAAGTTCTGAAGCCAGGAAGAGACTGCCTCCACAGTTGGCGTACATCTTAGTCCTTCTCCTGCATCCATTTCTGGGTAGTACATTGCGGCCAAGCCGGCAGAATACGAGGATGGCGCACCTTTAATCACCTTCCTCCACATGGCCCGTGTGCATGGGACATCCTCTGGATTTTTAGGGGCTTCATCATTATCTGGATCACCATAGATGACTTCCATCACTGCTAATTCTCTCAGGTACTGGACACCTTCATCTGCAGTAGCCCACTTCCCTGGGGTGTGGTCCATAAGATCTTCCTTAAAAGGATACCTTGCTTTAACACTTGAAAGGAGCCGTCTCCACAGACTGCAAATTGCTGTCTCCTTTCCAATTCCCCTTTCAATTCCTCGATTTCTAGCAAGGGAACCCAGCTGTTGGGCTTCCTTACCTTCTAGCTGTTGAGCATCTGCCCCATTATCCCAGCATCGCAGCAGCCAGGCAGCGATCCGCTCACCCGGCTGGCGGCAGTAGTCTTGCCGCAGATCTCGCAGTTCTGATGACGTCAGGGACCGGGTAGTTTCTGCCTCCTGTTTCAGTTCTGTTATTCCCTCTTCTGATACCTTTGCTGAAGGACCAGCTTCTTCCTCCTCTTTCTCCTCCCTTATTAATCGAGGGTATGGGCCTGTTGTTCTCCTTGTCCATTGTTTCTTTTTTACTACTGGGGCAATCTCTGTTGTTGTTATTGTTTGAGTTCCCATGTCAACCACAGCCCTTTGAGAGTGCTGAACTGCGGCTGGGTAAGCACAGGCCAGGCCCCAGTAAAGTGCTAGAAGTTGCTGATTCTCACTGGGATAGGCAAGACACCCCTCTGTCAGGTGATGTGTCAATTTTGTGGGGTTGCTTGCCTGTTCAGGGGTGAGATCCCAGGCTACAGGAGGTGATAACCGTCCTAGGAATCTGCCCAACTCCTTCCACTCTCCCTGCCACCCAGGAACAGGCCGCCTCAGAGCACATTTTGGCACCGATTCACTCAAAATTTGCGTTCTCTTACACCAAGAGCATACCGAGCTCCACACAACCCACAACAGGCGAACAGCATTACTAAAGAGTATCAATGAACTAACATAAGGATGACTAAGTACCTCGGGAGCCTGCAAAATAAAACCACTCATGATGTTCCCGATTCCTTGCAGCATGTTCCCGAGCTTAACAAAATAAAGATAAGCAGCGCAATAAACAAGCCCGTGACCAGCACAAGAGCTTGTTGCTTAATAACCACTATAGCTACAGCACATTTAATGTAAAACTGCCATTGTTTTGCCCCACGTTGGGCGCCAGAATAGACTGTGATGGTTTGACTCTGGCTAAATGCCAGGTATCCACCAAGTCGCTCTATCACTTCCCCCCCGCCCCTTCCCTTTGTTTTCTCAACAGGGTAAAGAGGGGAAAGAAGATAAACTAACCCTTGTGGGTGAAACAAAAGCAGTTTTAATATAAGCAAAGCAAAGCAAAAGTCCGCGCGCGGAAGCAAAAGCAAACAGATTTATTCTCTACTTCCCATGAAGAGGCGATGTCGGGCCTTCTCAGGAAGCAGGGCTCCAATACGCGTAGTAGTTGCCTCGGAGGACCAAGGGTGACCCCACCCCCCCCCTTCCTCCTTTCTCCCAGCTTTATACTGAGCAGACGTCACATGGTCTGGAATATCTCTTTGGTCGGTTTGGGTCAGCTGTCCTGGCTGTGTCCCCTCCCAAGATCTTGCCCACCCCGTCCCACTGGGGAAAATATCAGAAAGAGCCTTGGTGCTGGGTAAGCACTGCTCAGCAGCAGCCACAACACCAGGGTGCTATCAACACCCTGCAGCTCCCAGCATAAACCACAGCACCGTGAGGGCTGCTGTAGGGGAAAACCGATTCCAGTTCAGCCAGACCCAATACAGTCTGGTATCAAGCTGATACCACTTACACTTCTGCCTAGCGGGCTGCAGCAGAGTTTAGAGTCTTAATGGCAGTGCTGACATCAAAATCCAGTACTGTCACGTATGCAAACACCAGCCTGGTTAGTACCCCGGCTGGCTGCCATTCGTCTGGTGTTTCAGTGTCAATCTGTCACTGTTGAGGTTAAGTGGTCATTGCCCTGTAAGGAAAAAATCTAGGTGCAGCAGGAAAGAAGCATTGGGTCATTAGGATGATGGAGAATTATTCATCCCATGCTTCTTGTGTGTTGTTAACGATTTTATATCTGATTAACTCTCTGTATTTGTGCGGCCTTTGGAGTGTCTAGCTATGTGAAACCACTGTTTAATTCCTAAAATTATTTCTTTACTATGCTTTCTTAGTAGATTCTTAGTATCAGCTTCTCACACCAGGAGAAGACACTACTGAACCTTTGACAAGTTTTCATCTCTATAGAAATGGTTTTTGATGGGAAGTGTCTTTATGTCTGTCCTGGTTTCAGCTGGGATAGATAATTTTCTTCTTAGTAGCTGGTACAGTGCTGTGTTTTACATTTAGTGTGAGAATAACATTGATAACACACTGATGTTTTAGTTGTTGTTAAGTAGTGCTTATCCTAAGTGAAGGATTTTTCATTTACCCATGCTCTGCCAGCAAGCAGGTGCGCAGGTGGAGAAGCGAGCGAGTAGCTGTGTGGTGCTTAGTTGCTGACTGGGGTTAAACCATAAAGTGCCTTTAGCAGAGGTCTGCTATGACCTTAAAATGTTTGTTCCTCTTCTTGTTTGTAGGCAGTGGACTAATGAGGGCTGTTCAGACTCGTCCTGGATATGTCTTTTTCTATTGGCAGAGCGCTCTGGTTTTAGTTAGAGTATGTACAATGATTGACTTATATACCGATGTCTGAGTGCCATCTTCTGTCCCTAGTCACCATTCTGCAGGAAATGTGGCATCCCTAGTGTGGGAAGATCTGCGCCCTTTACATTATAACTCTGATATCAGGATGAGAAATTACCATTCCGCTGTTGTTGGATGTCAGGGCTGTGCCTGTGTGCTTCCCCAGTGTAATTAATGATTAATTCTCTGGGCAGGTCAGGAGCTCCCCGGCTGGTCTCTGCAGAGGGGAGATGGACTGATTTGTGACAGAGAACTGGCTTGAGACAAGGTGATTGGCTGAACTTGTAGCTTCAAACCGTAGAGCTCTTGCAAGACATCGGAAGGCTCTGTGTTGTGCTTCTGAACACTGCTGTCCGCTCAAAGGTGATACACCACAGGTTTGGGGAGCTGAGTAGCTCTGCTGCATCGCTGCAGGGAGCTGCGCTGACGGGCCCGGATCGAGCATTGCCTCGTGTTCATTCCCCAGCTCCCACCGCCTGGTCAATTCAGTCAGCTCTTGCATGAGGGCACTGGTGGGCACCCCAGCCCAAGCAATCACGGTTTTTTTCCTTTGATCATCAACATTTTCCAAACCCTATTTTGCCCATCTTTTCCACCACGAGTGAGGTCCGTGTCTCAGAGCAGCCCACATATCCTGTCCCCTTCAATACCCTTTCCCAGCCTGACCTTTCAAAGCCTGACCTCTGCCCTTTCTCTACTGCCCTTTTCATTTCATCCAGGTGGCACATCTGTGTGGTATGAATCTGCATGGAGTAGCTCAAAAGGTCCCTCTTTCCTTTAGTTTCACACTTGTGTGCTGCCATGAAAATAGGTCCTGCTTGTATAATCTTACTGTTAAGTCTGGCCCAGGTCAGACATCTGCATGTCTGATGATTTAAGAAGCACTTTGGGTGTTGCATTCTGCCTGGAGAGGTGTCGCATCTGAGATGCCAAACACAAGCCTTTTGCAGCAGGTGCACACTGTGGATCCTGTTATTGATGGTTCCATTCCTTAAACACCTTATTCTCAAATTTTGACTCCTCACTGCAGTAGCGACCCTTCAGTATCCTCCGTTTCAGAGCTCTCTGAGCTGAACAAGTTGACTTGGAAACCAAGGAGTGCTTTGGGAGATGGGAGTGGGAGGTGCTGCCTGGCAAGGCGTTAGTAATGAGAAATGTTCATACTGCCATGAATCCGTGGCAGATAAGTGCGGACTGCTCCTTGTTGCATAATGGAGAACACCCCTGAAATTCAGAAGTCTGTGAGCACCCTGCAAATTGGGTGAAACAAGGACAAATATATCTTGATGCTTGTCAGGTAAATAACTTGGTCTGCTCACTTTACCATGTGCTTCTTTGCCCTGAGGAGCTGCTGGGTGGCCAGAGGGGGAACTGTGACTCTTCAACTCGACAGACCTGGTTCAAAGACATGGTAAGAAAATGCAGTAAATCCAGAACATAAGCCCTGAAGGTTAATCACTTAAACACTAAGGAAAATGACTTTATCATTAGCCGTATAGGCTTGGTGACATACAGGTGAGTAGATACAGTTGCTATTTTTCATGAAGCGTATTCACTAGCCTGTGTATGTGTTATTTTACGGGTTATCCATGTGCTGTTGCACAAAAAACCCCACGATGATGTCATGACCAACTACAAACCTGTCGAATTTCCTGCGTCATGTTTCTTGCAGGGAGGAACAGTCCCTCCTGTGCCTGCAGCCCAGCACCTCAGCCTTTCTCACTCTTGTGGTCTCATGCGTCAGAAGGAAGCAGGATCTCTGACCCCTTGGCCAGTTGCAGTAGGTGCCTGGAGTTGTGAAGGAGGAGAGGGGGGCTGTCCCAGGGCCACCTTGTCCCACCCAACTTGGTGCCATCTGCAAACTGACCGAGGGGGCACTCAATCCCCTCGTCTAGGTCATCAATGAAGATGTTAAACAGGAGTGGCCCCAACACCCAGCCCTGGGGGACACCACTTGTGACCGGCCGCCAACTGGATTTCACTCCCTTCACCACAGCTCTCTGGGCCCGGCCATCCAGCCAGTTTTTTACCCAGCAAAGCGTGTGCCCATCCAAGCCTCGAGCAGCCAGTTTCTCCAGGAGAATGCTGTGGGAAACGGTGTCAAAAGCCTTGTTAAAGTCAAGGTAAACAACATCCACAGCCTTTCCCTCATCCAATAAGCAGGTGCTCCTGTTGTAGGAGGAGATCAGGTTTGTCAGGCAGGACCTGCCTTTCATAAACCCATGCTGACTGGGCCTGAGCATCTGGGTGTCCCGCATGTGTTGTGGATGGTGCTCAGGATGAGCTGCTCCATCAGCTTCCCAGGCACTGAAATGAAAGAACTGTGAAACTCTTCACAGGAAACTTTAGGCTTTCATTGCATATCCTTCTCCTGTACTCTGTGCAGATTTTTATGCCTGGATGAGCTATGGTAAAATAGGAGATCCAGGACTGTATATTCCAGATGGAAGGCCCAGACCATCATGCCAGCTTACATGAGCTAAATTTGTCAATTTGGTGTAATGAGCTGCAGATGCTCTGGTATCTGTTTTTCAGCCGAATTATGATTTCAGTCATTCGGTATAAGAACTGTAGTCATAGATTTTTTCAGGAATGAGAAAAATAGCTTCACCTCTTAGTCTCTCTTTGTCATTCAGTCCATAGTGCATGGGTACAGGACAATATCAAAGCCGGGAATTTATGCAATGATACATTCCCAGCGTATTCCTCTATCCTCCAGCAATTTGTGACTCAGACTTACTGAGCCCTGGCAGCAACTCCATATTTAATAGCCTTTTCAGGACTGAAATTGTACAGTCACTTTTTGAACCCACATAAAACATTATTATCAGTTACAGCTCATGGAAAGGATTTTAACAGCTAAACTATGTTTGAAAGAGTGTTGAATGTTCTTAGGTGCCTAGCCCTTACATACCTAAATACCTTTGGGAACCTGATTTTTGCTTCCCAAAGCCCTGGTGATCAAAGGCAGTGTCATGCATAACTTGGACAGGGAAGCCAAAACATGGACCTTCCCATCGCATCTCTCATCTTCAGTCCTTATTTAATCTTAATTGCAAAATCATTAGTTTCAGTATTACTGATAGATCGTGTTCAAGGGTGTTTGGCACCTACCACACACCTCTGATGAAGTGCTGTTATTATTTAAGCTAACTGGCCACAATACACTGAACTGCAAAATAATTTTCCTGACTTCTGATCCCGATTGACTTCTGGGACAAAGAAGGACATGTTAGTGCTGCAAGCTCAGGCCTGGGGCTCTGTCCTCCTTCAGCAGCATTCTCCTAATCTTGCCTTCATATACCCTCGCATGTCCTCAGCACACAATACTTACTCCATAACTCCACAGTAGTAGTATGAATTTAATTAGCCACAATGTTTGCCAAGTGCTTTGAAAATGAACAGTGCAATATAAATTCCATGAGTTATTAATATTTCAGTTCTCTTTGTTGTGTTGTAGGATTCAAATGAAATCTTGCTGCCCCTGTGTGTTTCTAGAAAAAAAAATAATTAAAAAATCCCCCTACAAGTGCACACATCTCTTAACGTTTTGTTAGAAACTGATTAGACCTGGCTACAAATTAGTCCTTCAATCAAGTAGTTAAGCTGAAAACAATTTTGAAAAGAGGTCTCTGAAAAGAAAGAAATTAGACAATACAGACATGTAAGTACTATATATAATACTATAGTCATCAAAATTTTATATTCTAGCCTGTGGATGATATGGAATCAATTAAAGCAAACAAAAAGCTCTAATATGCAGAATTAAACATGGCTATTAAATATGCACTATTTTAACAGACTTCATTCTCTTTCATCCCCAGAGCTGGAAAACCTGTTTCAAAAACTGAAGACTTCCAGGATGAGAAATCTATCTACCTGCAAGAATATCTAATGGAATTGAACTGCCAGCCAGGTTACCCTCCTTTCTTTTAGGGTATAGACAGCATCCTCATCTACAGCTTAAAGCAAACCAGTGAGAGAATTTCCTCAACAAAAATATCCATAGTATAGTGGATAGTTTTGCAGGCAATGACTATAGTGTTAGTACATTTCTTAAATTAAATAACGCAAGAGATAATTCCAATGTTTTTTGAAGTGTAGAAGGTGGGGTGGATCATATCTTCAATCACTGAGAGTCTGAAATTTCCAAATCCTGCAAAAGTCCCAGTTGAAATACCAAGGAAATTGTATTCTTTGTTTATTTAGGGTCCTTTGAAACTCCCAGACTTAGTCAACTCAGACATGACTCTTTGAAATAAATTGATTCCAATTCACTTGGTGTTTTAGGTGTTGTCCTTTGAAAGGGCATGATAGGGTCACAGAGGAAGTAAAATGACTTTATAATGCATCGCAGAAGGAGAAAGTGGTGTGTATTTGCATTGATCCTTTCTAGTGCATTACTGAAGGACGTAGACTGTAGTACCAGTTTGTTGGGGTTCTAGAGGGCTTTCTGCGAGAGAATGGCCATGTGAGCAATCCTGCGTGAGAACAAGACGGATAAGAGCCTCAGCCGAGCAAGAATGCGATAAGGACGTAACCCTGAATGAGGGGGGAGAAACTCGACGAGACAAACAACCCCCGGCAGGGGTTGGGACGGAAGAGGAAGTTCCACAAGGCAGGCAGCCTGGCAAGGCTGATGTGGCACTTTTTATCCAATCATAAGAAGGTTTAAAGCGTGGGCTAAGTTACCTGTCCAGTCTTGAGGACTTGTACTGCGTGTTACTCACGTGTGCGGGAGAACGTTATAAAAGGGCTTTCTGAGTTGTAATAAACGGGCATTGCTTGATCCCATTGGTCGTGTGCGTGCTCAGCTCTCCCGCACCAGTTCAGCAGAGACCCAGAGTAATTTACAGATAGGAACTGTGCTGATCGGCAAAGCGAACTATATGAAATACACCCAGCTTCTGTGATCAGTACATATCCCACCATGGGTCCCAAATCTGCTCTTCTCTGCTGTTTAGGTCTCAAGATAAGTTAATTTCCATGAAACTCAAAAACTTGAACAGAAGGGCTCACCTAACTCAGTTTGGGTGTAGGTAACAGTTGATGTTTCTATGACCTAGCCATGCCAGTTACTGAGGAATTACTCTTATCACTTCACTACTAACTAAAAATCAAAGCTTGTTTTGACAAAAACTTTTTTTTTTTTTTAATGCCTCTCTTCAGCAGAGAGGTCTGTCTGCCAAGATTCCTCTTACACATCCTAGACTCATTTAATTCTTCCATTCTTACATACAAAGACTCTGTGAATGTCAATGTGACTTCTTCGGTCTCCTTACTAGAGCAGGGGCATCAAAGGTGTAAGGAAAGGATTGTCTCACACAGATTATTTTGATCTCCAGGTGTCTTGGCACTCCTAGTACCATGTATTGTTTTTCACAATAAAGTTTTTTTATTTCTTTCTTCCTGTGAGAAACCCATAATCACAACCAATATCTAATAAAGGTGTACTCTAAGAGGCTTTAAGTTGATTTTCTACCACACAGAGGTACAAACTGAGGAGCTTTGAAGTTCCTTTGCTTCTGCAGTGACTTACATACAAGGTTTCTCAGCAGAGGACTGATGAATTGTTGTTTACTTCTGTTGTTTCTCTGAGCACTCAGATACTTATTAGGGGAGAGAGACAGACAAGTGGGGACAGTTTATCTTGCAAAAGAAGTTGCAGGTTGGTGTATTCTTTTAGCATATGTGACAATCGGGTTGTCAGCAATATGTAGCAAAAACTCCTCGGAGTTAATTAACATCTTTCGTGGTTCAGCCCATCAATTTTGTACGTCCAGTGAAAATGTTTTAAACCAACTCATGGCAATGGGTTTGCCTTCTGGCAGAACAGGAACATAAGAGAGCATCACCCACGTACATAAATTAATAACGTGGCCATATCTCCTCAGAAGTAAAAAATGCAGCAGTCCAGGATTAGGTACATGATAGCATCTCTCACAAAAAGTACTACTGGGACTGAAAATGTGTGGACCAAAAGGTATGAGCTATACTCCATGGCTATGACTGGGGGGAAAAACACTTGGAAACAGCTGCAGTGCAAGAGAATAAAGAACAGATAGAAGCCTAATGTTATGAAACAGAATAACAATAAAGAGCAACTCCCACCTCCCTACACAGGTGGAAATCCCTGTGTTGACATTTGGAAGACTATGGTGGAAATTTCATGAGAACGAACCCAAACTAAAACATACTGGTCCCTATTTTTTCGATACCTTCCAATATTTCTGTAAGGAAGATCTGTGCAAAGATGAGGAAACCCCAACAATTAGAGTCACATTTGTTACATGGACAAAACATCTATCCTGCATAAGGAAGGTGTCACAATTCGAAGTTGCAGATTCTGCTTTTGAGATGAAAAGTTATAGGAAGAGTAAGTTCTGAGGGTGATTTATCGATTTAGTTTGAAAGGAAAGGAGATTCTGCTCAGTGAGTTTTCTGCCATAGCCAGATCTCCACGTGGATCCGTGTGTCTCTGTATCCTTCCTAGGGAACCTGAAAAGGGACAAAAAGCGGGTATGGCAGAAGGTGACCCGTAGTGAATTAAGCTAGGACAACTCGTCTGCTTTAGGTCACCAACTCCAGTGATGCTGTCCTGGCCAACGGCAGAACAGGGACCACAAAAAGCACAGGAGCTCAGAAAACATGGAGGACACATCCACCTACTTTGGGAGGCAACAGAATGATTGACTTCACAGTAGACCCTGTGAAGTGCTAAGGCTTGGACAACAGGCCCAAGCCAGGGTTGACCTGTAGATGAATCCTGTATATTTTGTAACTGATAACCACTGTGCTAGTAGGCCTTGTACTAGGTTATAACAAACCACCTATACTGATGTAAAAAGTGCTGAAGCGTTGAAGTATTGAAGCCTGAACAACAGGCCCTGAGCCAAAGCTGCTCACTTAGAGTGTAGTCATGAACAAGATACGTGTGCTCACTAGTGAAAGATGTAGCTTAGGTATCATAGACCCATTACTGATGATGAATGTAATGAAAACATGTCTATCCCGAATGTATCTTTCTTCTTCTTTGCGTAGAAGCAAGTTAACAAAGCCATGAAGCCAACTGTCCAGCCTTAGGACCAGACGTGTGGCCTTGTTCTAAAAAAGAACAGAAATAAATTAGATAAGCAGGGAAACTCCCTGAGCTTCTCCCTTGAGCCTCTGGGGGAATCTAATGTGAGAATGAAACCAGATGTTCTGCTCAACACAAAGGTGCCAGCTCCTCTGGCTTGCTGATTTTTGGTATACAAGGCTGGGCCCGCTCACAGCGACTCTGGCAGCCTCAGCTACGGGTGGAGGCACCGCGTAGGATTTCCCCCTTGCCGGGACAGGCTCTGCCAACCCTCGCTGTGACCGGGGCTGCCCAGCCACTGCGGGGCTGGGGGATGGGAACGTGTGCGAGGGGTGATGTGTTTTTCTTAATCACTATTCTCTCGCTCTCAGCTAGTCATGATTTGATGCATTACCCTGTATTTTCCTGTTTGTTTGAGTGCACTATTCTGTCTTTTCTTACTGTATGTTTTCTGTATTATTTTGTTACTTTATTTAGTTATTTTGGGTAAAATACGCCTACTTTTTTTCACTCTGGTGTCTGAGTTTAATCGGTATCCTTAATCAGCAAACCACCCTGATGATTAATGTCACAGTTCTCACAGTCTGAAGAAGGAAGCTTGATGAAGACTCCTGTCAACCAACGTGAGTAAGCTGGGACATAAGCTTTGTTGATACTTTCCACAAGTGTTACTGAAACCCAGTATTTATATGGGAATGCATTACTGAATAGACTAGATTAGGAGGAATTTGTTTTCAAACATTTGCCGAATTCACTAGTGAATTTGGAAACTACTGTTTTGGAAACTAGACTGGGTTTCCATGTCTCGGTTCACCAGTTTATAACCACATTATTCACCTTATAGCAATAGAAGTACTTTCAAGGAGTGCCTGTGTAAAGGAAAATTACTTCTGGAACACAGGGAATAAACCACATTTACTGTGTGGAAGCCTGTGAATGTTTCCTCTAGCTCAAATTGTAAATGCCTGTCATCTTTTGCTGCTAAAACAAGGGGGTCCCACCATGGTTCCTGGTCACTAGTTCCCATCTGGCTTACAGATTTATTACCTCTCTCTTCCTGCAGTATCTGAATTTTGCTACATTGTTCAAGAATACTCTCGTCTAGGAGTTTGCCACTTGTGTGGCTTTTCTTCCTCCTGCCTCAGTCAAGTGAAAGTTAATGCAAACCAGCACTACAGGTTATAAAGGGGTGGATCTGAGAAGATGATTGAGAAGTTCATTGCACTGACAGTTGTTTAACTATATACTAGATAACTACACAAAGTGTATGGCTTAGTTGGGTCATCTGCCATTAAATTTTTTCACAGTGATTTTGTCATCTGATAGAGAGAAATGCATCTGTCTAATTTACTTTGGAGATAGGAAATAAACTTTAAACATTGCTGTAGAATTGTCATTTTGTATATTATTATCACTGTGAAGGTTGTTATTAGAACAGTACCTGGAAGCTTTGATCACCTTGTGTCTGCTTTGCTGAAGCTGCTCCATTGTTTTATCTTTTATTATTAACTGCATGGTAGGGAGACTAGAAATGGAGCTGAGTGATAAGCAGCTGTGGTCGGGTAAACACATTTCCTCGTGAAATGGGGCAGTTCTGGGATGGCTCAATATTTGGCTGGGAGAGTACCTGGAATTTCTCGAAACCTCGTACACAGGTGAAGGAGCTGAGGGTGAACCACAGAGTTGCATGAGTTGGCTCTGTAGTTTGGTGGAAGGTGACAAAAAAAAGAGAGGATGGAGTATCAGAGGCATCAGGATGGCAGTTCAGGCTGAGCCCTGCCATGCTAGTGGTGGGAAGCAAAGAGGAGGGATCTGTCTGCCTCCCACACTTCTGCGAAGATGCAGCTTCTGGAAAGCCCTGGTTTGAGCCATCCTGTCTTGGCTTTCCCCTATTGCATTTTTAAGCTTGGGAAAGCATCCCAAAGCCATGTTTATCACAAATACATTATGTTCACAATCTCTTTGCTTTCACCTTTTGCTTGTCTCCATCTCTGCCTACTTCCAAAAACATGGATTGCTCAAGACTCAGTTTAGAAAATTCCTCCCCCGAGACCATCGTCATTCAGAGGGACTGAATCAAACCCGTTGCCTTTCTGACTTCTGACTTCTCCAAATCCCTGACGCACAAGACTGAATCAACCTTTTCTAGGACAGGACCTGCGAAGAGCTTGGATGCCCTCTGCGGGCAGAAGGAGAGGTGGAGCCTGGTGCCTTCAGCAGATCCACAGCTCCGTCTGGTGTCACACGGCCAAAGAGCTAGAGGGTCAGCAAAGAGGCAGAAATCAAAGGAAATACCACAAGAAAATGCTTTGGGGTGTGAAGCACGTCTTGGCAAGAATAAAAGGGGGTTTGCTCTTTCAAAAAATCTTGTTAAAGTATTGCAGCTACAGGTCTTTTTTTTTTTTTTTTTTTTTTTCCCCCCAGCTTTGCAAGGGATAATTGATGTCTCCAAGGAGTGGAGATACTGTTTGGCTTGCAGGAGCACTGTACCGCCGGGGCTGAGCTTTCTAAGCTGAGGGCAGAGCTCTGGTCTTTTAGTGGAAAGCACAAGATGAGAAGTTAATGGGAGCAAGGCTGGGTACTTGAGGTCCCCTCACCAGAGCTGAGTATCCTAGGTGTGTTTCACAGAACTACATTTCAAAGAAAAACTATGAAAAATATAAGTACTAAAGTCTAAATCACAGTTCTAAAAATATCTCTGCACAGAATGAGACAGAAATCCATAAACTTTTTTTTTTTTTTTTTTTTCTTTCCTGCTTTTAATTAGTCTTTTGGTTCCTAGAAGCACTTAGCCTTCCCGGTTGAGGGAATTTTAGCCTTCCTCATAGTAATGTCCAATTCAGACCCCAAACCTGACAGCTCTTTGACGCTGCAATTTCTTTGACGCTGGAATTTCTTTGACATCTTTCTCAGAGGCTCCTAGTGGGCTTGCAGATGTTCTCTGAGGGCCCTTAATGAGGCAGGATGCAGTGGGCTTGTGGAGGTGCAGGTTCGCAGAAATGCCTATTCAGAGCACTCACCCATACTGGAAGATAATCCAGAGTAGCATCTCCTCGGGCTGGAGCAAACTGACCTTTCCCAGTGAAGGAGGTTTGCCCCTGGCTGTGTGCTGACCTGTGTCAGGGGCACATTCCCTCCATTCTCTGAAGCAGCAACATTACGCAGAGAAGCAAAAGTCACCGAGCTCAGTGTGAGCCAGCTCATTCCCAAATCTGTGACTGCTTCCAATAATCATGAAGATGTACAAGCATTTCTGTGTGAGAGCCCTACAGGCAGGCAGAGGTCAGATGTACTGTTGAAATGCTGGGGTTTCAACCCAAGCCCCACATTAAGGCTGACATCTGGGTGATTCCCACAGCCCTTCCCAAAGGGGGGTGAGTTTCCCTTCAGGCTTCCCTCCAGGGTGGTGCCGGCCTGGCAGACAGAGCCGTTGGGTAAAGGAGCCCCGGGTGTCTGCATTAAGTGACCAAAGGTCAGGTGTCCCACTGAGGGATAAAGCTGGGACCCCTTGCAGGAGGGGCAGTGTCTGTGTGTGAGGGGGATGCCCTGTGCAGAGTTCCCTGTTGGGGAAGGACCTCCCGCCTCCCTGGGACTGGGCTCCAGTCAGGTCTGGCTCTTGTAAACGTGGGCTGTGTAGAGATTCAGTGTGTGGCTGCCTTGGTCTGATGTGTTTGGCTTGTTGACTCGGTTGTCTCCCGTCCCTTCTATGGGAGACTGCATGTCACCATTTATCCCACCCGTTGTTGGTCGTGCGGTGTCGTTGTTGGGGTCAGTGGGATTGATGTCAATTATGTATAATCTGACTTGTTTGTACCCCCAGCGCTCACCCATGTACTGACCCTTTTGTATCAAATACAATTTGGTTATTGGTTCATCTTTATGCTGGCTGTGTCCTTTATGCTAGGCCTGATCATTGGCAACTGTCCTTAGGACTTGAGAAGAAAAATTGATTTTATGCCCAGTGGTATTTATTCAGTGTGCACAAATATAGCCATGTAAATAACTGTGTTCAGTTCTCATTACTGAAAAATTGGGAAAAGTATTGGTTTTAAAGTCAAAGTCAAATGTGAATATACCTGATAATTTTTTTTCACGTATGAAAAGTTGCATGATGTTTCATTTAGATTTAAAGGTCTTCTTGAGCTCTTCAAATCTAAAGGTTTGAAAGTCCTCAAAGATTGCAAACCAAAAATTTTTGGAGCTTATTCTAAATTAAAGAAACACCTGGTTTTGATTTTAGAATGTCAGAAACCTCTACTCTTTACTTTTAAATTGTATGTTTATTCAGCTGAAAGAAAACTATGAAGTTAACATTATTTCACCAAATGATTCAGTTAATCCAAATAATTTTTCAATGCATGACCTTTCATCTCAAAGACAACCACATATCAGTATAAAGACAGAACCTTTTTCCCCCCTAATTAAAAATTATGTCTATTCCTCTGGTCTTCCCCCAACTACCCCCAACAAACTGGATAGAGGAAACAGTGCCTCAGTGCAAAAACAAGTAAAAATTTCCACCATTTTCATGCCTGCCTGAAAAGCAATTCTAAGGATAAACTAACAATACAGAAAAGCCTGTGTTTTGTGCATTCACCTTCACCTACCTTCTGCTTCTCTTTAATTTGATTTGCTGGTTAATATTTGCATCAAAAGCTGCAGATTTAGCAATGGGAGTGCTGTTGTTATTTTCCTTAATAATATCTCAGAGAAAATTCAGGGCCTCTTAATGGTAAACTTTGTAATAACAGTTTATTACTTAAAGAGCTTTTATTCAAATAGTGGAATCAATGTTCCAGTCCTGAAATGTTTAAAATGAGAACATATGTTGGCTTGTTGGTTGTTGGGGCTTTTTTTTTTTCTTTTTTCTAAAGCTTAAGAGCATGAAAACAGTGGTAAAATTCAGTGTAAAAGCATTAATATCTGATTCTTTTCTCAGTGGCTGTAGCAGAAAGCTCAGTACAAGTATAAACGTATCTAATCTCTTTTGGAGAGGGGAGATCTTTCATATTAGAAAAGGAAAGATAAAGAAGGGTAGGGAGGGAAGTAGAAATAAAGAAGAGTCTCCCTGTAGTAGTTTTCATAGCGAAAGTTGATGGTGGTTTTAAAATATGTTTTATATTTGATCTTTTCTCATGATTAACCTGTCAGATACTCTTTGTGAAACAGGAGACACTTCTGGTCCAAAGAGTCTGAAGGGACTGCTGTTTCGCAGATGCGCGGCAGCTTAGATTGGGCAGTTACTTACACGTGTTCCTCAGGGCAGCATTTAGGGAATATACTTTGCGGCATCCACTTTGTCAAACTTCAGTTACGTTATGTAAGGGAAGGATCTCCGTAGGTACCCCATAGTCAGCAGAAAAGGAGAGATGCCCTTCCACAAAGCAGTTCAGAGCAGAAGCCTGACACAGGCATTCCTGGGGACTGAGTCTCTCTTATAAGGTTTTCATCCAAGATTAATGTAAATTGAGGTATTCCACAGTTCTCCTTCCATAGGACAAATATGTTTGTTGAAGGGAGTAGTCTCACGCTGATATGTTTTACACAGATAACAAAAGAATTCTGTGTTTAATCATAGAGGTTGATGGCCCTCCTGTTTTCCTGAAGTAGTTACTTTTTAGGGCAAATACTAGTGCTCTGATAACTATGACTTCAGCTGGAAGACCTACGAGAAAGTTTCATCCTTAGAAGACTTGATTTTGTCCCATTTGAGCGTTGTGACTCAGAAATCTTTAGCTACATTATTTTGCACTCCTAAAACTGGAGTCAGCTGATTTCCCCCTACGCATGGCTTGCAGTGATTGGCCTTGAGCACACAATGATTCCCTCACAGGAAAGCTTTTGGTTCCTGCTATGATTTAATTTTTCTTTAGTTCTCCTTTTCCAAAATGCCAGCACTCAGAATAATGAGTCTCCAGGGGGTAGATCACATAAAGGATTTATATGTTGGATTCACTTAATCAGTATAGCCAATGGCATATGGGATCCAATTGGTCTAATGTTAAAATAAAAATATAAGAAAAAAATCAGAAAAAAAGACACTTAAGTATATACTTTTTCAACAACTAGTGTTTGTATTGACATCCATGCATCTTTAAAATCGCCACAGAAACCACATTCTGTTATGAGCAGGTATTTTACCACACCTAGAAAGCTGAAGAAGCAAATTAACTTTGGGACACTTTACACATTCTCAACTCCTTAGTATATATGAAAGGACTAGCAGTGTGCTCACAAAGTCATGGACATCATCCCTTTCTTACTGGGAGTACAGCTATGAATAGTATGAAATTTAGTGATGTGGTTCCTTGTAAAATACAGCAATACAACAAAAAAGTAACAAAAATAATAATAAAATTATTTTATTAAAATAAAAGTAAAAATAAAACAAAAATTATAATTTCCCCTCAGCAAAAGATTGGATAACATTTCTAGGTGAGATTGAAGGGGGTGCTTTAAATAAAAGAAGTTAAATCATTGATGAAGTGTAGTATAATCAGATGATACAACCATACAAGAAGCTTCGCATCCTAAGGAGAAACAGTTTGTGATGGCATGAAAAACAGGTTTAGGTAAAGGAGTGGAGCTAGTCCTTGTTGTAATTCAAATCATCTTTGAGAAACACATAGCATGGGATTCATCTTAAAGTCAGAATAAATCAGATGTTTATTCTGGCTGGGATTTATCTTATCTGAAGTTGGGTTTTGGTTCATTTGCCCACCCAAAGGAATCTAGTTCCATTTACCCAGGTAACCTCAACCTGGCACACCTTTAGTGCCCATGTTTCATACCTGCCAGCCTCCTCTGAATGTTAAATATACTAAGGTATCTCAGTTGCCACTCGTTACTTATTAGTGGGCAGCTTAATTGAGCCTTGAAGTGTATGAAGTTATATGAGGTCTTAGCCGATACAGTCAATGGAGTCTAAAGAACCTTTCAACCAACTAAACGAAGGTGCCATTTTAGATGATTACTGACCCCAACGGACGCTTAAACGTCCAATCTTCAAATAGTCACCTGCATGTTGGTATTAAATTTCTCACTATCTTTAACAAACTCCACCTCTCATTTCCCTCTGAAGACATTTAAAAGTTGTTCTTTGACCATTGTGATCTTAAAAAGGTAAAGGGAAAAAGAAGACAGAAGGTGAGAGAGCAGATATCTAACTGCTGCAAGGCATACTATTAAAAACAAAAACTACCTAATATCATAACACCGATATTTACCAGCCATCTTCCCCACCCCGTGAGTCCTGAGGATCCCAGTGATGTGACCCATGACCCAGGGTTCCATCCATCAAACCAGTCTGTCGGTCGAAGAAGTGCTCTGGTCCTGTTGACGATCTCCTTCATCTGGGCACAGGTCTCCTCTGTAGAGGTGGTGGCGTTGTGGATGGGGATGCAGCGTTCTCCCCCAGTCAGACTCAGCACACCGCACAGTCCGTGTTCCTTCAGCAATGCCCGCCAGATTCTGCAGCACCATCCTAGATGCTTGTTGGGTCTCCACCTTTAATTCCCTAAAGGCATATCTTGTTCAGTTATTTAGTACATATAATTGCTAAGTTAAATTTTCTAAAACTATTTGAGGTTATACAGTCACATTAGCAGGTCTATAAGGATTTAAATGGGAATATAATTTCATATTCAGGAACAACTCATTAATGCTTAATTTGTGGAATCAGACCCCTCCAGCTAGTTTTTGATTACTTCATCTTGCTGTTGGTGCGTGTGGTGTTGTTAGGACCACATACAGTTGTACGCGCTAGCACTGTAACTGGTTAGATCCCCAAACCTGTTTGGTATTTGCCAGCACCAGTGTGCAGTCATGGGTGACTCACAGGCTTTTCTAATTGGGAGGCGATTCCCAATAAGGTAAATTAAGGCACAACTCCAGGTTAGCCTTCTAATAAGTGGACTCATTAAATGTACCTGTAAAATTTCCTGGATATAGATACCACTGTTGATTGTAATTGGTTGGCAATGATTTATTTCACACCCAGCAGGTATGATTCCACAATTCTCCCACATGACATTTGACGGACCCTCATCAATTCCCGTGACGTTTTGGAACACCTGGGTTAAATCTGCAGAACCAGTGCAGTGAGATTGACTGGGTTTATGGTGAATTTCAAGCCATCTCTGGCAGACGTTGGTAATGTTATGTTCCAAATGTCCATGAATCCTCCTATTAGGTCCCAGGATAGACTGGGGGAGTCTCCCCATGGTCCCACCACTGCAAGGACAAAGACTGAACACCAGGCTTCCCAAAACATCTTTTCCAGATAATAATGAAGGCGAATTACAAATAACAACTAGTCAATAATGCCTGTAACTATTGGAAAAGCTAAAAGTAACATAGGTCCCCTGTCATCTAGGATCAACGCTCTATAAAACAAATATTTACATTACAAAACAATAATAGTTAGAAAGAAGGGACAATCCACGTGGTATTGATATGGTATTCTTTCCCATGGGCATCAGTAGTCACCCATGATCAAATACTGATGGGAGTTTTTAGGGTTAGGGGTACTTGCCCCACCAAGCCTACTAGAGCAGGTTGTCCAGGATAATGGAGTGGGTTTGCAGGGTCTTGAGTCTCTTTTTTCCCGGCGAGTATGGATGGAGGCTTAGGACAGAACGCAGTAAATCGTGGGCATCCATTAATTCCCCACGGGCTGTTTACCCTTATTACCACATCTGGAACCTGTTGTGACCATCCCTGTTTGTGGGGTTTTAGGGCCTGCTTTAGAAGTCCATTGGTGTGTTCCAAAATCCCATTCACACGGGGATAGCATGAAATATGGAAAATCCATTGGATTCCTTCATCTCAAGTCCACTCTTGAACCACCCCAGCAGTAAATTGACTCCCAATGTCTGATATGTTCAGCTGAGTTTAGGCAAGCAGCTGAACCAATGTTTTAACCCCTTCACCATATTTTCTGCACTTCCTCAAGATACAGCTTCTGCTTGGGTTAGGCCCAACATGATTTGCACCCCCACCAATACATAGCATTTTCCCTCAGAGACCCAGAAAGCACCAATATAATCGAACTGCCAGGTATCCCATAGTCCCTTGTTGTCCCTTAGGTGTAGGGGTTGGTTCTTAAGAGGGTTGTGCTCCCCAGCCGAGTACACCATTCGTGTTTCCATCATCCACCATGCCACAATCCACCATCTTTCGTCCACCATCCACCTTCTCACCACCCAACATCCACCATCCATGACCACACAATCACCCATCCAGCATCCACCATCCATCTTCCCACCACTCACCACCTACCTTCACACCAAACAACATAAACCATCCCCCTTCCCACTGTCCACCATCTACCATCACGCAATCCACCATGCACGATCCACCATCCCACAACACACCATCCAACATCTACCATGCAACAATATACCATCCACAAGCCACCATCCACCATCTCACAATCCACCACCCAACATTTACCATCCACCTTGCCACCTTATACCATCCAGCATCCCACAATCGACCATACACCATCCCACAATCCACCATGCCACAATCTACCATTTTTCATCCACCTTCCCTCAATCCACCATCTGCCGTCCACCATCCACAATCCCACAATCCACCATCCACCTTCCCACCACCATCCATCATCTACCATCTGACAATCTACCCCCCACTATCTTCCTTCCAACTATCCACCTTCCCACCAACACCATCCATGATCCACCATCTCACAATTCACCATCCAACTTCCCACCATCCACCATCCCACAATTCACCTTCCCATAACCCACCATCCCACAACCCACCATCATCCTTCCACTTGTTGAGGAAGGCAGCTGGTCTGCTAACAACCTGATTGAAGAAGAATTTGACCTTGACAAGATTCTGGTGTACCCTTGAGAAAGGGAAGCTTTGCTTCAAGCAAATAACTGTCAAGGAGCTGCTGACTACACAGCAGGATGAAGTAAGCAGGGAGGAAACTGACAAAGGTTATCCAATGAGAATGTTAAAAACAGCTTTTTGACCAACTATATTGTGACACTGTGGCACCTGAAATATATAAAAATGCATGCTTTTAGTAGTAAAAAACCTGGCCACTTACCCATGTGAGCGTGTGTGTCACTTTGTCTCTACAGTGACATCTGGTGAGCCTGATGCACGACGACGACGCGCAACAAGATTGAGACTTGGAAGGACGTGATTTGGGATTTGCAACTTAGCACAAGTGGGCTGCAGGACAACGTGCAGTGGAGACGGAGCCCAGTGAAGCTGAGAGCAGTGGGAATCTGCTTGATCCGGACCTGAACTTCGACACCTAGGAAGGTGAGCCACTGGGAAAGGGACTATAGCCATGGGACAGCATTTAACAAAAGAAGAGGCAAAAACACTGACCACATGGAAAGCATTACTTAAATGTAAGGGTGTTAAGACTAGAGAACACGGGCTAAGGTGAATGCTCACTTTGAGTAAAAGGCACGTATTTGAAGCAACAGCTGCCACAGCATTTAGTATATCAGCATGGCAGGCAGTAGGGCAAAAATTATGGCATGAAATTTCTAAAGGGTCAAAAGAAGCAGCAGAATTGGTTACTACTTGGCAACTGCTGAGGGAGACTCTAAAAGAATGAAAAGCAGAACGGGACAGTAAGGAAAGGGACCTACAGGCAGGAACTGCTGAGACAAAAGAAACATGCTCTGTGAACGAAAAATGCTCTGATCAGGACTCTGACATAGAAACTGTAACCGAGCAACTGGGAGCGTTACAACTCCCTGCAGAGCCTGATTTGCCTAATTCTTCAACTAAAGATCTAAATAAGAAACTAAACAAATCCTCTAGTAATCCATCACCTGCCGATCAGATTAAAGTTGTGAACACCTGGAAGTCATCAAAAGACTATTCCCAGGGGTTTAATCATAAAATCCCCGCTCAGCAGCCAGAAGAATTTGCTGATAAAGGCAAACCTACTGTACCCAGTACCCACTCTGTGGGAAAAGAGGAGTTCCAGTTACCTCACTTCTCTTCCATTAATCATATGCATGTTCCTTTACCAAATCACGAGGATAAATGCTCGATGTAGCCCACTCAAGTTAAAGATTGTTCCGCCGTGTCCTCTGTAGCAGGCAAAAAACCCTGCACAGGCTCTGTCAAACATCATTCATGACGACCTCCTCTGCCTCCACCTAGTCGATATCAGGCCCCTAGTCAGCAGTTACAGATGATGAAACAAAGCTCTAACTTTACAGAACTTACTGCACCCCCTGTGGAGGAAGAGATAGAAACAGAATCAACAGTGAATCCCTCTCAGATCCCTTTGTGTTTCTTGGGGGAACAGTACCGATGAGGAGGAGGAGGAGGGAGGAGCAGGCGCAGTACAAAATGCAACTGCAGCGTTAAGATTGCAGACCCCGACCGAGTCAGCAAATCCGCCCTCCCATGGACTTTGCCCCCTGCTATTGTGACTGTTACGCCTCGTCACCCTGCTCGGCTTTGGGTGCAGGTGAGACAGAAAGCGGCCGAAGTGGAAAACTGGGATCTAGTTGAGAAACTCGACCCCTGTCGTCAGAAAACTCACAGTGGTACCGGGGCCCCAAGAACATTTCCTGTTTATAAGGCAGCGGCTGGCACTAATCAACATGAGGAACACAATCCTATCTCGTGGAAGGTGGTGCAAGATTTGCAAACAAAATCAGCACAGTTTGGTATTAACTCTCCTGAGGTTATGCAGTTAAGTAGAATCATCAGTAATGACTTGTTATGTCCTTATGGTATTACTCATCTTCCACAAGTGTTATTTCTGCCTATACAGCTTATGGTCGTTCAGTCTAACTGGAGGCAAATGGCTCGAGCCGTTGAGACTAATAATACGGGACTGCCACTGGATGAACCACAGCTTGGCGTCTGTGAAGATGCTTTACTAGGAGAAGGACCGTTTACTAATCCTCAATCACAGGGACATGGCACCCGCTTATTTTAGAACAATCCCAACAATTAGGAATTAAATGCCTTAAAAAGAAACATGGAGCTAGCAGCTCCAAGCAGAAATATGTTACTTATCTGGCAGGGACACAGAGAACCTTTTTGCAGTTGGTTGAAAAAATTTCTGCTGCTTTAGAAAAACAAGAAGACGATAATGGACTGTAGCAGATGTTGTGTAAGCAACTCGCAAAAGATAACGCTAATGAAGACTGCCAAAAAATATGGAAGCCATGGCTGGAGATCCCTCTATACCTGAGGTGGTTGCTGCCTGCTCTAAATTTGGCACTGTGGAGCATAAAATGGCAGCACTAGCTACGGCCATGAAGGCTAAATCCGCTCTCCAGGGTTTTGGATGTGGGCAGGAGGGACATGTTAAAACAAATAGCCCTGCCAAAAAAAACCCTCCAAGAAATTCCGCCAGCAATTCCAGAGGACTAACGTGAAGCCACTGTGGAAAAATAGGGCACTTTGCCAAACAATGTCGGAGCAAATTTCATGTCAGCGGACAATCTCTTCAGGGAAATGGCAAAAAGAGAGTGAGAGGCCAAGTGAGGACAAAAATTCAATCCAGCAACCACTTCCTGAGAGACATTCCTAGCAGGGCCATCTTCAAATGTCATTGGATGGATGGAAATCCTGCTTCAAGCCTTCCGGGAGCAGATGCAAGTCCCTCAGGAGAGGAGAAGAACCACCAACCGCTGGAGGTGCTGGAGAGCATCCCTGCAGAAAGGGATGCAGGGGCGCTGGCTGACGGCAGGCTCAGTGCCAGCCAGCAGCGTGCGCCCTGGCAGCCAAGAGGGCAAACGGCACCCGGGGCTGCATCAAAGACGGCAGAAGCAGCCGGGCAAAAGAGGGGATTATCCCGCTGTATTCAGCGTTGGTGCGGCCTCACCTCGAGTGCTGCCGTCAGTTCTGGGCCCCACCATCTGAGAAGGATGTGAAGGTCCTTGAATGTGTCCAGAGGAGGGCAACCAAGCTGGTGAAAGGCCTGGAAGGAATGTCCGGTGAGGAGCAGCTGGGGACTTGGCGTTTGTCTAGCTTGGGGAGGAGGAGGCTGAGGGGGGACCTCATTGCTCTCTACAGCTTCCTGAGGAGAGCAAGGGCAGGGGGAGGTGCTGAGCTCTTCTCCCTGGTGTCCAGGGAGAGGCTGTGTGGGAATGCTTCCAAGCTGCACGCGGGGAGCTTGAGGGTGGACATTAGCATGCATTTCTTTACCAGCACTCTAGGGGAATGCCATTAGTAGAGCCAGAGTTCATTCTCTCAGGATGTGCTATTTCAGCACCTCTTGGCCTGGCCGGGCCCATGCAAAGAGGAAGGCATGCTCTGAGGATGCACTGCCTTGGAGTGCTTCGTTTCCAAGCGTGACTCACAAGGCAGGTTTTAGCTGATCGAGTAGATAGGGCTGCAAGTCCTGGCTCCTGACAGGCTGTCTTCTCCCTAACAGCCTCTGGAGAGGGGGAACTCCTGGCAAGGGAACTCGTCTCTAGCCTCCCTCTGCCTGCTGCTCCAGCAGAGCCACGTCTGCACAAGGACGAGGGCCTGTCTCTTCACACCTGGCTGGCATCAAAATGTTGGGATGCTTTCACTGAGTCGACACAGCCTGGCAGCTTTCTGCCCTCATTTCACTACTTTTGCAGACCGATTCAGGACCAGGCATGTGCTGGAGGATTGTTTTGGATCGTGCCGTTTATTAATTTAAAAGAAAACCTCAAAAAGCAGCTGAATAAGCGCATCAGGAACTTCACCCCCCCACCATTGCAGGTGGTTTCAGCTGTGCCCAGCGCATGGCCACCAAGGGCAGGGACAGCCCCGGGGCCTCCTGGGCACAGCGACTGCCTCGGGGCCAGCACCCCAAAGGCTTCCTCCAAAGGGGGCTGGGCGGGGCTGTGCATGGGGGGCCCTGTCAGTCACCCCCAGGTCACAGCGCTACCCCCATGGCACAATGCCAACCAACCCCATGTCACAATGCCACCCCTGGCAACGCAGCAGTCGCCGTGCGCTGGGGCAGTGAAAAAGGGGGCACCCGGCAGTGTCCAGCTGCCAGAGCTGCCCCGGGGACATCCGAGAGGAAGCCCTTGAGGAGAGGATGGGATTAATGGCAGGGGGCTGAGGGAAGAAGACTGCAGCCTGGTCGAGGCTGCTGGAGCTTCTCTCACGCAAGGCCAGCTCCTGGCAGGGCCACCACAAATCTCATTGCATGGATGGATGGATGGATGGATGGATGGAAATCCTGCTTCAAGCCTTCCGGGAGCAGATGCAAGTCCCTCAGGAGAGGAGAAGAACCACCAAGCGCTGGAGGTGCCCCAGGCTCTCAGGTCGTTTCCGCTGGAGAGCCGTGGCCAGCCCCAGGGAGTGCCGCCGTGAGGAGCACTGCAGAGCTCGCCGGCCTCCTCCCCTGCGGAGCCAGGGGCAGCAGCCGTAAGCAATGGGATGGATGCAGGGATGTTGCCAGGGCTCCCAGTGCTTTGGAGCGCCCTCTAGACAGGCACAGGAAAGATTCTTGCCCCCAAGGTCGATCAGGCCGGGGGCATCTGACCACTCCTGGAAGCCCCTGAGATGGCTCCAGGCTGAGGGAGAACAGGGTTTGGGCATCTCCTGGGAGGCGTGACCAGCCTGTGGGACGCAGAGGCAGGTCTTGCTCACCTGCTCAGGGAGTAGCCGATCGCCATTGCTGGGGTCAGGAAGGAATTTTCCCCCGGGGCACATTGGCGCTGGCCCCCGGGGGTTTTTTGCCTTCCTCTGCAGCACTGAGCATGACCACTTGTCAGGGCTCCTCCGGTCCCTTTTGGCCGGCTTACTGCCTGCTGCACGTGCACCACGAAGGTGGCCTCTCGTGCCCTGCAGCTGGGGGGAGGAAGGCTTTTTTCCCCCCACGGTGGGCTAGCCAGTGTCCCCGGGGGTTTTTTGCCTTCCTCTGCAGCGCTGAGCACGGCCCCTGGCCAGGGCTCCTTTGGGCCATGCTGGCCAGGTGCCTGCCGCTCCTGCTCCACCAAGATGGCCCTCGTGCCCCGCATCCGGGGGGAGGAACCTTTCTGGACTCCCAGGTGGGCCCTAGGCTGTCCACCAGGGCTTGCTGCTTGTCCTCTGTAGCACTGAGCACAGTCCCACGTCAGGGCTCCTCTGAAATTAGGTGCAGGAACCTTTGGGGGGTTTTTGGATGCCAAGATGAAAATTCATGTGAAAAGAGTTCACAAGCCTTGCCAATTGTAATACTTCAGAAAATACCACGCACCTCCTGCTCGAGAGCTCCTCCTCTGTTCAAAGGCTGGCATCTGTCCTGCTCCTCCTCCTTCAGATGCTCCCTCTTCAGGAAACAGGCACTACCCGGCCTGCTTTCCTGCTGACTCTTTGTCATCCTATAGTCAAATGTGGTATTGATCATACTCTCTCCTTACAGACTGAAACATTTAGAGACACAAGAGCAAAACTAATGATGAATATAAAATCCCAAGAAAAAGAATAACAAATCAAGAGCAAATATAATTCTAAAAATAGCCATTCAAAGAATTATAAAAATAGGTATAAAATAATTCCAAATATACCATTATAAAAATAGAAAAATATAAGAATACCATGATAAAAATAATTACAAAAATAATTACAACAATAATTTCAAAGAAGGTGCGGGAACGTCTGGGGGTTTTTTGGATGCCAAGGTGAGAATTCATGTGAAAACAGTTCACAAGCCTTGGCAAGTGTAATACTTCGGAAAATACCCCGCACCTCCTGCTCGAGAGCTCCTCCTCTTTTCAAAGTGTCTGATCACTCCTGCTCCTCATTCTTCAGATTCTCGCTCTTCAGGACACAGAGACTACCTCAGGGCCTGCTTTCCTGCTGCCACTTTGTCATCCAAAGTCAAACGTGGCATAGATCATAGTTCTTTTTTACAGACTGAAACAAAGAAGTTAGAAACACGAGAGCAAACTAATGATAAAAAGAATTAAAAAACCCCTATCACAACAATAAAAAATAAAGAGCAAAAATTCAAAGAAATATAGCCATTCAAGTCGTTATAAAAATAATGACAAGATATGCAAAACAGAATACAACAATATTAAAATATCATTTTAAAAATAGAAAAAGATAATTATCAAAATTTAAAAACATCTTTTAAAAAATAATTCTAAACTAGGTGCAGGAACGTTTGGGGATTTTTGGATGCCAAGATGAAAATCATGTGAAAATAGTTCATTCCCCCCAAAAGAAAGAAAAATCACATTCTTCAAACTTTGCAGTTTGCTCTCAAGAGCACCTTCTTGCTGCATCCGTCACTTACCTGCTTTCCTCTTCCCGGCAAAGATTCCTCTTAACCAGAACATTCATGCCTCTGTCCCTCCACATGACGCAGGGGAGTCGTGACTTTCTGTGGCCCTCCCTTCCCTTTGCCAGGCTGCCAGTGAAGGTTTTTCAAGCTAAACCGAGGATCGCCTCAGCCCACGCCTGGCTACACATGTGCACCACGTTAATGCTTGTGAGCGTCTGCTCTGAAACGGGCCGAGAAAAATACAGTAAAATCCTGTTAGCGCTTGGAACCTTTGTGATGGCTGTCCTCGAAGGTGGCTTTAGAGCCGAAAGAGTCCTGACCTTTCCGGCAAATAACGGTCTCCTTGGGAGGGAAGGGAAATAGGGAAGGGAAAGGTGCTTCAGCTGCAAGAGACCTCAAACAGACGGGACGCAAGTCCTGCACTTCTCCAGGTTTACAGGGCTGCTGCAGGAAATACTCTCCTGTAATTCCTGATAGTGTCACGGAAAGAACTCTGCAGCTGCACCACTTGCACCTCCCTGTCTGGATTCACAAAGAAATCATGTGGCAATTCCTAAGAGCTATGAAGAGGAATCAGAAAATCACACTGAAGAAACTAACAATCACAGCACAACCACATGGTCACAGAAAGAAGGAAAGAGGGGCTCAGCTCTTGGAAGTTGTTCCGACACATCATGCTTGTATACTCATCCTCTGTCTGAGAGATCAACAGCAGAGTAAATTCTCTGCCCACGATCTGACTATGAGAGGACCCAAACTATTCTACTTTATCGGGTAATGTATAACCAGTTCATTCCAAGGCATCATCCTGAGGAAGAAAAGAACAAGAAAAAGAAAAAGATTTCAGGCACTGGATATGATTAGAGGGAAGGAAGATTTTTGAAATGAAAAGAGAAGAAAAAAAGAAGCCTGGGACAAAACCCTTGAGAGAGCTTCTAAAGAACAGGGAGCATGTCAAAGGCAGATGAAACATGGAACCAGAAACCAGACAATTGTTTCTTCTCTGAGACTAGACCAAACTACCACTAGACAGATTATTTAAAGGTGAAAAAAGTGCTTTTCCCACATTGCAAATAAATAGTTAGCAAGGTAAATGCCTCAGTGCACACGTGTCTTTCTATTTATTGCATGATTTTTTCACAAGTCTTTGTCTCATACCGGTAAAGAATTAAAGCAGTGGCAAAACGTGCCTTCTGAACCAAAACCTTGCATTCCAGCACGTCCAAGTTCCTCGCACAAGCACTGTGAAAGCGGTGAACTAAACAGCTACTTTACGCTAGAGTCAGGATAGGCTACTGATATGACAAGTTCTGGCAACAGGAAAATGTCCCCTACCTCTCTTCCCCATCTGTGAACATGCTACGCCTGGCAGAAGCCAGCCCTGCTGTGAGCAGGAGCTTGGGATCATTTTCAAAGCACGTTAACCTGTGCACATTGAGATTGGTTGTATCCTGCAGGGGAGGCGGGCTGGAAACTTAGAAAAAGAAAAAAAACAACACTAAACTCCAAAGTTATAGAAGGCATGGTAACAAGGGAAGCAAAGAGGAAGGCATGCTCTGAAGATGCACTGCCCTGGAGTGCTTAGTATCCAAGCATGACTCACAATGAAGGTTTTATCTGATCGAGTCGATAGGATTGCAAGTCCTGGCTCCTGACAGGCTGGCTTCTTCCTAAAATCCTCTGGAGATTCCTCACTGATATACACCATACACTGCTAAGAGCTGCTGCAGTGGCCTGAGATGCCAGATAACAGCCCCAGACTCCTCCAAGGTAGATACCCAGAATTGTTTTCCTCCCTGATAACACACGCTCTTCTCAGGGATCTGACCAAGATTCCTCTCAGACATGTCACACACTGACCTGACAATAATACAGGGCCCTGAGATCCCAGGTACAGCCCAAGAAGTCTCCAAGGAGGCCACAGGAAATATTTTTTACCTTCTGGAGACACCTCATCTCCAGCTTCCACCCAGATCTTCTGACAGGCATCTCCTGCTCTCTTCTCTCTTTGGTTTAGGGCCATCACATCGCAGGCAGCA
This sequence comes from Athene noctua, assembly GCF_965140245.1. Lineage (NCBI taxonomy): Eukaryota > Metazoa > Chordata > Aves > Strigiformes > Strigidae > Athene > Athene noctua. Next base: position 241,292 of record NW_027437618.1, on the reverse strand, counting down.
GCCCCTGACACCTCCAAAGGAGACAACCGAGATGTGTTTTCTCCTGGAAAGAAAGATTTTGGCTTTAGCATCATCCCACGCTTCCTCACAGGCACGTTCTGGTGTCTTTTCGCGGGGATTTCGCAAGCCTAAATCTGGGTAGCAAACCCAGACTCCTCCAAGGAAGGGACCCAGATGATTTTTCTCCCTGATAATTCACTCTCCTCTCTGGGATCTGACCAGGATTCCTCCAAAACATGCCCCAGACTCTCCTGCACCCTGCTGATGGGATATCAGATCCAAGGAAGCAGCCTCACACTCCTCCAAGGATGCCACCTGAGATATTTCTTACCTTCTGACAAACTCTCCCACCTCCACAATCCAACCATGATCCCTCCCGGGAACGGCCTGGAATCTTTTCAACTCTGCTTTAGGGAGGCCTAATCCTGGGTAGCAGCCCCAGACTCCTCCAAGGAAGATACCCAGAACTATTTTCTCCCTGAAGAATGGTCTATTCTCTGGGATCCGACCAAGATTCCTCCCAGACATGTCACACACTGACCTGACGCTGATACAGTGCACTGAGACCCCAGGTACACCCCAAGAAGTCTCCAAGGAGGCCACACGAAATGTTTTTTATCTTCTGGAGACACCTCATCTCCAGCTTCCACCCAGATCTTCTGACAGGCATCTCATGCTCTCTTCTCTCTTTGGTTTAGGGCCATCACATCGCAGGCAGCAGCCCCTGACACCTCCAAAGGAGACAACCGAGATGTGTTTTCTCCCATAAAGAATGATTTTGGCTTCAGTATCATCCCACACTTCCTCACAGGCACGTTCTGGTATCTATTCGCGGGGATTTCACAAGCCTAACACTGGGTAGCAACCCCAGACTCCTCCAAGGAAGGTACCCAGATGATTTTTCTCCCTGATAATTCACTCTCCTCTCTGGGATGAGACCAGGATTCCTCCCAGACATGCCCCAGACCCTACTGCAGGGATATCAGATCCAAGGAAGCACCCTCACACTCCTCCAAGGATGCCACCTGAGATATTTCTTACCTTCTGACAAACTCTCCCACCTCCACAATCCAACCATGATACCTCCCGGGAACGGCCTGGAGTCTTTTCAACTCTGCTTTACGGAGGCCTAATCCTGGGTAGCAGCCCCAGACTCCTCCAAGGAAGATACCCAGACCGATTTTCTCCCTGAACAATGGTCTATTCTCTGGGATATGACCAAGATTCCTCCCAGACATGTCACACACGGACCTGACACTGATACAGGGCACCGAGATCCCAGGTACAGCCCAAGAAGTCTCCAAGGAGGCCAAAGGAAATATCTTTATCTTCTGGAGAAAACTCATGTCCAGCTTCCACCCAGATCTTCTGACAGGCATCACCTGCTCACTTCTCTCTTTAGTTTAGAGCCAGCACATCGCAGGCAGCAGCCCTTGACACCTCCAAAGGAGACCACCAAGATGTGTTTACTCCTGGAAAGAAAGATTTTGGCTTCAGCATCAACCCACGCTTCCTCCCAGGCGCATTTCTGGTGTCTTTCGCGGAAATTCAACAAGCCTTATGCTGGGTAGCAAACCCAGACTCCTCCAAGGAAGGTACCCAGATGATTTTTCTCCCTGATAATTCACTCTCCTCTCTGGGATGTGACCAGGATTCCTCCCAGACATGCCCCAGACCCTACTGCAGGGATATCAGATCCAAGGAAGCACCCTCACACTCCTCCAAGGATGCCACCTGAGATATTTCTTACCTTCTGACAAACTCTCCCACCTCCACAATCCAACCATGATCCCTCCCGGGAACGGCCTGGAGTCTTTTCAACTCTGCTTTAGGGAGGCCTAATCCTGGGTAGCAGCCCCAGACTCCTCCAAGGAAGATACCCAGAACTATTTTCTCCCTGAAGAATGGTCTATTCTATGGGATTTGACCAAGATTCCTCCCAGACATGTCACACACTGACCTGACGCTGATACAGGGCACCGAGATCCCAGGTACAGCCCAAGAAGTCTCCAAGGAGCCCACAGGAAATGTTTTTCACCTTCTGGAGACACCTCATCTCCAGCTTCCACCCAGATCTTCTGACAGGCATCTCCTGCTCACTTCTCTCTTTAGTTTAGGGCCAGAACATCGCAGGCAGCAGCCCTTGACACCTCCAAAGGAGACCACCAAGATGTGTTTTCTCCTGGAAAGAAAGGTTTTGGCTTCAGCATTATCCCACGCTTCCCCCAAGGCACATTTCTGGAATATTTTCACGGAAATTCAACAAGCCTAATGCTGGGTAGCAACCCCAGACTCCTCCAAGGAAGGTACCCAGATGATTTTTCTCCCTGATAATTCACTCTCCTCTCTGGGATGTGACCAGGATTCCTCCCAGACATGCCCCAGACTCTCCTGCACCCTGCTGCAGGGATATCAGATCTAAGGAAGCACCCTCACACTCCTCCAAGGATGCCACCTGAGATATTTCTTACCTTCTGACAAACTCTCCCACCTCCACAATCCAACCATGATCCCTCCCGGGAACGGCCTGGAATCTTTTCAACTCTGCGTTAGGGAGGCCTAATCCTGGGTAGCAGCCCCAGACTCCTCCAAGGAAGATACCCAGACTGATTTTCTCCCTGAAGAATGGTCTATTCTCTGGGATATGACCAAGATTCCTCCCAGACATGTCCCAGATTGTCCTAAGAGCTGCTGCAGTGCCCTCAGACCCCAGGTAGCAGCAACAGACTCCTCCAAGGAAGATACCCAGAACTATTTTCTCCCTGAAGAATGGTCTGTTCTCTGGGATCTGACCAAGATTCCTCCCAGACATGTCCCAGACTGTCCTAAGAGCCTCTGCAGTGCCCTCAGACCCCAGGTAGCAGCCCCAGACTCCTCCAAGGATGATACTCAGACGTATTTGTCTCCCTCATAGCACATGCTCTTTTCTGGGATCTGACCAAGATTCCTCCCAGACATGTCACACACTGACCTGACACTGATAGAGGGCCCTGAGATCCCAGGTACAGTCCAAGAAGTCTCCAAGGAGGCCAGAGGAAATATTTTTTACCTTCTGGAGAAAACTCATGTCCAGCTTCCACCCAGATCTTCTGACAGGCATCTCATGCTCTCTTCTCTCTTTGGTTTAGGGCCATCACATCGCAGGCAGCAGCCCCTGACACCTCCAAAGTAGACAACCGAGATCTGTTTTCTCCTGGAAAGAAAGATTTTGGCTTCAGCATCATCCCACGCTTCCTCACAGGCACATTCTGGTGTCTTTTCGTGGGGATTTCGCAAGCCTAACCCTGGGTAGCAACCCCACACTCCTCCAAGGAAGGGACCCAGATGATTTTTCTCCCTGATAATTCACTCTCCTCTCTGGGATGTGACCAGGATTCCTCCCAGACATGCCCCAGACTCTCCTGCACCCTGCTGCAGGGATATCAGATCTAAGGAAGCACCCTCACACTCCTCCAAGGATGCCATCTGAGATATTTCTTACCTTCTGACAAACTCTCCCACCTCCACAATCCAACCATGATCCCTCCCGGGAACGGCCTGGAATCTTTTCAACTCTGCGTTAGGGAGGCCTAATCCTGGGTAGCAGCCCCAGACTCCTCCAAGGAAGATACCCAGACTGATTTTCTCCCTGAAGAATGGTCTATTCTCTGGGATATGACCAAGATTCCTCCCAGACATGTCACACACTGACCTCACAATAATACAGGACCCTGAGATCCCAGGTACAGCCCAAGAAGTCTCCAAGGAGCCCACAGGAAATATTTTTTACCTTCTGGAGAAAACTCATCTCCAGCCTCCACCCGGATCTTCTGACAGGAATCTCCTGCTTTCTTCTATCTTTTGTTTAGGGCCATCACATCACAGGCAGCAGCCCCTGACACCTCCAAAGGAGACAACCGAGATGTGTTTTCTCCTGGAAAGAAAGATTTTGGCTTCAGCATCATCCCACGCTTCCTCACAGGCACATTCTGGTGTCTTTTCGCGGGGATTTGGCAAGCCTAATCCTGAGTAGCAACCCCAAGCTCCTCCAAGGAAGGTACCCAGATGATTTTTCTCCCTGATAATTCACTCTCCTCTCTGGGATGTGACCAGGATTCCTCCCAGACATGCCCCAGACCCTACTGCAGGGATATCAGATCCAAGGAAGCACCCTCACACTCCTCCAAGGATGCCACCTGAGATATTTCTTACCTTCTGACAAACTCTCCCACCTCCACAATCCAACCATGATCCCTCCCGGGAACGGCCTGGAGTCTTTTCAACTCTGCTTTAGGGAGGCCTAATCCTGGGTAGCAGCCCCAGACTCCTCCAAGGAAGATACCCAGAACTATTTTCTCCCTGAAGAACGGTCTATTCTCTGGGATCTGACCAAGATTCCTCCCAGACATATCCCAGACTGTCCTAAGAGCTGCTGCAGTGCCCTCAGACCCCAGGTAGCAGCACCAGACTCCTCCAAGGAAGATACCCAGACCGATTTTCTCCCTGAATAATGGTCTGTTCTCTGGGATCTGACCAAGATTCCTCCCAGACATGTCCCAGACTGTCCTAAGAGCCTCTGCAGTGCCCTCAGACCCCAGGTAGCAGCCCCAGACTCCTCCAAGAATGATACTCAGACGTATTTGTCTCCCTCATAGCACATGCTCTTTTCTGGGATCTGACCAAGATTCCTCCCAGACATGTCACACACTGACCTGGCACTGATAGAGGGCCCTGAGATCCCAGGTACAGTCCAAGAAGTCTCCAAGGAGGCCAGAGGAAATATTTTTTACCTTCTGGAGAAAACTCATGTCCAGCTTCCACCCAGATCTTCTGACAGGCATCTCATGCTCTCTTCTCTCTTTGGTTTAGAGCCATCACATCGCAGGCAGCAGCCCCTGACACCTCCAAAGGAGACAACCGAGATCTGTTTTCTCCTGGAAAAAAGATTTTGGCTTCAGCATCATCCCACGCTTCCTCACAGGCACATTCTGGTGTCTTTTCGCGGGGATTTCGCAAGCCTAATGCTGGGTAGCAACCCCAGACTCCTCCAAGGAAGATACCCAGAACTATTTTCTCCCTGAAGAATGGTCTGTTCTCTGGGATCTGAACAAGATTCCTCCCAGACATGTCACACACTGACCTGACGCTGATACAGGGCACCGAGATCCCAGGTACAGCCCAAGAAGTCTCCAAGGAGCCCACAGGAAATGTTTTTCACCTTCTGGAGACACCTCATCTCCAGCTTCCACCCAGATCTTCTGACAGGCATCTCCTGCTCACTTCTCTCTTTAGTTTAGGGCCAGAACATCGCAGGCAGCAGCCCTTGACACCTCCAAAGGAGACCACCAAGATGTGTTTTCTCCTGGAAAGAAAGGTTTTGGCTTCAGCATTATCCCACGCTTCCCCCAAGGCACATTTCTGGAATATTTTCACGGAAATTCAACAAGCCTAATGCTGGGTAGCAACCCCAGACTCCTCCAAGGAAGGTACCCAGATGATTTTTCTCCCTGATAATTCACTCTCCTCTCTGGGATGTGACCAGGATTCCTCCCAGACATGCCCCAGACTCTCCTGCACCCTGCTGCAGGGATATCAGATCTAAGGAAGCACCCTCACACTCCTCCAAGGATGCCACCTGAGATATTTCTTACCTTCTGACAAACTCTCCCACCTCCACAATCCAACCATGATCCCTCCCGGGAACGGCCTGGAATCTTTTCAACTCTGCGTTAGGGAGGCCTAATCCTGGGTAGCAGCCCCAGACTCCTCCAAGGAAGATACCCAGACTGATTTTCTCCCTGAAGAATGGTCTATTCTCTGGGATATGACCAAGATTCCTCCCAGACATGTCACACACTGACCTGACAATAATACAGGACCCTGAGATCCCAGGTACAGCCCATGAAGTCTCAAAGGAGCCCACAGGAAATATTTTTTACCTTCTGGAGAAAACTCATCTCCAGCCTCCACCCGGATCTTCTGACAGGAATCTCCTGCTTTCTTCTATCTTTTGTTTAGGGCCATCACATCACAGGCAGCAGCCCCTGACACCTCCAAAGGAGACAACCGAGATGTGTTTTCTCCTGGAAAGAAAGATTTTGGCTTCAGCATCATCCCACGCTTCCTCACAGGCACATTCTGGTGTCTTTTCGCGGGGATTTGGCAAGCCTAATCCTGAGTAGCAACCCCAAGCTCCTCCAAGGAAGGTACCCAGATGATTTTTCTCCCTGATAATTCACTCTCCTCTCTGGGATGTGACCAGGATTCCTCCCAGACATGCCCCAGACCCTACTGCAGGGATATCAGATCCAAGGAAGCACCCTCACACTCCTCCAAGGATGCCACCTGAGATATTTCTTACCTTCTGACAAACTCTCCCACCTCCACAATCCAACCATGATCCCTCCCGGGAACGGCCTGGAGTCTTTTCAACTCTGCTTTAGGGAGGCCTAATCCTGGGTAGCAGCCCCAGACTCCTCCAAGGAAGATACCCAGAACTATTTTCTCCCTGAAGAACGGTCTATTCTCTGGGATCTGACCAAGATTCCTCCCAGACATATCCCAGACTGTCCTAAGAGCTGCTGCAGTGCCCTCAGACCCCAGGTAGCAGCACCAGACTCCTCCAAGGAAGATACCCAGACCGATTTTCTCCCTGAATAATGGTCTGTTCTCTGGGATCTGACCAAGATTCCTCCCAGACATATCCCAGACTGTCCTAAGAGCCTCTGCAGTGCCCTCAGACCCCAGGTAGCAGCCCCAGACTCCTCCAAGAATGATACTCAGACGTATTTGTCTCCCTCATAGCACATGCTCTTTTCTGGGATCTGACCAAGATTCCTCCCAGACATGTCACACACTGACCTGGCACTGATAGAGGGCCCTGAGATCCCAGGTACAGTCCAAGAAGTCTCCAAGGAGGCCAGAGGAAATATTTTTTACCTTCTGGAGAAAACTCATGTCCAGCTTCCACCCAGATCTTCTGACAGGCATCTCATGCTCTCTTCTCTCTTTGGTTTAGAGCCATCACATCGCAGGCAGCAGCCCCTGACACCTCCAAAGGAGACAACCGAGATCTGTTTTCTCCTGGAAAAAAGATTTTGGCTTCAGCATCATCCCACGCTTCCTCACAGGCACATTCTGGTGTCTTTTCGCGGGGATTTCGCAAGCCTAATGCTGGGTAGCAACCCCAGACTCCTCCAAGGAAGGTACCCAGATGATTTTTCTCCCTGATAATTCACTCTCCTCTCTGGGATGTGACCAGGATTCCTCCCAGACATGCCCCAGACTCTCCTGCACCCTGCTGCAGGGATATCAGATCCAAGGAAGCACCCTCACACTCCTCCAAGGATGCCACCTGAGATATTTCTTACCTTCTGACAAACTCTCCCACCTCCACAATCCAACCATGATCCCTCCCGGGAACGGCCTGGAGTCTTTTCAACTCTGCTTTAGGGAGGCCTAATCCTGGGTAGCAGCCCCAGACTCCTCCAAGGAAGATACCCAGACCGATTTTCTCCCTGAAGAATGGTCTATTCTCTGGGATCTGACCAAGATTCCTCCCAGACATGTCCCAGACTGTCCTAAGAGCTGCTGCAGTGCCCTCAGACCCCAGGTAGCAGCAACAGACTCCTCCAAGGAAGATACCCAGACCGACTTTCTCCCTGAATATTGGTCTGTTCTCTGGGATCTGACCAAGATTCCTCCCAGACATGTCCCAGACTGTCCTAAGAGCTGCTGCAGTGCCCTCAGACCCCAGGTAGCAGCCCCAGACTCCTCCAAGGATGATACTCAGACGTATTTGTCTCCCTCAATGCACATGCTCTTTTCTGGGATCTGACCAAGATTCCTCCCAGACATGTCACACACTGACCTGACAATAATACAGGACCCTGAGATCCCAGGTACAGCCCATGAAGTCTCAAAGGAGCCCACAGGAAATATTTTTTACCTTCTGGAGAAAACTCATCTCCAGCCTCCACCCGGATCTTCTGACAGGAATCTCCTGCTTTCTTCTATCTTTTGTTTAGGGCCATCACATCGCAGGGAGCAGCCCCTGACACCTCCAAAGGAGACAACCGAGATGTGTTTTCTCCTGGAAAAAAAGATTTTGGCTTCAGTATCATCCCACATTTCCTCACAGGCACAATCTGGTGTCTTTTCGCGGGGATTTGGCAAGCCTAATCCTGGGTAGCAACCCCAGACTCCTCCAAGGAAGGTACCCAGATGATTTTTCTCCCTGATAATTCACTCTCCTCTCTGGGATGTGACCAGGATTCCTCCCAGACATGCCCCAGACTCTCCTGCACCCTGCTGATGGGATATTAGATCCAAGGAAGCACCCTCACACTCCTCCAAGAATGCCACCTGAGATATTTCTTACCTTCTGACAAACTCTCCCACCTCCACAATCTAACCATGACCCCTCCAGGGAACGTTCTGGAGTCTTTTCAACTCTACTTTAGGGAGGCCTAATCCTGGGTAGCAGCCCCAGACTCCTCCAAGGAAGATACCCAGAACTATTTTCTCCCTGAAGAACAGTCTGTTCTCTGGGATCTGACCAAGATTCCTCCCAGACATTTCCCAGACTGTCCTAAGAGCTGCCGCAGTGCCCTCAGACCCCAGGTAGCAGCCCCAGACTCCTCCAAGGAAGATACCCAGAACTATTTTCTCCCTGAAGAATGGTCTGTTCTCTGGGATCTGAACAAGATTCCTCCCAGACATGTCACACACTGACCTGACGCTGATACAGGGCACCGAGATCCCAGGTACAGCCCAAGAAGTCTCCAAGGAGCCCACAGGAAATGTTTTTCACCTTCTGGAGACACCTCATCTCCAGCTTCCACCCAGATCTTCTGACAGGCATCTCCTGCTCACTTCTCTCTTTAGTTTAGGGCCAGAACATCGCAGGCAGCAGCCCTTGACACCTCCAAAGGAGACCACCAAGATGTGTTTTCTCCTGGAAAGAAAGGTTTTGGCTTCAGCATTATCCCACGCTTCCCCCAAGGCACATTTCTGGAATATTTTCACGGAAATTCAACAAGCCTAATGCTGGGTAGCAACCCCAGACTCCTCCAAGGAAGGTACCCAGATGATTTTTCTCCCTGATAATTCACTCTCCTCTCTGGGATGTGACCAGGATTCCTCCCAGACATGCCCCAGACTCTCCTGCACCCTGCTGCAGGGATATCAGATCTAAGGAAGCACCCTCACACTCCTCCAAGGATGCCACCTGAGATATTTCTTACCTTCTGACAAACTCTCCCACCTCCACAATCCAACCATGATCCCTCCCGGGAACGGCCTGGAATCTTTTCAACTCTGCGTTAGGGAGGCCTAATCCTGGGTAGCAGCCCCAGACTCCTCCAAGGAAGATACCCAGACTGATTTTCTCCCTGAAGAATGGTCTATTCTCTGGGATATGACCAAGATTCCTCCCAGACATGTCACACACTGACCTGACAATAATACAGGACCCTGAGATCCCAGGTACAGCCCATGAAGTCTCAAAGGAGCCCACAGGAAATATTTTTTACCTTCTGGAGAAAACTCATCTCCAGCCTCCACCCGGATCTTCTGACAGGAATCTCCTGCTTTCTTCTATCTTTTGTTTAGGGCCATCACATCACAGGCAGCAGCCCCTGACACCTCCAAAGGAGACAACCGAGATGTGTTTTCTCCTGGAAAGAAAGATTTATGCTTCAGCATCATCCCACGCTTCCTCACAGGCACATTCTGGTGTCTTTTCGCGGGGATTTGGCAAGCCTAATCCTGAGTAGCAACCCCAAGCTCCTCCAAGGAAGGTACCCAGATGATTTTTCTCCCTGATAATTCACTCTCCTCTCTGGGATGTGACCAGGATTCCTCCCAGACATGCCCCAGACCCTACTGCAGGGATATCAGATCCAAGGAAGCACCCTCACACTCCTCCAAGGATGCCACCTGAGATATTTCTTACCTTCTGACAAACTCTCCCACCTCCACAATCCAACCATGATCCCTCCCGGGAACGGCCTGGAGTCTTTTCAACTCTGCTTTAGGGAGGCCTAATCCTGGGTAGCAGCCCCAGACTCCTCCAAGGAAGATACCCAGAACTATTTTCTCCCTGAAGAACGGTCTATTCTCTGGGATCTGACCAAGATTCCTCCCAGACATATCCCAGACTGTCCTAAGAGCTGCTGCAGTGCCCTCAGACCCCAGGTAGCAGCACCAGACTCCTCCAAGGAAGATACCCAGACCGATTTTCTCCCTGAATAATGGTCTGTTCTCTGGGATCTGACCAAGATTCCTCCCAGACATGTCCCAGACTGTCCTAAGAGCCTCTGCAGTGCCCTCAGACCCCAGGTAGCAGCCCCAGACTCCTCCAAGAATGATACTCAGACGTATTTGTCTCCCTCATAGCACATGCTCTTTTCTGGGATCTGACCAAGATTCCTCCCAGACATGTCACACACTGACCTGGCACTGATAGAGGGCCCTGAGATCCCAGGTACAGTCCAAGAAGTCTCCAAGGAGGCCAGAGGAAATATTTTTTACCTTCTGGAGAAAACTCATGTCCAGCTTCCACCCAGATCTTCTGACAGGCATCTCATGCTCTCTTCTCTCTTTGGTTTAGAGCCATCACATCGCAGGCAGCAGCCCCTGACACCTCCAAAGGAGACAACCGAGATCTGTTTTCTCCTGGAAAAAAGATTTTGGCTTCAGCATCATCCCACGCTTCCTCACAGGCACATTCTGGTGTCTTTTCGCGGGGATTTCGCAAGCCTAATGCTGGGTAGCAACCCCAGACTCCTCCAAGGAAGGTACCCAGATGATTTTTCTCCCTGATAATTCACTCTCCTCTCTGGGATGTGACCAGGATTCCTCCCAGACATGCCCCAGACTCTCCTGCACCCTGCTGCAGGGATATCAGATCCAAGGAAGCACCCTCACACTCCTCCAAGGATGCCACCTGAGATATTTCTTACCTTCTGACAAACTCTCCCACCTCCACAATCCAACCATGATCCCTCCCGGGAACGGCCTGGAGTCTTTTCAACTCTGCTTTAGGGAGGCCTAATCCTGGGTAGCAGCCCCAGACTCCTCCAAGGAAGATACCCAGACCGATTTTCTCCCTGAAGAATGGTCTATTCTCTGGGATCTGACCAAGATTCCTCCCAGACATGTCCCAGACTGTCCTAAGAGCTGCTGCAGTGCCCTCAGACCCCAGGTAGCAGCAACAGACTCCTCCAAGGAAGATACCCAGACCGACTTTCTCCCTGAATATTGGTCTGTTCTCTGGGATCTGACCAAGATTCCTCCCAGACATGTCCCAGACTGTCCTAAGAGCTGCTGCAGTGCCCTCAGACCCCAGGTAGCAGCCCCAGACTCCTCCAAGGATGATACTCAGACGTATTTGTCTCCCTCAATGCACATGCTCTTTTCTGGGATCTGACCAAGATTCCTCCCAGACATGTCACACACTGACCTGACAATAATACAGGACCCTGAGATCCCAGGTACAGCCCATGAAGTCTCAAAGGAGCCCACAGGAAATATTTTTTACCTTCTGGAGAAAACTCATCTCCAGCCTCCACCCGGATCTTCTGACAGGAATCTCCTGCTTTCTTCTATCTTTTGTTTAGGGCCATCACATCGCAGGGAGCAGCCCCTGACACCTCCAAAGGAGACAACCGAGATGTGTTTTCTCCTGGAAAAAAAGATTTTGGCTTCAGTATCATCCCACATTTCCTCACAGGCACAATCTGGTGTCTTTTCGCGGGGATTTGGCAAGCCTAATCCTGGGTAGCAACCCCAGACTCCTCCAAGGAAGGTACCCAGATGATTTTTCTCCCTGATAATTCACTCTCCTCTCTGGGATGTGACCAGGATTCCTCCCAGACATGCCCCAGACTCTCCTGCACCCTGCTGATGGGATATTAGATCCAAGGAAGCACCCTCACACTCCTCCAAGAATGCCACCTGAGATATTTCTTACCTTCTGACAAACTCTCCCACCTCCACAATCTAACCATGACCCCTCCAGGGAACGTTCTGGAGTCTTTTCAACTCTACTTTAGGGAGGCCTAATCCTGGGTAGCAGCCCCAGACTCCTCCAAGGAAGATACCCAGAACTATTTTCTCCCTGAAGAACAGTCTGTTCTCTGGGATCTGACCAAGATTCCTCCCAGACATTTCCCAGACTGTCCTAAGAGCTGCCGCAGTGCCCTCAGACCCCAGGTAGCAGCCCCAGACTCCTCCAAGGAAGATACCCAGAAATATTTTCTCCCTGAAGAATGGTCTGTTCTCTGGGATCTGAACAAGATTCCTCCCAGACATGTCACACACTGACCTGACACTGATACAGGGCACCGAGATCCCAGGTACAGCCCAAGAAGTCTCCAAGGAGCCCACAGGAAATGTTTTTCACCTTCTGGAGACACCTCATCTCCAGCTTCCACCCAGATCTTCTGACAGGCATCTCCTGCTCACTTCTCTCTTTAGTTTAGGGCCAGAACATCGCAGGCAGCAGCCCTTGACACCTCCAAAGGAGACCACCAAGATGTGTTTTCTCCTGGAAAGAAAGGTTTTGGCTTCAGCATCATCCCACGCTTCCCCCAAGGCACATTTCTGGAATATTTTCACGGAAATTCAACAAGCCTAATGCTGGGTAGCAACCCCAGACTCCTCCAAGGAAGGTACCCAGATGATTTTTCTCCCTGATAATTCACTCTCCTCTCTGGGATGTGACCAGGATTCCTCCCAGACATGCCCCAGACTCTCCTGCACCCTGCTGCAGGGATATCAGATCTAAGGAAGCACCCTCACACTCCTCCAAGGATGCCACCTGAGATATTTCTTACCTTCTGACAAACTCTCCCACCTCCACAATCCAACCATGATCCCTCCCGGGAACGGCCTGGAATCTTTTCAACTCTGCGTTAGGGAGGCCTAATCCTGGGTAGCAGCCCCAGACTCCTCCAAGGAAGATACCCAGACTGATTTTCTCCCTGAAGAACGGTCTATTCTCTGGGATCTGACCAAGATTCCTCCCAGACATGTCCCAGATTGTCCTAAGAGCTGCTGCAGTGCCCTCAGACCCCAGGTAGCAGCAACAGACTCCTCCAAGGAAGATACCCAGAACTATTTTCTCCCTGAAGAATGGTCTGTTCTCTGGGATCTGACCAAGATTCCTCCCAGACATGTCCCAGACTGTCCTAAGAGCCTCTGCAGTGCCCTCAGACCCCAGGTAGCAGCCCCAGACTCCTCCAAGGATGATACTCAGACGTATTTGTCTCCCTCATAGCACATGCTCTTTTCTGGGATCTGACCAAGATTCCTCCCAGACATGTCACACACTGACCTGACACTGATAGAGGGCCCTGAGATCCCAGGTACAGTCCAAGAAGTCTCCAAGGAGGCCAGAGGAAATATTTTTTACCTTCTGGAGAAAACTCATGTCCAGCTTCCACCCAGATCTTCTGACAGGCATCTCCTGCTCTCTTCTCTCTTTGGTTTAGGGCCATCACATCGCAGGCAGCAGCCCCTGACACCTCCAAAGTAGACAACCGAGATCTGTTTTCTCCTGGAAAGAAAGATTTTGGCTTCAGCATCATCCCACGCTTCCTCACAGGCACATTCTGGTGTCTTTTCGTGGGGATTTCGCAAGCCTAACCCTGGGTAGCAACCCCACACTCCTCCAAGGAAGGGACCCAGATGATTTTTCTCCCTGATAATTCACTCTCCTCTCTGGGATGTGACCAGGATTCCTCCCAGACATGCCCCAGACTCTCCTGCACCCTGCTGCAGGGATATCAGATCTAAGGAAGCACCCTCACACTCCTCCAAGGATGCCATCTGAGATATTTCTTACCTTCTGACAAACTCTCCCACCTCCACAATCCAACCATGATCCCTCCCGGGAACGGCCTGGAATCTTTTCAACTCTGCGTTAGGGAGGCCTAATCCTGGGTAGCAGCCCCAGACTCCTCCAAGGAAGATACCCAGACTGATTTTCTCCCTGAAGAATGGTCTATTCTCTGGGATATGACCAAGATTCCTCCCAGACATGTCACACACTGACCTCACAATAATACAGGACCCTGAGATCCCAGGTACAGCCCAAGAAGTCTCCAAGGAGCCCACAGGAAATATTTTTTACCTTCTGGAGAAAACTCATCTCCAGCCTCCACCCGGATCTTCTGACAGGAATCTCCTGCTTTCTTCTATCTTTTGTTTAGGGCCATCACATCACAGGCAGCAGCCCCTGACACCTCCAAAGGAGACAACCGAGATGTGTTTTCTCCTGGAAAGAAAGATTTTGGCTTCAGCATCATCCCACGCTTCCTCACAGGCACATTCTGGTGTCTTTTCGCGGGGATTTGGCAAGCCTAATCCTGAGTAGCAACCCCAAGCTCCTCCAAGGAAGGTACCCAGATGATTTTTCTCCCTGATAATTCACTCTCCTCTCTGGGATGTGACCAGGATTCCTCCCAGACATGCCCCAGACCCTACTGCAGGGATATCAGATCCAAGGAAGCACCCTCACACTCCTCCAAGGATGCCACCTGAGATATTTCTGACCTTCTGACAAACTCTCCCACCTCCACAATCCAACCATGATCCCTCCCGGGAACGGCCTGGAGTCTTTTCAACTCTGCTTTAGGGAGGCCTAATCCTGGGTAGCAGCCCCAGACTCCTCCAAGGAAGATACCCAGAACTATTTTCTCCCTGAAGAACGGTCTATTCTCTGGGATCTGACCAAGATTCCTCCCAGACATATCCCAGACTGTCCTAAGAGCTGCTGCAGTGCCCTCAGACCCCAGGTAGCAGCACCAGACTCCTCCAAGGAAGATACCCAGACCGATTTTCTCCCTGAATAATGGTCTGTTCTCTGGGATCTGACCAAGATTCCTCCCAGACATGTCCCAGACTGTCCTAAGAGCCTCTGCAGTGCCCTCAGACCCCAGGTAGCAGCCCCAGACTCCTCCAAGAATGATACTCAGACGTATTTGTCTCCCTCATAGCACATGCTCTTTTCTGGGATCTGACCAAGATTCCTCCCAGACATGTCACACACTGACCTGGCACTGATAGAGGGCCCTGAGATCCCAGGTACAGTCCAAGAAGTCTCCAAGGAGGCCAGAGGAAATATTTTTTACCTTCTGGAGAAAACTCATGTCCAGCTTCCACCCAGATCTTCTGACAGGCATCTCATGCTCTCTTCTCTCTTTGGTTTAGAGCCATCACATCGCAGGCAGCAGCCCCTGACACCTCCAAAGGAGACAACCGAGATCTGTTTTCTCCTGGAAAAAAGATTTTGGCTTCAGCATCATCCCACGCTTCCTCACAGGCACATTCTGGTGTCTTTTCGCGGGGATTTCGCAAGCCTAATGCTGGGTAGCAACCCCAGACTCCTCCAAGGAAGGTACCCAGATGATTTTTCTCCCTGATAATTCACTCTCCTCTCTGGGATGTGACCAGGATTCCTCCCAGACATGCCCCAGACTCTCCTGCACCCTGCTGCAGGGATATCAGATCCAAGGAAGCACCCTCACACTCCTCCAAGGATGCCACCTGAGATATTTCTTACCTTCTGACAAACTCTCCCACCTCCACAATCCAACCATGATCCCTCCCGGGAACGGCCTGGAGTCTTTTCAACTCTGCTTTAGGGAGGCCTAATCCTGGGTAGCAGCCCCAGACTCCTCCAAGGAAGATACCCAGACCGATTTTCTCCCTGAAGAATGGTCTATTCTCTGGGATCTGACCAAGATTCCTCCCAGACATGTCCCAGACTGTCCTAAGAGCTGCTGCAGTGCCCTCAGACCCCAGGTAGCAGCAACAGACTCCTCCAAGGAAGATACCCAGACCGACTTTCTCCCTGAATATTGGTCTGTTCTCTGGGATCTGACCAAGATTCCTCCCAGACATGTCCCAGACTGTCCTAAGAGCTGCTGCAGTGCCCTCAGACCCCAGGTAGCAGCCCCAGACTCCTCCAAGGATGATACTCAGACGTATTTGTCTCCCTCAATGCACATGCTCTTTTCTGGGATCTGACCAAGATTCCTCCCAGACATGTCACACACTGACCTGACAATAATACAGGACCCTGAGATCCCAGGTACAGCCCATGAAGTCTCAAAGGAGCCCACAGGAAATATTTTTTACCTTCTGGAGAAAACTCATCTCCAGCCTCCACCCGGATCTTCTGACAGGAATCTCCTGCTTTCTTCTATCTTTTGTTTAGGGCCATCACATCGCAGGGAGCAGCCCCTGACACCTCCAAAGGAGACAACCGAGATGTGTTTTCTCCTGGAAAAAAAGATTTTGGCTTCAGTATCATCCCACATTTCCTCACAGGCACAATCTGGTGTCTTTTCGCGGGGATTTGGCAAGCCTAATCCTGGGTAGCAACCCCAGACTCCTCCAAGGAAGGTACCCAGATGATTTTTCTCCCTGATAATTCACTCTCCTCTCTGGGATGTGACCAGGATTCCTCCCAGACATGCCCCAGACTCTCCTGCACCCTGCTGCAGGGATATCAGATCTAAGGAAGCACCCTCACACTCCTCCAAGGATGCCACCTGAGATATTTCTTACCTTCTGACAAACTCTCCCACCTCCACAATCCAACCATGATCCCTCCCGGGAACGGCCTGGAATCTTTTCAACTCTGCGTTAGGGAGGCCTAATCCTGGGTAGCAGCCCCAGACTCCTCCAAGGAAGATACCCAGACTGATTTTCTCCCTGAAGAATGGTCTATTCTCTGGGATATGACCAAGATTCCTCCCAGACATGTCCCAGATTGTCCTAAGAGCTGCTGCAGTGCCCTCAGACCCCAGGTAGCAGCAACAGACTCCTCCAAGGAAGATACCCAGAACTATTTTCTCCCTGAAGAATGGTCTGTTCTCTGGGATCTGACCAAGATTCCTCCCAGACATGTCCCAGACTGTCCTAAGAGCCTCTGCAGTGCCCTCAGACCCCAGGTAGCAGCCCCAGACTCCTCCAAGGATGATACTCAGACGTATTTGTCTCCCTCATAGCACATGCTCTTTTCTGGGATCTGACCAAGATTCCTCCCAGACATGTCACACACTGACCTGACACTGATAGAGGGCCCTGAGATCCCAGGTACAGTCCAAGAAGTCTCCAAGGAGGCCAGAGGAAATATTTTTTACCTTCTGGAGAAAACTCATGTCCAGCTTCCACCCAGATCTTCTGACAGGCATCTCATGCTCTCTTCTCTCTTTGGTTTAGGGCCATCACATCGCAGGCAGCAGCCCCTGACACCTCCAAAGTAGACAACCGAGATCTGTTTTCTCCTGGAAAGAAAGATTTTGGCTTCAGCATCATCCCACGCTTCCTCACAGGCACATTCTGGTGTCTTTTCGTGGGGATTTCGCAAGCCTAACCCTGGGTAGCAACCCCACACTCCTCCAAGGAAGGGACCCAGATGATTTTTCTCCCTGATAATTCACTCTCCTCTCTGGGATGTGACCAGGATTCCTCCCAGACATGCCCCAGACTCTCCTGCACCCTGCTGCAGGGATATCAGATCTAAGGAAGCACCCTCACACTCCTCCAAGGATGCCATCTGAGATATTTCTTACCTTCTGACAAACTCTCCCACCTCCACAATCCAACCATGATCCCTCCCGGGAACGGCCTGGAATCTTTTCAACTCTGCGTTAGGGAGGCCTAATCCTGGGTAGCAGCCCCAGACTCCTCCAAGGAAGATACCCAGACTGATTTTCTCCCTGAAGAATGGTCTATTCTCTGGGATATGACCAAGATTCCTCCCAGACATGTCACACACTGACCTCACAATAATACAGGACCCTGAGATCCCAGGTACAGCCCAAGAAGTCTCCAAGGAGCCCACAGGAAATATTTTTTACCTTCTGGAGAAAACTCATCTCCAGCCTCCACCCGGATCTTCTGACAGGAATCTCCTGCTTTCTTCTATCTTTTGTTTAGGGCCATCACATCACAGGCAGCAGCCCCTGACACCTCCAAAGGAGACAACCGAGATGTGTTTTCTCCTGGAAAGAAAGATTTTGGCTTCAGCATCATCCCACGCTTCCTCACAGGCACATTCTGGTGTCTTTTCGCGGGGATTTGGCAAGCCTAATCCTGAGTAGCAACCCCAAGCTCCTCCAAGGAAGGTACCCAGATGATTTTTCTCCCTGATAATTCACTCTCCTCTCTGGGATGTGACCAGGATTCCTCCCAGACATGCCCCAGACCCTACTGCAGGGATATCAGATCCAAGGAAGCACCCTCACACTCCTCCAAGGATGCCACCTGAGATATTTCTTACCTTCTGACAAACTCTCCCACCTCCACAATCCAACCATGATCCCTCCCGGGAACGGCCTGGAGTCTTTTCAACTCTGCTTTAGGGAGGCCTAATCCTGGGTAGCAGCCCCAGACTCCTCCAAGGAAGATACCCAGAACTATTTTCTCCCTGAAGAACGGTCTATTCTCTGGGATCTGACCAAGATTCCTCCCAGACATATCCCAGACTGTCCTAAGAGCTGCTGCAGTGCCCTCAGACCCCAGGTAGCAGCACCAGACTCCTCCAAGGAAGATACCCAGACCGATTTTCTCCCTGAATAATGGTCTGTTCTCTGGGATCTGACCAAGATTCCTCCCAGACATGTCCCAGACTGTCCTAAGAGCCTCTGCAGTGCCCTCAGACCCCAGGTAGCAGCCCCAGACTCCTCCAAGAATGATACTCAGACGTATTTGTCTCCCTCATAGCACATGCTCTTTTCTGGGATCTGACCAAGATTCCTCCCAGACATGTCACACACTGACCTGGCACTGATAGAGGGCCCTGAGATCCCAGGTACAGTCCAAGAAGTCTCCAAGGAGGCCAGAGGAAATATTTTTTACCTTCTGGAGAAAACTCATGTCCAGCTTCCACCCAGATCTTCTGACAGGCATCTCATGCTCTCTTCTCTCTTTGGTTTAGAGCCATCACATCGCAGGCAGCAGCCCCTGACACCTCCAAAGGAGACAACCGAGATCTGTTTTCTCCTGGAAAAAAGATTTTGGCTTCAGCATCATCCCACGCTTCCTCACAGGCACATTCTGGTGTCTTTTCGCGGGGATTTCGCAAGCCTAATGCTGAGTAGCAACCCCAGACTCCTCCAAGGAAGGTACCCAGATGATTTTTCTCCCTGATAATTCACTCTCCTCTCTGGGATGTGACCAGGATTCCTCCCAGACATGCCCCAGACTCTCCTGCACCCTGCTGCAGGGATATCAGATCCAAGGAAGCACCCTCACACTCCTCCAAGGATGCCACCTGAGATATTTCTTACCTTCTGACAAACTCTCCCACCTCCACAATCCAACCATGATCCCTCCCGGGAACGGCCTGGAGTCTTTTCAACTCTGCTTTAGGGAGGCCTAATCCTGGGTAGCAGCCCCAGACTCCTCCAAGGAAGATACCCAGACCGATTTTCTCCCTGAAGAATGGTCTATTCTCTGGGATCTGACCAAGATTCCTCCCAGACATGTCCCAGACTGTCCTAAGAGCTGCTGCAGTGCCCTCAGACCCCAGGTAGCAGCAACAGACTCCTCCAAGGAAGATACCCAGACCGACTTTCTCCCTGAATATTGGTCTGTTCTCTGGGATCTGACCAAGATTCCTCCCAGACATGTCCCAGACTGTCCTAAGAGCTGCTGCAGTGCCCTCAGACCCCAGGTAGCAGCCCCAGACTCCTCCAAGGATGATACTCAGACGTATTTGTCTCCCTCAATGCACATGCTCTTTTCTGGGATCTGACCAAGATTCCTCCCAGACATGTCACACACTGACCTGACAATAATACAGGACCCTGAGATCCCAGGTACAGCCCATGAAGTCTCAAAGGAGCCCACAGGAAATATTTTTTACCTTCTGGAGAAAACTCATCTCCAGCCTCCACCCGGATCTTCTGACAGGAATCTCCTGCTTTCTTCTATCTTTTGTTTAGGGCCATCACATCGCAGGGAGCAGCCCCTGACACCTCCAAAGGAGACAACCGAGATGTGTTTTCTCCTGGAAAAAAAGATTTTGGCTTCAGTATCATCCCACATTTCCTCACAGGCACAATCTGGTGTCTTTTCGCGGGGATTTGGCAAGCCTAATCCTGGGTAGCAACCCCAGACTCCTCCAAGGAAGGTACCCAGATGATTTTTCTCCCTGATAATTCACTCTCCTCTCTGGGATGTGACCAGGATTCCTCCCAGACATGCCCCAGACTCTCCTGCACCCTGCTGATGGGATATTAGATCCAAGGAAGCACCCTCACACTCCTCCAAGAATGCCACCTGAGATATTTCTTACCTTCTGACAAACTCTCCCACCTCCACAATCTAACCATGACCCCTCCAGGGAACGTTCTGGAGTCTTTTCAACTCTACTTTAGGGAGGCCTAATCCTGGGTAGCAGCCCCAGACTCCTCCAAGGAAGATACCCAGAACTATTTTCTCCCTGAAGAACAGTCTGTTCTCTGGGATCTGACCAAGATTCCTCCCAGACATTTCCCAGACTGTCCTAAGATCTGCCGCAGTGCCCTCAGACCCCAGGTAGCAGCCCCAGACTCCTCCAAGGAAGATACCCAGAAATATTTTCTCCCTGAAGAATGGTCTGTTCTCTGGGATCTGAACAAGATTCCTCCCAGACATGTCACACACTGACCTGACACTGATACAGGGCACCGAGATCCCAGGTACAGCCCAAGAAGTCTCCAAGGAGCCCACAGGAAATGTTTTTCACCTTCTGGAGACACCTCATCTCCAGCTTCCACCCAGATCTTCTGACAGGCATCTCCTGCTCACTTCTCTCTTTAGTTTAGGGCCAGAACATCGCAGGCAGCAGCCCTTGACACCTCCAAAGGAGACCACCAAGATGTGTTTTCTCCTGGAAAGAAAGGTTTTGGCTTCAGCATTATCCCACGCTTCCCCCAAGGCACATTTCTGGAATATTTTCACGGAAATTCAACAAGCCTAATGCTGGGTAGCAACCCCAGACTCCTCCAAGGAAGGTACCCAGATGATTTTTCTCCCTGATAATTCACTCTCCTCTCTGGGATGTGACCAGGATTCCTCCCAGACATGCCCCAGACTCTCCTGCACCCTGCTGCAGGGATATCAGATCTAAGGAAGCACCCTCACACTCCTCCAAGGATGCCACCTGAGATATTTCTTACCTTCTGACAAACTCTCCCACCTCCACAATCCAACCATGATCCCTCCCGGGAACGGCCTGGAATCTTTTCAACTCTGCGTTAGGGAGGCCTAATCCTGGGTAGCAGCCCCAGACTCCTCCAAGGAAGATACCCAGACTGATTTTCTCCCTGAAGAACGGTCTATTCTCTGGGATCTGACCAAGATTCCTCCCAGACATGTCCCAGATTGTCCTAAGAGCTGCTGCAGTGCCCTCAGACCCCAGGTAGCAGCAACAGACTCCTCCAAGGAAGATACCCAGAACTATTTTCTCCCTGAAGAATGGTCTGTTCTCTGGGATCTGACCAAGATTCCTCCCAGACATGTCCCAGACTGTCCTAAGAGCCTCTGCAGTGCCCTCAGACCCCAGGTAGCAGCCCCAGACTCCTCCAAGGATGATACTCAGACGTATTTGTCTCCCTCAATGCACATGCTCTTTTCTGGGATCTGACCAAGATTCCTCCCAGACATGTCACACACTGACCTGACACTGATAGAGGGCCCTGAGATCCCAGGTACAGTCCAAGAAGTCTCCAAGGAGGCCAGAGGAAATATTTTTTACCTTCTGGAGAAAACTCATGTCCAGCTTCCACCCAGATCTTCTGACAGGCATCTCATGCTCTCTTCTCTCTTTGGTTTAGGGCCATCACATCGCAGGCAGCAGCCCCTGACACCTCCAAAGTAGACAACCGAGATCTGTTTTCTCCTGGAAAGAAAGATTTTGGCTTCAGCATCATCCCACGCTTCCTCACAGGCACATTCTGGTGTCTTTTCGTGGGGATTTCGCAAGCCTAACCCTGGGTAGCAACCCCACACTCCTCCAAGGAAGGGACCCAGATGATTTTTCTCCCTGATAATTCACTCTCCTCTCTGGGATGTGACCAGGATTCCTCCCAGACATGCCCCAGACTCTCCTGCACCCTGCTGCAGGGATATCAGATCTAAGGAAGCACCCTCACACTCCTCCAAGGATGCCATCTGAGATATTTCTTACCTTCTGACAAACTCTCCCACCTCCACAATCCAACCATGATCCCTCCCGGGAACGGCCTGGAATCTTTTCAACTCTGCGTTAGGGAGGCCTAATCCTGGGTAGCAGCCCCAGACTCCTCCAAGGAAGATACCCAGACTGATTTTCTCCCTGAAGAATGGTCTATTCTCTGGGATATGACCAAGATTCCTCCCAGACATGTCACACACTGACCTCACAATAATACAGGACCCTGAGATCCCAGGTACAGCCCAAGAAGTCTCCAAGGAGCCCACAGGAAATATTTTTTACCTTCTGGAGAAAACTCATCTCCAGCCTCCACCCGGATCTTCTGACAGGAATCTCCTGCTTTCTTCTATCTTTTGTTTAGGGCCATCACATCACAGGCAGCAGCCCCTGACACCTCCAAAGGAGACAACCGAGATGTGTTTTCTCCTGGAAAGAAAGATTTTGGCTTCAGCATCATCCCACGCTTCCTCACAGGCACATTCTGGTGTCTTTTCGCGGGGATTTGGCAAGCCTAATCCTGAGTAGCAACCCCAAGCTCCTCCAAGGAAGGTACCCAGATGATTTTTCTCCCTGATAATTCACTCTCCTCTCTGGGATGTGACCAGGATTCCTCCCAGACATGCCCCAGACCCTACTGCAGGGATATCAGATCCAAGGAAGCACCCTCACACTCCTCCAAGGATGCCACCTGAGATATTTCTTACCTTCTGACAAACTCTCCCACCTCCACAATCCAACCATGATCCCTCCCGGGAACGGCCTGGAGTCTTTTCAACTCTGCTTTAGGGAGGCCTAATCCTGGGTAGCAGCCCCAGACTCCTCCAAGGAAGATACCCAGAACTATTTTCTCCCTGAAGAACGGTCTATTCTCTGGGATCTGACCAAGATTCCTCCCAGACATATCCCAGACTGTCCTAAGAGCTGCTGCAGTGCCCTCAGACCCCAGGTAGCAGCACCAGACTCCTCCAAGGAAGATACCCAGACCGATTTTCTCCCTGAATAATGGTCTGTTCTCTGGGATCTGACCAAGATTCCTCCCAGACATGTCCCAGACTGTCCTAAGAGCCTCTGCAGTGCCCTCAGACCCCAGGTAGCAGCCCCAGACTCCTCCAAGAATGATACTCAGACGTATTTGTCTCCCTCATAGCACATGCTCTTTTCTGGGATCTGACCAAGATTCCTCCCAGACATGTCACACACTGACCTGGCACTGATAGAGGGCCCTGAGATCCCAGGTACAGTCCAAGAAGTCTCCAAGGAGGCCAGAGGAAATATTTTTTACCTTCTGGAGAAAACTCATGTCCAGCTTCCACCCAGATCTTCTGACAGGCATCTCATGCTCTCTTCTCTCTTTGGTTTAGAGCCATCACATCGCAGGCAGCAGCCCCTGACACCTCCAAAGGAGACAACCGAGATCTGTTTTCTCCTGGAAAAAAGATTTTGGCTTCAGCATCATCCCACGCTTCCTCACAGGCACATTCTGGTGTCTTTTCGCGGGGATTTCGCAAGCCTAATGCTGGGTAGCAACCCCAGACTCCTCCAAGGAAGGTACCCAGATGATTTTTCTCCCTGATAATTCACTCTCCTCTCTGGGATGTGACCAGGATTCCTCCCAGACATGCCCCAGACTCTCCTGCACCCTGCTGCAGGGATATCAGATCCAAGGAAGCACCCTCACACTCCTCCAAGGATGCCACCTGAGATATTTCTTACCTTCTGACAAACTCTCCCACCTCCACAATCCAACCATGATCCCTCCCGGGAACGGCCTGGAGTCTTTTCAACTCTGCTTTAGGGAGGCCTAATCCTGGGTAGCAGCCCCAGACTCCTCCAAGGAAGATACCCAGACCGATTTTCTCCCTGAAGAATGGTCTATTCTCTGGGATCTGACCAAGATTCCTCCCAGACATGTCCCAGACTGTCCTAAGAGCTGCTGCAGTGCCCTCAGACCCCAGGTAGCAGCAACAGACTCCTCCAAGGAAGATACCCAGACCGACTTTCTCCCTGAATATTGGTCTGTTCTCTGGGATCTGACCAAGATTCCTCCCAGACATGTCCCAGACTGTCCTAAGAGCTGCTGCAGTGCCCTCAGACCCCAGGTAGCAGCCCCAGACTCCTCCAAGGATGATACTCAGACGTATTTGTCTCCCTCAATGCACATGCTCTTTTCTGGGATCTGACCAAGATTCCTCCCAGACATGTCACACACTGACCTGACAATAATACAGGACCCTGAGATCCCAGGTACAGCCCATGAAGTCTCAAAGGAGCCCACAGGAAATATTTTTTACCTTCTGGAGAAAACTCATCTCCAGCCTCCACCCGGATCTTCTGACAGGAATCTCCTGCTTTCTTCTATCTTTTGTTTAGGGCCATCACATCGCAGGGAGCAGCCCCTGACACCTCCAAAGGAGACAACCGAGATGTGTTTTCTCCTGGAAAAAAAGATTTTGGCTTCAGTATCATCCCACATTTCCTCACAGGCACAATCTGGTGTCTTTTCGCGGGGATTTGGCAAGCCTAATCCTGGGTAGCAACCCCAGACTCCTCCAAGTAAGGTACCCAGATGATTTTTCTCCCTGATAATTCACTCTCCTCTCTGGGATGTGACCAGGATTCCTCCCAGACATGCCCCAGACTCTCCTGCACCCTGCTGATGGGATATTAGATCCAAGGAAGCACCCTCACACTCCTCCAAGAATGCCACCTGAGATATTTCTTACCTTCTGACAAACTCTCCCACCTCCACAATCTAACCATGACCCCTCCAGGGAACGTTCTGGAGTCTTTTCAACTCTACTTTAGGGAGGCCTAATCCTGGGTAGCAGCCCCAGACTCCTCCAAGGAAGATACCCAGAACTATTTTCTCCCTGAAGAACAGTCTGTTCTCTGGGATCTGACCAAGATTCCTCCCAGACATTTCCCAGACTGTCCTAAGAGCTGCCGCAGTGCCCTCAGACCCCAGGTAGCAGCCCCAGACTCCTCCAAGGAAGATACCCAGAAATATTTTCTCCCTGAAGAATGGTCTGTTCTCTGGGATCTGAACAAGATTCCTCCCAGACATGTCACACACTGACCTGACACTGATACAGGGCACCGAGATCCCAGGTACAGCCCAAGAAGTCTCCAAGGAGCCCACAGGAAATGTTTTTCACCTTCTGGAGACACCTCATCTCCAGCTTCCACCCAGATCTTCTGACAGGCATCTCCTGCTCACTTCTCTCTTTAGTTTAGGGCCAGAACATCGCAGGCAGCAGCCCTTGACACCTCCAAAGGAGACCACCAAGATGTGTTTTCTCCTGGAAAGAAAGGTTTTGGCTTCAGCATTATCCCACGCTTCCCCCAAGGCACATTTCTGGAATATTTTCACGGAAATTCAACAAGCCTAATGCTGGGTAGCAACCCCAGACTCCTCCAAGGAAGGTACCCAGATGATTTTTCTCCTTGATAATTCACTCTCCTCTCTGGGATGTGACCAGGATTCCTCCCAGACATGCCCCAGACTCTCCTGCACCCTGCTGCAGGGATATCAGATCTAAGGAAGCACCCTCACACTCCTCCAAGGATGCCACCTGAGATATTTCTTACCTTCTGACAAACTCTCCCACCTCCACAATCCAACCATGATCCCTCCCGGGAACGGCCTGGAATCTTTTCAACTCTGCGTTAGGGAGGCCTAATCCTGGGTAGCAGCCCCAGACTCCTCCAAAGAAGATACCCAGACTGATTTTCTCCCTGAAGAACGGTCTATTCTCTGGGATCTGACCAAGATTCCTCCCAGACATGTCCCAGATTGTCCTAAGAGCTGCTGCAGTGCCCTCAGACCCCAGGTAGCAGCAACAGACTCCTCCAAGGAAGATACCCAGAACTATTTTCTCCCTGAAGAATGGTCTGTTCTCTGGGATCTGACCAAGATTCCTCCCAGACATGTCCCAGACTGTCCTAAGAGCCTCTGCAGTGCCCTCAGACCCCAGGTAGCAGCCCCAGACTCCTCCAAGGATGATACTCAGACGTATTTGTCTCCCTCATAGCACATGCTCTTTTCTGGGATCTGACCAAGATTCCTCCCAGACATGTCACACACTGACCTGACACTGATAGAGGGCCCTGAGATCCCAGGTACAGTCCAAGAAGTCTCCAAGGAGGCCAGAGGAAATATTTTTTACCTTCTGGAGAAAACTCATGTCCAGCTTCCACCCAGATCTTCTGACAGGCATCTCATGCTCTCTTCTCTCTTTGGTTTAGGGCCATCACATCGCAGGCAGCAGCCCCTGACACCTCCAAAGTAGACAACCGAGATCTGTTTTCTCCTGGAAAGAAAGATTTTGGCTTCAGCATCATCCCACGCTTCCTCACAGGCACATTCTGGTGTCTTTTCGTGGGGATTTCGCAAGCCTAACCCTGGGTAGCAACCCCACACTCCTCCAAGGAAGGGACCCAGATGATTTTTCTCCCTGATAATTCACTCTCCTCTCTGGGATGTGACCAGGATTCCTCCCAGACATGCCCCAGACTCTCCTGCACCCTGCTGCAGGGATATCAGATCTAAGGAAGCACCCTCACACTCCTCCAAGGATGCCATCTGAGATATTTCTTACCTTCTGACAAACTCTCCCACCTCCACAATCCAACCATGATCCCTCCCGGGAACGGCCTGGAATCTTTTCAACTCTGCGTTAGGGAGGCCTAATCCTGGGTAGCAGCCCCAGACTCCTCCAAGGAAGATACCCAGACTGATTTTCTCCCTGAAGAATGGTCTATTCTCTGGGATATGACCAAGATTCCTCCCAGACATGTCACACACTGACCTCACAATAATACAGGACCCTGAGATCCCAGGTACAGCCCAAGAAGTCTCCAAGGAGCCCACAGGAAATATTTTTTACCTTCTGGAGAAAACTCATCTCCAGCCTCCACCCGGATCTTCTGACAGGAATCTCCTGCTTTCTTCTATCTTTTGTTTAGGGCCATCACATCACAGGCAGCAGCCCCTGACACCTCCAAAGGAGACAACCGAGATGTGTTTTCTCCTGGAAAGAAAGATTTTGGCTTCAGCATCATCCCACGCTTCCTCACAGGCACATTCTGGTGTCTTTTCGCGGGGATTTGGCAAGCCTAATCCTGAGTAGCAACCCCAAGCTCCTCCAAGGAAGGTACCCAGATGATTTTTCTCCCTGATAATTCACTCTCCTCTCTGGGATGTGACCAGGATTCCTCCCAGACATGCCCCAGACCCTACTGCAGGGATATCAGATCCAAGGAAGCACCCTCACACTCCTCCAAGGATGCCACCTGAGATATTTCTTACCTTCTGACAAACTCTCCCACCTCCACAATCCAACCATGATCCCTCCCGGGAACGGCCTGGAGTCTTTTCAACTCTGCTTTAGGGAGGCCTAATCCTGGGTAGCAGCCCCAGACTCCTCCAAGGAAGATACCCAGAACTATTTTCTCCCTGAAGAACGGTCTATTCTCTGGGATCTGACCAAGATTCCTCCCAGACATATCCCAGACTGTCCTAAGAGCTGCTGCAGTGCCCTCAGACCCCAGGTAGCAGCACCAGACTCCTCCAAGGAAGATACCCAGACCGATTTTCTCCCTGAATAATGGTCTGTTCTCTGGGATCTGACCAAGATTCCTCCCAGACATGTCCCAGACTGTCCTAAGAGCCTCTGCAGTGCCCTCAGACCCCAGGTAGCAGCCCCAGACTCCTCCAAGAATGATACTCAGACGTATTTGTCTCCCTCATAGCACATGCTCTTTTCTGGGATCTGACCAAGATTCCTCCCAGACATGTCACACACTGACCTGGCACTGATAGAGGGCCCTGAGATCCCAGGTACAGTCCAAGAAGTCTCCAAGGAGGCCAGAGGAAATATTTTTTACCTTCTGGAGAAAACTCATGTCCAGCTTCCACCCAGATCTTCTGACAGGCATCTCATGCTCTCTTCTCTCTTTGGTTTAGAGCCATCACATCGCAGGCAGCAGCCCCTGACACCTCCAAAGGAGACAACCGAGATCTGTTTTCTCCTGGAAAAAAGATTTTGGCTTCAGCATCATCCCACGCTTCCTCACAGGCACATTCTGGTGTCTTTTCGCGGGGATTTCGCAAGCCTAATGCTGGGTAGCAACCCCAGACTCCTCCAAGGAAGGTACCCAGATGATTTTTCTCCCTGATAATTCACTCTCCTCTCTGGGATGTGACCAGGATTCCTCCCAGACATGCCCCAGACTCTCCTGCACCCTGCTGCAGGGATATCAGATCCAAGGAAGCACCCTCACACTCCTCCAAGGATGCCACCTGAGATATTTCTTACCTTCTGACAAACTCTCCCACCTCCACAATCCAACCATGATCCCTCCCGGGAACGGCCTGGAGTCTTTTCAACTCTGCTTTAGGGAGGCCTAATCCTGGGTAGCAGCCCCAGACTCCTCCAAGGAAGATACCCAGACCGATTTTCTCCCTGAAGAATGGTCTATTCTCTGGGATCTGACCAAGATTCCTCCCAGACATGTCCCAGACTGTCCTAAGAGCTGCTGCAGTGCCCTCAGACCCCAGGTAGCAGCAACAGACTCCTCCAAGGAAGATACCCAGACCGACTTTCTCCCTGAATATTGGTCTGTTCTCTGGGATCTGACCAAGATTCCTCCCAGACATGTCCCAGACTGTCCTAAGAGCTGCTGCAGTGCCCTCAGACCCCAGGTAGCAGCCCCAGACTCCTCCAAGGATGATACTCAGACGTATTTGTCTCCCTCAATGCACATGCTCTTTTCTGGGATCTGACCAAGATTCCTCCCAGACATGTCACACACTGACCTGACAATAATACAGGACCCTGAGATCCCAGGTACAGCCCATGAAGTCTCAAAGGAGCCCACAGGAAATATTTTTTACCTTCTGGAGAAAACTCATCTCCAGCCTCCACCCGGATCTTCTGACAGGAATCTCCTGCTTTCTTCTATCTTTTGTTTAGGGCCATCACATCGCAGGGAGCAGCCCCTGACACCTCCAAAGGAGACAACCGAGATGTGTTTTCTCCTGGAAAAAAAGATTTTGGCTTCAGTATCATCCCACATTTCCTCACAGGCACAATCTGGTGTCTTTTCGCGGGGATTTGGCAAGCCTAATCCTGGGTAGCAACCCCAGACTCCTCCAAGGAAGGTACCCAGATGATTTTTCTCCCTGATAATTCACTCTCCTCTCTGGGATGTGACCAGGATTCCTCCCAGACATGCCCCAGACTCTCCTGCACCCTGCTGATGGGATATTAGATCCAAGGAAGCACCCTCACACTCCTCCAAGAATGCCACCTGAGATATTTCTTACCTTCTGACAAACTCTCCCACCTCCACAATCTAACCATGACCCCTCCAGGGAACGTTCTGGAGTCTTTTCAACTCTACTTTAGGGAGGCCTAATCCTGGGTAGCAGCCCCAGACTCCTCCAAGGAAGATACCCAGAACTATTTTCTCCCTGAAGAACAGTCTGTTCTCTGGGATCTGACCAAGATTCCTCCCAGACATTTCCCAGACTGTCCTAAGAGCTGCCGCAGTGCCCTCAGACCCCAGGTAGCAGCCCCAGACTCCTCCAAGGAAGATACCCAGAAATATTTTCTCCCTGAAGAATGGTCTGTTCTCTGGGATCTGAACAAGATTCCTCCCAGACATGTCACACACTGACCTGACACTGATACAGGGCACCGAGATCCCAGGTACAGCCCAAGAAGTCTCCAAGGAGCCCACAGGAAATGTTTTTCACCTTCTGGAGACACCTCATCTCCAGCTTCCACCCAGATCTTCTGACAGGCATCTCCTGCTCACTTCTCTCTTTAGTTTAGGGCCAGAACATCGCAGGCAGCAGCCCTTGACACCTCCAAAGGAGACCACCAAGATGTGTTTTCTCCTGGAAAGAAAGGTTTTGGCTTCAGCATCATCCCACGCTTCCCCCAAGGCACATTTCTGGAATATTTTCACGGAAATTCAACAAGCCTAATGCTGGGTAGCAACCCCAGACTCCTCCAAGGAAGGTACCCAGATGATTTTTCTCCCTGATAATTCACTCTCCTCTCTGGGATGTGACCAGGATTCCTCCCAGACATGCCCCAGACTCTCCTGCACCCTGCTGCAGGGATATCAGATCTAAGGAAGCACCCTCACACTCCTCCAAGGATGCCACCTGAGATATTTCTTACCTTCTGACAAACTCTCCCACCTCCACAATCCAACCATGATCCCTCCCGGGAACGGCCTGGAATCTTTTCAACTCTGCGTTAGGGAGGCCTAATCCTGGGTAGCAGCCCCAGACTCCTCCAAGGAAGATACCCAGACTGATTTTCTCCCTGAAGAACGGTCTATTCTCTGGGATCTGACCAAGATTCCTCCCAGACATGTCCCAGATTGTCCTAAGAGCTGCTGCAGTGCCCTCAGACCCCAGGTAGCAGCAACAGACTCCTCCAAGGAAGATACCCAGAACTATTTTCTCCCTGAAGAATGGTCTGTTCTCTGGGATCTGACCAAGATTCCTCCCAGACATGTCCCAGACTGTCCTAAGAGCCTCTGCAGTGCCCTCAGACCCCAGGTAGCAGCCCCAGACTCCTCCAAGGATGATACTCAGACGTATTTGTCTCCCTCATAGCACATGCTCTTTTCTGGGATCTGACCAAGATTCCTCCCAGACATGTCACACACTGACCTGACACTGATAGAGGGCCCTGAGATCCCAGGTACAGTCCAAGAAGTCTCCAAGGAGGCCAGAGGAAATATTTTTTACCTTCTGGAGAAAACTCATGTCCAGCTTCCACCCAGATCTTCTGACAGGCATCTCATGCTCTCTTCTCTCTTTGGTTTAGGGCCATCACATCGCAGGCAGCAGCCCCTGACACCTCCAAAGTAGACAACCGAGATCTGTTTTCTCCTGGAAAGAAAGATTTTGGCTTCAGCATCATCCCACGCTTCCTCACAGGCACATTCTGGTGTCTTTTCGTGGGGATTTCGCAAGCCTAACCCTGGGTAGCAACCCCACACTCCTCCAAGGAAGGGACCCAGATGATTTTTCTCCCTGATAATTCACTCTCCTCTCTGGGATGTGACCAGGATTCCTCCCAGACATGCCCCAGACTCTCCTGCACCCTGCTGCAGGGATATCAGATCTAAGGAAGCACCCTCACACTCCTCCAAGGATGCCATCTGAGATATTTCTTACCTTCTGACAAACTCTCCCACCTCCACAATCCAACCATGATCCCTCCCGGGAACGGCCTGGAATCTTTTCAACTCTGCGTTAGGGAGGCCTAATCCTGGGTAGCAGCCCCAGACTCCTCCAAGGAAGATACCCAGACTGATTTTCTCCCTGAAGAATGGTCTATTCTCTGGGATATGACCAAGATTCCTCCCAGACATGTCACACACTGACCTCACAATAATACAGGACCCTGAGATCCCAGGTACAGCCCAAGAAGTCTCCAAGGAGCCCACAGGAAATATTTTTTACCTTCTGGAGAAAACTCATCTCCAGCCTCCACCCGGATCTTCTGACAGGAATCTCCTGCTTTCTTCTATCTTTTGTTTAGGGCCATCACATCACAGGCAGCAGCCCCTGACACCTCCAAAGGAGACAACCGAGATGTGTTTTCTCCTGGAAAGAAAGATTTTGGCTTCAGCATCATCCCACGCTTCCTCACAGGCACATTCTGGTGTCTTTTCGCGGGGATTTGGCAAGCCTAATCCTGAGTAGCAACCCCAAGCTCCTCCAAGGTAGGTACCCAGATGATTTTTCTCCCTGATAATTCACTCTCCTCTCTGGGATGTGACCAGGATTCCTCCCAGACATGCCCCAGACCCTACTGCAGGGATATCAGATCCAAGGAAGCACCCTCACACTCCTCCAAGGATGCCACCTGAGATATTTCTTACCTTCTGACAAACTCTCCCACCTCCACAATCCAACCATGATCCCTCCCGGGAACGGCCTGGAGTCTTTTCAACTCTGCTTTAGGGAGGCCTAATCCTGGGTAGCAGCCCCAGACTCCTCCAAGGAAGATACCCAGAACTATTTTCTCCCTGAAGAACGGTCTATTCTCTGGGATCTGACCAAGATTCCTCCCAGACATATCCCAGACTGTCCTAAGAGCTGCTGCAGTGCCCTCAGACCCCAGGTAGCAGCACCAGACTCCTCCAAGGAAGATACCCAGACCGATTTTCTCCCTGAATAATGGTCTGTTCTCTGGGATCTGACCAAGATTCCTCCCAGACATGTCCCAGACTGTCCTAAGAGCCTCTGCAGTGCCCTCAGACCCCAGGTAGCAGCCCCAGACTCCTCCAAGAATGATACTCAGACGTATTTGTCTCCCTCATAGCACATGCTCTTTTCTGGGATCTGACCAAGATTCCTCCCAGACATGTCACACACTGACCTGGCACTGATAGAGGGCCCTGAGATCCCAGGTACAGTCCAAGAAGTCTCCAAGGAGGCCAGAGGAAATATTTTTTACCTTCTGGAGAAAACTCATGTCCAGCTTCCACCCAGATCTTCTGACAGGCATCTCATGCTCTCTTCTCTCTTTGGTTTAGAGCCATCACATCGCAGGCAGCAGCCCCTGACACCTCCAAAGGAGACAACCGAGATCTGTTTTCTCCTGGAAAAAAGATTTTGGCTTCAGCATCATCCCACGCTTCCTCACAGGCACATTCTGGTGTCTTTTCGCGGGGATTTCGCAAGCCTAATGCTGGGTAGCAACCCCAGACTCCTCCAAGGAAGGTACCCAGATGATTTTTCTCCCTGATAATTCACTCTCCTCTCTGGGATGTGACCAGGATTCCTCCCAGACATGCCCCAGACTCTCCTGCACCCTGCTGCAGGGATATCAGATCCAAGGAAGCACCCTCACACTCCTCCAAGGATGCCACCTGAGATATTTCTTACCTTCTGACAAACTCTCCCACCTCCACAATCCAACCATGATCCCTCCCGGGAACGGCCTGGAGTCTTTTCAACTCTGCTTTAGGGAGGCCTAATCCTGGGTAGCAGCCCCAGACTCCTCCAAGGAAGATACCCAGACCGATTTTCTCCCTGAAGAATGGTCTATTCTCTGGGATCTGACCAAGATTCCTCCCAGACATGTCCCAGACTGTCCTAAGAGCTGCTGCAGTGCCCTCAGACCCCAGGTAGCAGCAACAGACTCCTCCAAGGAAGATACCCAGACCGACTTTCTCCCTGAATATTGGTCTGTTCTCTGGGATCTGACCAAGATTCCTCCCAGACATGTCCCAGACTGTCCTAAGAGCTGCTGCAGTGCCCTCAGACCCCAGGTAGCAGCCCCAGACTCCTCCAAGGATGATACTCAGACGTATTTGTCTCCCTCAATGCACATGCTCTTTTCTGGGATCTGACCAAGATTCCTCCCAGACATGTCACACACTGACCTGACAATAATACAGGACCCTGAGATCCCAGGTACAGCCCATGAAGTCTCAAAGGAGCCCACAGGAAATATTTTTTACCTTCTGGAGAAAACTCATCTCCAGCCTCCACCCGGATCTTCTGACAGGAATCTCCTGCTTTCTTCTATCTTTTGTTTAGGGCCATCACATCGCAGGGAGCAGCCCCTGACACCTCCAAAGGAGACAACCGAGATGTGTTTTCTCCTGGAAAAAAAGATTTTGGCTTCAGTATCATCCCACATTTCCTCACAGGCACAATCTGGTGTCTTTTCGCGGGGATTTGGCAAGCCTAATCCTGGGTAGCAACCCCAGACTCCTCCAAGGAAGGTACCCAGATGATTTTTCTCCCTGATAATTCACTCTCCTCTCTGGGATGTGACCAGGATTCCTCCCAGACATGCCCCAGACTCTCCTGCACCCTGCTGATGGGATATTAGATCCAAGGAAGCACCCTCACACTCCTCCAAGAATGCCACCTGAGATATTTCTTACCTTCTGACAAACTCTCCCACCTCCACAATCTAACCATGACCCCTCCAGGGAACGTTCTGGAGTCTTTTCAACTCTACTTTAGGGAGGCCTAATCCTGGGTAGCAGCCCCAGACTCCTCCAAGGAAGATACCCAGAACTATTTTCTCCCTGAAGAACAGTCTGTTCTCTGGGATCTGACCAAGATTCCTCCCAGACATTTCCCAGACTGTCCTAAGAGCTGCCGCAGTGCCCTCAGACCCCAGGTAGCAGCCCCAGACTCCTCCAAGGAAGATACCCAGAAATATTTTCTCCCTGAAGAATGGTCTGTTCTCTGGGATCTGAACAAGATTCCTCCCAGACATTTCCCAGACTGTCCTAAGAGCTGCCGCAGTGCCCTCAGACCCCAGGTAGCAGCCCCAGACTCCTCCAAGGAAGGTACCCAGATGATTTTTCTCCCTGATAATTCACTCTCCTCTCTGGGATGTGACCAGGATTCCTCCCAGACATGCCCCAGACTCTCCTGCACCCTGCTGCAGGGATATCAGATCTAAGGAAGCACCCTCACACTCCTCCAAGGATGCCACCTGAGATATTTCTTACCTTCTGACAAACTCTCCCACCTCCACAATCCAACCATGATCCCTCCCGGGAACGGCCTGGAATCTTTTCAACTCTGCGTTAGGGAGGCCTAATCCTGGGTAGCAGCCCCAGACTCCTCCAAGGAAGATACCCAGACTGATTTTCTCCCTGAAGAACGGTCTATTCTCTGGGATCTGACCAAGATTCCTCCCAGACATGTCCCAGATTGTCCTAAGAGCTGCTGCAGTGCCCTCAGACCCCAGGTAGCAGCAACAGACTCCTCCAAGGAAGATACCCAGAACTATTTTCTCCCTGAAGAATGGTCTGTTCTCTGGGATCTGACCAAGATTCCTCCCAGACATGTCCCAGACTGTCCTAAGAGCCTCTGCAGTGCCCTCAGACCCCAGGTAGCAGCCCCAGACTCCTCCAAGGATGATACTCAGACGTATTTGTCTCCCTCATAGCACATGCTCTTTTCTGGGATCTGACCAAGATTCCTCCCAGACATGTCACACACTGACCTGACACTGATAGAGGGCCCTGAGATCCCAGGTACAGTCCAAGAAGTCTCCAAGGAGGCCAGAGGAAATATTTTTTACCTTCTGGAGAAAACTCATGTCCAGCTTCCACCCAGATCTTCTGACAGGCATCTCATGCTCTCTTCTCTCTTTGGTTTAGGGCCATCACATCGCAGGCAGCAGCCCCTGACACCTCCAAAGTAGACAACCGAGATCTGTTTTCTCCTGGAAAGAAAGATTTTGGCTTCAGCATCATCCCACGCTTCCTCACAGGCACATTCTGGTGTCTTTTCGTGGGGATTTCGCAAGCCTAACCCTGGGTAGCAACCCCACACTCCTCCAAGGAAGGGACCCAGATGATTTTTCTCCCTGATAATTCACTCTCCTCTCTGGGATGTGACCAGGATTCCTCCCAGACATGCCCCAGACTCTCCTGCACCCTGCTGCAGGGATATCAGATCTAAGGAAGCACCCTCACACTCCTCCAAGGATGCCATCTGAGATATTTCTTACCTTCTGACAAACTCTCCCACCTCCACAATCCAACCATGATCCCTCCCGGGAACGGCCTGGAATCTTTTCAACTCTGCGTTAGGGAGGCCTAATCCTGGGTAGCAGCCCCAGACTCCTCCAAGGAAGATACCCAGACTGATTTTCTCCCTGAAGAATGGTCTATTCTCTGGGATATGACCAAGATTCCTCCCAGACATGTCACACACTGACCTCACAATAATACAGGACCCTGAGATCCCAGGTACAGCCCAAGAAGTCTCCAAGGAGCCCACAGGAAATATTTTTTACCTTCTGGAGAAAACTCATCTCCAGCCTCCACCCGGATCTTCTGACAGGAATCTCCTGCTTTCTTCTATCTTTTGTTTAGGGCCATCACATCACAGGCAGCAGCCCCTGACACCTCCAAAGGAGACAACCGAGATGTGTTTTCTCCTGGAAAGAAAGATTTTGGCTTCAGCATCATCCCACGCTTCCTCACAGGCACATTCTGGTGTCTTTTCGCGGGGATTTGGCAAGCCTAATCCTGAGTAGCAACCCCAAGCTCCTCCAAGGAAGGTACCCAGATGATTTTTCTCCCTGATAATTCACTCTCCTCTCTGGGATGTGACCAGGATTCCTCCCAGACATGCCCCAGACCCTACTGCAGGGATATCAGATCCAAGGAAGCACCCTCACACTCCTCCAAGGATGCCACCTGAGATATTTCTTACCTTCTGACAAACTCTCCCACCTCCACAATCCAACCATGATCCCTCCCGGGAACGGCCTGGAGTCTTTTCAACTCTGCTTTAGGGAGGCCTAATCCTGGGTAGCAGCCCCAGACTCCTCCAAGGAAGATACCCAGAACTATTTTCTCCCTGAAGAACGGTCTATTCTCTGGGATCTGACCAAGATTCCTCCCAGACATATCCCAGACTGTCCTAAGAGCTGCTGCAGTGCCCTCAGACCCCAGGTAGCAGCACCAGACTCCTCCAAGGAAGATACCCAGACCGATTTTCTCCCTGAATAATGGTCTGTTCTCTGGGATCTGACCAAGATTCCTCCCAGACTTGTCCCAGACTGTCCTAAGAGCCTCTGCAGTGCCCTCAGACCCCAGGTAGCAGCCCCAGACTCCTCCAAGAATGATACTCAGACGTATTTGTCTCCCTCATAGCACATGCTCTTTTCTGGGATCTGACCAAGATTCCTCCCAGACATGTCACACACTGACCTGGCACTGATAGAGGGCCCTGAGATCCCAGGTACAGTCCAAGAAGTCTCCAAGGAGGCCAGAGGAAATATTTTTTACCTTCTGGAGAAAACTCATGTCCAGCTTCCACCCAGATCTTCTGACAGGCATCTCATGCTCTCTTCTCTCTTTGGTTTAGAGCCATCACATCGCAGGCAGCAGCCCCTGACACCTCCAAAGGAGACAACCGAGATCTGTTTTCTCCTGGAAAAAAGATTTTGGCTTCAGCATCATCCCACGCTTCCTCACAGGCACATTCTGGTGTCTTTTCGCGGGGATTTCGCAAGCCTAATGCTGGGTAGCAACCCCAGACTCCTCCAAGGAAGGTACCCAGATGATTTTTCTCCCTGATAATTCACTCTCCTCTCTGGGATGTGACCAGGATTCCTCCCAGACATGCCCCAGACTCTCCTGCACCCTGCTGCAGGGATATCAGATCCAAGGAAGCACCCTCACACTCCTCCAAGGATGCCACCTGAGATATTTCTTACCTTCTGACAAACTCTCCCACCTCCACAATCCAACCATGATCCCTCCCGGGAACGGCCTGGAGTCTTTTCAACTCTGCTTTAGGGAGGCCTAATCCTGGGTAGCAGCCCCAGACTCCTCCAAGGAAGATACCCAGACCGATTTTCTCCCTGAAGAATGGTCTATTCTCTGGGATCTGACCAAGATTCCTCCCAGACATGTCCCAGACTGTCCTAAGAGCTGCTGCAGTGCCCTCAGACCCCAGGTAGCAGCAACAGACTCCTCCAAGGAAGATACCCAGACCGACTTTCTCCCTGAATATTGGTCTGTTCTCTGGGATCTGACCAAGATTCCTCCCAGACATGTCCCAGACTGTCCTAAGAGCTGCTGCAGTGCCCTCAGACCCCAGGTAGCAGCCCCAGACTCCTCCAAGGATGATACTCAGACGTATTTGTCTCCCTCAATGCACATGCTCTTTTCTGGGATCTGACCAAGATTCCTCCCAGACATGTCACACACTGACCTGACAATAATACAGGACCCTGAGATCCCAGGTACAGCCCATGAAGTCTCAAAGGAGCCTACAGGAAATATTTTTTACCTTCTGGAGAAAACTCATCTCCAGCCTCCACCCGGATCTTCTGACAGGAATCTCCTGCTTTCTTCTATCTTTTGTTTAGGGCCATCACATCGCAGGGAGCAGCCCCTGACACCTCCAAAGGAGACAACCGAGATGTGTTTTCTCCTGGAAAAAAAGATTTTGGCTTCAGTATCATCCCACATTTCCTCACAGGCACAATCTGGTGTCTTTTCGCGGGGATTTGGCAAGCCTAATCCTGGGTAGCAACCCCAGACTCCTCCAAGGAAGGTACCCAGATGATTTTTCTCCCTGATAATTCACTCTCCTCTCTGGGATGTGACCAGGATTCCTCCCAGACATGCCCCAGACTCTCCTGCACCCTGCTGATGGGATATTAGATCCAAGGAAGCACCCTCACACTCCTCCAAGAATGCCACCTGAGATATTTCTTACCTTCTGACAAACTCTCCCACCTCCACAATCTAACCATGACCCCTCCAGGGAACGTTCTGGAGTCTTTTCAACTCTGCTTTAGGGAGGCCTAATCCTGGGTAGCAGCCCCAGACTCCTCCAAGGAAGATACCCAGAACTATTTTCTCCCTGAAGAACAGTCTGTTCTCTGGGATCTGACCAAGATTCCTCCCAGACATTTCCCAGACTGTCCTAAGAGCTGCCGCAGTGCCCTCAGACCCCAGGTAGCAGCCCCAGACTCCTCCAAGGAAGATACCCAGAACTATTTTCTCCCTGAAGAATGGTCTGTTCTCTGGGATCTGAACAAGATTCCTCCCAGACATGTCACACACTGACCTGACGCTGATACAGGGCACCGAGATCCCAGGTACAGCCCAAGAAGTCTCCAAGGAGCCCACAGGAAATGTTTTTCACCTTCTGGAGACACCTCATCTCCAGCTTCCACCCAGATCTTCTGACAGGCATCTCCTGCTCACTTCTCTCTTTAGTTTAGGGCCAGAACATCGCAGGCAGCAGCCCTTGACACCTCCAAAGGAGACCACCAAGATGTGTTTTCTCCTGGAAAGAAAGGTTTTGGCTTCAGCATTATCCCACGCTTCCCCCAAGGCACATTTCTGGAATATTTTCACGGAAATTCAACAAGCCTAATGCTGGGTAGCAACCCCAGACTCCTCCAAGGAAGGTACCCAGATGATTTTTCTCCCTGATAATTCACTCTCCTCTCTGGGATGTGACCAGGATTCCTCCCAGACATGCCCCAGACTCTCCTGCACCCTGCTGCAGGGATATCAGATCTAAGGAAGCACCCTCACACTCCTCCAAGGATGCCACCTGAGATATTTCTTACCTTCTGACAAACTCTCCCACCTCCACAATCCAACCATGATCCCTCCCGGGAACGGCCTGGAATCTTTTCAACTCTGCGTTAGGGAGGCCTAATCCTGGGTAGCAGCCCCAGACTCCTCCAAGGAAGATACCCAGACTGATTTTCTCCCTGAAGAATGGTCTATTCTCTGGGATATGACCAAGATTCCTCCCAGACATGTCACACACTGACCTGACAATAATACAGGACCCTGAGATCCCAGGTACAGCCCATGAAGTCTCAAAGGAGCCCACAGGAAATATTTTTTACCTTCTGGAGAAAACTCATCTCCAGCCTCCACCCGGATCTTCTGACAGGAATCTCCTGCTTTCTTCTATCTTTTGTTTAGGGCCATCACATCGCAGGGAGCAGCCCCTGACACCTCCAAAGGAGACAACCGAGATGTGTTTTCTCCTGGAAAAAAAGATTTTGGCTTCAGTATCATCCCA
This sequence comes from Athene noctua, assembly GCF_965140245.1. Classification (NCBI taxonomy): domain Eukaryota; kingdom Metazoa; phylum Chordata; class Aves; order Strigiformes; family Strigidae; genus Athene; species Athene noctua. Next base: position 201,534 of record NW_027437618.1, on the reverse strand, counting down.
CATTTCCTCACAGGCACAATCTGGTGTCTTTTCGCGGGGATTTGGCAAGCCTAATCCTGGGTAGCAACCCCAGACTCCTCCAAGGAAGGTACCCAGATGATTTTTCTCCCTGATAATTCACTCTCCTCTCTGGGATGTGACCAGGATTCCTCCCAGACATGCCCCAGACTCTCCTGCACCCTGCTGATGGGATATTAGATCCAAGGAAGCACCCTCACACTCCTCCAAGAATGCCACCTGAGATATTTCTTACCTTCTGACAAACTCTCCCACCTCCACAATCTAACCATGACCCCTCCAGGGAACGTTCTGGAGTCTTTTCAACTCTACTTTAGGGAGGCCTAATCCTGGGTAGCAGCCCCAGACTCCTCCAAGGAAGATACCCAGAACTATTTTCTCCCTGAAGAACAGTCTGTTCTCTGGGATCTGACCAAGATTCCTCCCAGACATTTCCCAGACTGTCCTAAGAGCTGCCGCAGTGCCCTCAGACCCCAGGTAGCAGCCCCAGACTCCTCCAAGGAAGATACCCAGAAATATTTTCTCCCTGAAGAATGGTCTGTTCTCTGGGATCTGAACAAGATTCCTCCCAGACATGTCACACACTGACCTGACACTGATACAGGGCACCGAGATCCCAGGTACAGCCCAAGAAGTCTCCAAGGAGCCCACAGGAAATGTTTTTCACCTTCTGGAGACACCTCATCTCCAGCTTCCACCCAGATCTTCTGACAGGCATCTCCTGCTCACTTCTCTCTTTAGTTTAGGGCCAGAACATCGCAGGCAGCAGCCCTTGACACCTCCAAAGGAGACCACCAAGATGTGTTTTCTCCTGGAAAGAAAGGTTTTGGCTTCAGCATTATCCCACGCTTCCCCCAAGGCACATTTCTGGAATATTTTCACGGAAATTCAACAAGCCTAATGCTGGGTAGCAACCCCAGACTCCTCCAAGGAAGGTACCCAGATGATTTTTCTCCCTGATAATTCACTCTCCTCTCTGGGATGTGACCAGGATTCCTCCCAGACATGCCCCAGACTCTCCTGCACCCTGCTGCAGGGATATCAGATCTAAGGAAGCACCCTCACACTCCTCCAAGGATGCCACCTGAGATATTTCTTACCTTCTGACAAACTCTCCCACCTCCACAATCCAACCATGATCCCTCCCGGGAACGGCCTGGAATCTTTTCAACTCTGCGTTAGGGAGGCCTAATCCTGGGTAGCAGCCCCAGACTCCTCCAAGGAAGATACCCAGACTGATTTTCTCCCTGAAGAACGGTCTATTCTCTGGGATCTGACCAAGATTCCTCCCAGACATGTCCCAGATTGTCCTAAGAGCTGCTGCAGTGCCCTCAGACCCCAGGTAGCAGCAACAGACTCCTCCAAGGAAGATACCCAGAACTATTTTCTCCCTGAAGAATGGTCTGTTCTCTGGGATCTGACCAAGATTCCTCCCAGACATGTCCCAGACTGTCCTAAGAGCTGCTGCAGTGCCCTCAGACCCCAGGTAGCAGCCCCAGACTCCTCCAAGGATGATACTCAGACGTATTTGTCTCCCTCATAGCACATGCTCTTTTCTGGGATCTGACCAAGATTCCTCCCAGACATGTCACACACTGACCTGACACTGATAGAGGGCCCTGAGATCCCAGGTACAGTCCAAGAAGTCTCCAAGGAGGCCAGAGGAAATAGTTTTTACCTTCTGGAGAAAACTCATGTCCAGCTTCCACCCAGATCTTCTGACAGGCATCTCATGCTCTCTTCTCTCTTTGGTTTAGGGCCATCACATCGCAGGCAGCAGCCCCTGACACCTCCAAAGTAGACAACCGAGATCTGTTTTCTCCTGGAAAGAAAGATTTTGGCTTCAGCATCATCCCACGCTTCCTCACAGGCACATTCTGGTGTCTTTTCGTGGGGATTTCGCAAGCCTAACCCTGGGTAGCAACCCCACACTCCTCCAAGGAAGGGACCCAGATGATTTTTCTCCCTGATAATTCACTCTACTCTCTGGGATGTGACCAGGATTCCTCCCAGACATGCCCCAGACTCTCCTGCACCCTGCTGCAGGGATATCAGATCTAAGGAAGCACCCTCACACTCCTCCAAGGATGCCATCTGAGATATTTCTTACCTTCTGACAAACTCTCCCACCTCCACAATCCAACCATGATCCCTCCCGGGAACGGCCTGGAATCTTTTCAACTCTGCGTTAGGGAGGCCTAATCCTGGGTAGCAGCCCCAGACTCCTCCAAGGAAGATACCCAGACTGATTTTCTCCCTGAAGAATGGTCTATTCTCTGGGATATGACCAAGATTCCTCCCAGACATGTCACACACTGACCTCACAATAATACAGGACCCTGAGATCCCAGGTACAGCCCAAGAAGTCTCCAAGGAGCCCACAGGAAATATTTTTTACCTTCTGGAGAAAACTCATCTCCAGCCTCCACCCGGATCTTCTGACAGGAATCTCCTGCTTTCTTCTATCTTTTGTTTAGGGCCATCACATCACAGGCAGCAGCCCCTGACACCTCCAAAGGAGACAACCGAGATGTGTTTTCTCCTGGAAAGAAAGATTTTGGCTTCAGCATCATCCCACGCTTCCTCACAGGCACATTCTGGTGTCTTTTCGCGGGGATTTGGCAAGCCTAATCCTGAGTAGCAACCCCAAGCTCCTCCAAGGAAGGTACCCAGATGATTTTTCTCCCTGATAATTCACTCTCCTCTCTGGGATGTGACCAGGATTCCTCCCAGACATGCCCCAGACCCTACTGCAGGGATATCAGATCCAAGGAAGCACCCTCACACTCCTCCAAGGATGCCACCTGAGATATTTCTTACCTTCTGACAAACTCTCCCACCTCCACAATCCAACCATGATCCCTCCCGGGAACGGCCTGGAGTCTTTTCAACTCTGCTTTAGGGAGGCCTAATCCTGGGTAGCAGCCCCAGACTCCTCCAAGGAAGATACCCAGAACTATTTTCTCCCTGAAGAACGGTCTATTCTCTGGGATCTGACCAAGATTCCTCCCAGACATATCCCAGACTGTCCTAAGAGCTGCTGCAGTGCCCTCAGACCCCAGGTAGCAGCACCAGACTCCTCCAAGGAAGATACCCAGACCGATTTTCTCCCTGAATAATGGTCTGTTCTCTGGGATCTGACCAAGATTCCTCCCAGACATGTCCCAGACTGTCCTAAGAGCCTCTGCAGTGCCCTCAGACCCCAGGTAGCAGCCCCAGACTCCTCCAAGAATGATACTCAGACGTATTTGTCTCCCTCATAGCACATGCTCTTTTCTGGGATCTGACCAAGATTCCTCCCAGACATGTCACACACTGACCTGGCACTGATAGAGGGCCCTGAGATCCCAGGTACAGTCCAAGAAGTCTCCAAGGAGGCCAGAGGAAATATTTTTTACCTTCTGGAGAAAACTCATGTCCAGCTTCCACCCAGATCTTCTGACAGGCATCTCATGCTCTCTTCTCTCTTTGGTTTAGAGCCATCACATCGCAGGCAGCAGCCCCTGACACCTCCAAAGGAGACAACCGAGATCTGTTTTCTCCTGGAAAAAAGATTTTGGCTTCAGCATCATCCCACGCTTCCTCACAGGCACATTCTGGTGTCTTTTCGCGGGGATTTCGCAAGCCTAATGCTGGGTAGCAACCCCAGACTCCTCCAAGGAAGGTACCCAGATGATTTTTCTCCCTGATAATTCACTCTCCTCTCTGGGATGTGACCAGGATTCCTCCCAGACATGCCCCAGACTCTCCTGCACCCTGCTGCAGGGATATCAGATCCAAGGAAGCACCCTCACACTCCTCCAAGGATGCCACCTGAGATATTTCTTACCTTCTGACAAACTCTCCCACCTCCACAATCCAACCATGATCCCTCCCGGGAACGGCCTGGAGTCTTTTCAACTCTGCTTTAGGGAGGCCTAATCCTGGGTAGCAGCCCCAGACTCCTCCAAGGAAGATACCCAGACCGATTTTCTCCCTGAAGAACAGTCTGTTCTCTGGGATCTGACCAAGATTCCTCCCAGACATTTCCCAGACTGTCCTAAGAGCTGCCGCAGTGCCCTCAGACCCCAGGTAGCAGCCCCAGACTCCTCCAAGGAAGATACCCAGAACTATTTTCTCCCTGAAGAATGGTCTGTTCTCTGGGATCTGAACAAGATTCCTCCCAGACATGTCACACACTGACCTGACGCTGATACAGGGCACCGAGATCCCAGGTACAGCCCAAGAAGTCTCCAAGGAGCCCACAGGAAATGTTTTTCACCTTCTGGAGACACCTCATCTCCAGCTTCCACCCAGATCTTCTGACAGGCATCTCCTGCTCACTTCTCTCTTTAGTTTAGGGCCAGAACATCGCAGGCAGCAGCCCTTGACACCTCCAAAGGAGACCACCAAGATGTGTTTTCTCCTGGAAAGAAAGGTTTTGGCTTCAGCATTATCCCACGCTTCCCCCAAGGCACATTTCTGGAATATTTTCACGGAAATTCAACAAGCCTAATGCTGGGTAGCAACCCCAGACTCCTCCAAGGAAGGTACCCAGATGATTTTTCTCCCTGATAATTCACTCTCCTCTCTGGGATGTGACCAGGATTCCTCCCAGACATGCCCCAGACTCTCCTGCACCCTGCTGCAGGGATATCAGATCTAAGGAAGCACCCTCACACTCCTCCAAGGATGCCACCTGAGATATTTCTTACCTTCTGACAAACTCTCCCACCTCCACAATCCAACCATGATCCCTCCCGGGAACGGCCTGGAATCTTTTCAACTCTGCGTTAGGGAGGCCTAATCCTGGGTAGCAGCCCCAGACTCCTCCAAGGAAGATACCCAGACTGATTTTCTCCCTGAAGAACGGTCTATTCTCTGGGATCTGACCAAGATTCCTCCCAGACATGTCCCAGATTGTCCTAAGAGCTGCTGCAGTGCCCTCAGACCCCAGGTAGCAGCAACAGACTCCTCCAAGGAAGATACCCAGAACTATTTTCTCCCTGAAGAATGGTCTGTTCTCTGGGATCTGACCAAGATTCCTCCCAGACATGTCCCAGACTGTCCTAAGAGCCTCTGCAGTGCCCTCAGACCCCAGGTAGCAGCCCCAGACTCCTCCAAGGATGATACTCAGACGTATTTGTCTCCCTCATAGCACATGCTCTTTTCTGGGATCTGACCAAGATTCCTCCCAGACATGTCACACACTGACCTGACACTGATAGAGGGCCCTGAGATCCCAGGTACAGTCCAAGAAGTCTCCAAGGAGGCCAGAGGAAATATTTTTTACCTTCTGGAGAAAACTCATGTCCAGCTTCCACCCAGATCTTCTGACAGGCATCTCATGCTCTCTTCTCTCTTTGGTTTAGGGCCATCACATCGCAGGCAGCAGCCCCTGACACCTCCAAAGTAGACAACCGAGATCTGTTTTCTCCTGGAAAGAAAGATTTTGGCTTCAGCATCATCCCACGCTTCCTCACAGGCACATTCTGGTGTCTTTTCGTGGGGATTTCGCAAGCCTAACCCTGGGTAGCAACCCCACACTCCTCCAAGGAAGGGACCCAGATGATTTTTCTCCCTGATAATTCACTCTCCTCTCTGGGATGTGACCAGGATTCCTCCCAGACATGCCCCAGACTCTCCTGCACCCTGCTGCAGGGATATCAGATCTAAGGAAGCACCCTCACACTCCTCCAAGGATGCCATCTGAGATATTTCTTACCTTCTGACAAACTCTCCCACCTCCACAATCCAACCATGATCCCTCCCGGGAACGGCCTGGAATCTTTTCAACTCTGCGTTAGGGAGGCCTAATCCTGGGTAGCAGCCCCAGACTCCTCCAAGGAAGATACCCAGACTGATTTTCTCCCTGAAGAATGGTCTATTCTCTGGGATATGACCAAGATTCCTCCCAGACATGTCACACACTGACCTCACAATAATACAGGACCCTGAGATCCCAGGTACAGCCCAAGAAGTCTCCAAGGAGCCCACAGGAAATATTTTTTACCTTCTGGAGAAAACTCATCTCCAGCCTCCACCCGGATCTTCTGACAGGAATCTCCTGCTTTCTTCTATCTTTTGTTTAGGGCCATCACATCACAGGCAGCAGCCCCTGACACCTCCAAAGGAGACAACCGAGATGTGTTTTCTCCTGGAAAGAAAGATTTTGGCTTCAGCATCATCCCACGCTTCCTCACAGGCACATTCTGGTGTCTTTTCGCGGGGATTTGGCAAGCCTAATCCTGAGTAGCAACCCCAAGCTCCTCCAAGGAAGGTACCCAGATGATTTTTCTCCCTGATAATTCACTCTCCTCTCTGGGATGTGACCAGGATTCCTCCCAGACATGCCCCAGACCCTACTGCAGGGATATCAGATCCAAGGAAGCACCCTCACACTCCTCCAAGGATGCCACCTGAGATATTTCTTACCTTCTGACAAACTCTCCCACCTCCACAATCCAACCATGATCCCTCCCGGGAACGGCCTGGAGTCTTTTCAACTCTGCTTTAGGGAGGCCTAATCCTGGGTAGCAGCCCCAGACTCCTCCAAGGAAGATACCCAGAACTATTTTCTCCCTGAAGAATGGTCTATTCTCTGGGATCTGACCAAGATTCCTCCCAGACATATCCCAGACTGTCCTAAGAGCTGCTGCAGTGCCCTCAGACCCCAGGTAGCAGCACCAGACTCCTCCAAGGAAGATACCCAGACCGATTTTCTCCCTGAATAATGGTCTGTTCTCTGGGATCTGACCAAGATTCCTCCCAGACATGTCCCAGACTGTCCTAAGAGCCTCTGCAGTGCCCTCAGACCCCAGGTAGCAGCCCCAGACTCCTCCAAGAATGATACTCAGACGTATTTGTCTCCCTCATAGCACATGCTCTTTTCTGGGATCTGACCAAGATTCCTCCCAGACATGTCACACACTGACCTGGCACTGATAGAGGGCCCTGAGATCCCAGGTACAGTCCAAGAAGTCTCCAAGGAGGCCAGAGGAAATATTTTTTACCTTCTGGAGAAAACTCATGTCCAGCTTCCACCCAGATCTTCTGACAGGCATCTCATGCTCTCTTCTCTCTTTGGTTTAGAGCCATCACATCGCAGGCAGCAGCCCCTGACACCTCCAAAGGAGACAACCGAGATCTGTTTTCTCCTGGAAAAAAGATTTTGGCTTCAGCATCATCCCACGCTTCCTCACAGGCACATTCTGGTGTCTTTTCGCGGGGATTTCGCAAGCCTAATGCTGGGTAGCAACCCCAGACTCCTCCAAGGAAGGTACCCAGATGATTTTTCTCCCTGATAATTCACTCTCCTCTCTGGGATGTGACCAGGATTCCTCCCAGACATGCCCCAGACTCTCCTGCACCCTGCTGCAGGGATATCAGATCCAAGGAAGCACCCTCACACTCCTCCAAGGATGCCACCTGAGATATTTCTTACCTTCTGACAAACTCTCCCACCTCCACAATCCAACCATGATCCCTCCCGGGAACGGCCTGGAGTCTTTTCAACTCTGCTTTAGGGAGGCCTAATCCTGGGTAGCAGCCCCAGACTCCTCCAAGGAAGATACCCAGACCGATTTTCTCCCTGAAGAATGGTCTATTCTCTGGGATCTGACCAAGATTCCTCCCAGACATGTCCCAGACTGTCCTAAGAGCTGCTGCAGTGCCCTCAGACCCCAGGTAGCAGCAACAGACTCCTCCAAGGAAGATACCCAGACCGACTTTCTCCCTGAATATTGGTCTGTTCTCTGGGATCTGACCAAGATTCCTCCCAGACATGTCCCAGACTGTCCTAAGAGCTGCTGCAGTGCCCTCAGACCCCAGGTAGCAGCCCCAGACTCCTCCAAGGATGATACTCAGACGTATTTGTCTCCCTCAATGCACATGCTCTTTTCTGGGATCTGACCAAGATTCCTCCCAGACATGTCACACACTGACCTGACAATAATACAGGACCCTGAGATCCCAGGTACAGCCCATGAAGTCTCAAAGGAGCCCACAGGAAATATTTTTTACCTTCTGGAGAAAATTCATCTCCAGCCTCCACCCGGATCTTCTGACAGGAATCTCCTGCTTTCTTCTATCTTTTGTTTAGGGCCATCACATCGCAGGGAGCAGCCCCTGACACCTCCAAAGGAGACAACCGAGATGTGTTTTCTCCTGGAAAAAAAGATTTTGGCTTCAGTATCATCCCACATTTCCTCACAGGCACAATCTGGTGTCTTTTCGCGGGGATTTGGCAAGCCTAATCCTGGGTAGCAACCCCAGACTCCTCCAAGGAAGGTACCCAGATGATTTTTCTCCCTGATAATTCACTCTCCTCTCTGGGATGTGACCAGGATTCCTCCCAGACATGCCCCAGACTCTCCTGCAGCCTGCTGATGGGATATTAGATCCAAGGAAGCACCCTCACACTCCTCCAAGAATGCCACCTGAGATATTTCTTACCTTCTGACAAACTCTCCCACCTCCACAATCTAACCATGACCCCTCCAGGGAACGTTCTGGAGTCTTTTCAACTCTACTTTAGGGAGGCCTAATCCTGGGTAGCAGCCCCAGACTCCTCCAAGGAAGATACCCAGAACTATTTTCTCCCTGAAGAACAGTCTGTTCTCTGGGATCTGACCAAGATTCCTCCCAGACATTTCCCAGACTGTCCTAAGAGCTGCCGCAGTGCCCTCAGACCCCAGGTAGCAGCCCCAGACTCCTCCAAGGAAGATACCCAGAACTATTTTCTCCCTGAAGAATGGTCTGTTCTCTGGGATCTGAACAAGATTCCTCCCAGACATGTCACACACTGACCTGACGCTGATACAGGGCACCGAGATCCCAGGTACAGCCCAAGAAGTCTCCAAGGAGCCCACAGGAAATGTTTTTCACCTTCTGGAGACACCTCATCTCCAGCTTCCACCCAGATCTTCTGACAGGCATCTCCTGCTCACTTCTCTCTTTAGTTTAGGGCCAGAACATCGCAGGCAGCAGCCCTTGACACCTCCAAAGGAGACCACCAAGATGTGTTTTCTCCTGGAAAGAAAGGTTTTGGCTTCAGCATTATCCCACGCTTCCCCCAAGGCACATTTCTGGAATATTTTCACGGAAATTCAACAAGCCTAATGCTGGGTAGCAACCCCAGACTCCTCCAAGGAAGGTACCCAGATGATTTTTCTCCCTGATAATTCACTCTCCTCTCTGGGATGTGACCAGGATTCCTCCCAGACATGCCCCAGACTCTCCTGCACCCTGCTGCAGGGATATCAGATCTAAGGAAGCACCCTCACACTCCTCCAAGGATGCCACCTGAGATATTTCTTACCTTCTGACAAACTCTCCCACCTCCACAATCCAACCATGATCCCTCCCGGGAACGGCCTGGAATCTTTTCAACTCTGCGTTAGGGAGGCCTAATCCTGGGTAGCAGCCCCAGACTCCTCCAAGGAAGATACCCAGACCGATTTTCTCCCTGAAGAACGGTCTATTCTCTGGGATCTGACCAAGATTCCTCCCAGACATGTCCCAGATTGTCCTAAGAGCTGCTGCAGTGCCCTCAGACCCCAGGTAGCAGCAACAGACTCCTCCAAGGAAGATACCCAGAACTATTTTCTCCCTGAAGAATGGTCTGTTCTCTGGGATCTGACCAAGATTCCTCCCAGACATGTCCCAGACTGTCCTAAGAGCCTCTGCAGTGCCCTCAGACCCCAGGTAGCAGCCCCAGACTCCTCCAAGGATGATACTCAGACGTATTTGTCTCCCTCATAGCACATGCTCTTTTCTGGGATCTGACCAAGATTCCTCCCAGACATGTCACACACTGACCTGACACTGATAGAGGGCCCTGAGATCCCAGGTACAGTCCAAGAAGTCTCCAAGGAGGCCAGAGGAAATATTTTTTACCTTCTGGAGAAAACTCATGTCCAGCTTCCACCCAGATCTTCTGACAGGCATCTCATGCTCTCTTCTCTCTTTGGTTTAGGGCCATCACATCGCAGGCAGCAGCCCCTGACACCTCCAAAGTAGACAACCGAGATCTGTTTTCTCCTGGAAAGAAAGATTTTGGCTTCAGCATCATCCCACGCTTCCTCACAGGCACATTCTGGTGTCTTTTCGTGGGGATTTCGCAAGCCTAACCCTGGGTAGCAACCCCACACTCCTCCAAGGAAGGGACCCAGATGATTTTTCTCCCTGATAATTCACTCTCCTCTCTGGGATGTGACCAGGATTCCTCCCAGACATGCCCCAGACTCTCCTGCACCCTGCTGCAGGGATATCAGATCTAAGGAAGCACACTCACACTCCTCCAAGGATGCCATCTGAGATATTTCTTACCTTCTGACAAACTCTCCCACCTCCACAATCCAACCATGATCCCTCCCGGGAACGGCCTGGAATCTTTTCAACTCTGCGTTAGGGAGGCCTAATCCTGGGTAGCAGCCCCAGACTCCTCCAAGGAAGATACCCAGACCGATTTTCTCCCTGAAGAATGGTCTATTCTCTGGGATCTGACCAAGATTCCTCCCAGACATGTCACACACTGACCTCACAATAATACAGGACCCTGAGATCCCAGGTACAGCCCAAGAAGTCTCCAAGGAGCCCACAGGAAATATTTTTTACCTTCTGGAGAAAACTCATCTCCAGCCTCCACCCGGATCTTCTGACAGGAATCTCCTGCTTTCTTCTATCTTTTGTTTAGGGCCATCACATCACAGGCAGCAGCCCCTGACACCTCCAAAGGAGACAACCGAGATGTGTTTTCTCCTGGAAAGAAAGATTTTGGCTTCAGCATCATCCCACGCTTCCTCACAGGCACATTCTGGTGTCTTTTCGCGGGGATTTGGCAAGCCTAATCCTGAGTAGCAACCCCAAGCTCCTCCAAGGAAGGTACCCAGATGATTTTTCTCCCTGATAATTCACTCTCCTCTCTGGGATGTGACCAGGATTCCTCCCAGACATGCCCCAGACTCTCCTGCACCCTGCTGCAGGGATATCAGATCCAAGGAAGCACCCTCACACTCCTCCAAGGATGCCACCTGAGATATTTCTTACCTTCTGACAAACTCTCCCACCTCCACAATCCAACCATGATCCCTCCCGGGAACGGCCTGGATTCTTTTCAACTCTGCTTTAGGGAGGCCTAATCCTGGGTAGCAGCCCCAGACTCCTCCAAGGAAGATACCCAGACCGATTTTCTCCCTGAAGAATGGTCTATTCTCTGGGATCTGACCAAGATTCCTCCCAGACATGTCCCAGACTGTCCTAAGAGCTGCTGCAGTGCCCTCAGACCCCAGGTAGCAGCAACAGACTCCTCCAAGGAAGATACCCAGACCGACTTTCTCCCTGAATATTGGTCTGTTCTCTGGGATCTGACCAAGATTCCTCCCAGACATGTCCCAGACTGTCCTAAGAGCTGCTGCAGTGCCCTCAGACCCCAGGTAGCAGCCCCAGACTCCTCCAAGGATGATACTCAGACGTATTTGTCTCCGTCATAGCACATGCTCTTTTCTGGGATCTGACCAAGATTCCTCCCAGACATGTCACACACTGACCTGACAATAATACAGGACCCTGAGATCCCAGGTACAGCCCAAGAAGTCTCCAAGGAGCCCACAGGAAATATTTTTTACCTTCTGGAGAAAACTCATCTCCAGCCTCCACCCGGATCTTCTGACAGGAATCTCCTGCTTTCTTCTATCTTTTGTTTAGGGCCATCACATCACAGGCAGCAGCCCCTGACACCTCCAAAGGAGACAACCGAGATGTGTTTTCTCCTGGAAAGAAAGATTTTGGCTTCAGCATCATCCCACGCTTCCTCACAGGCACATTCTGGTGTCTTTTCGCGGGGATTTGGCAAGCCTAATCCTGAGTAGCAACCCCAGACTCCTCCAAGGAAGGTACCCAGATGATTTTTCTCCCTGATAATTCACTCTCCTCTCTGGGATATGACCAGGATTCCTCCCAGACATGCCCCAGACTCTCCTGCACCCTGCTGATGGGATATTAGATCCAAGGAAGCACCCTCACACTCCTCCAAGAATGCCACCTGAGATATTTCTTACCTTCTGACAAACTCTCCCACCTCCACAATCCAACCATGACCCCTCCAGGGAACGTTCTGGAGTCTTTTCAACTCTACTTTAGGGAGGCCTAATCCTGGGTAGCAGCCCCAGACTCCTCCAAGGAAGATACCCAGAACTATTTTCTCCCTGAAGAACGGTCTGTTCTCTGGGATCTGACCAAGATTCCTCCCAGACATTTCCCAGACTGTCCTAAGAGCTGCCGCAGTGCCCTCAGACCCCAGGTAGCAGCCCCAGACTCCTCCAAGGAAGATACCCAGACTGATTTTCTCCCTGAAGAATGGTCTGTTCTCCGGGATCTGACCAAGATTCCTCCCAGACATGTCACACACTGACCTGACGCTGATACAGGGCACCGAGATCCCAGGTACAGCCCAAGAAGTCTCCAAGGAGCCCACAGGAAATGTTTTTTACCTTCTGGAGACACCTCATCTCCAGCTTCCACCCAGATCTTCTGACAGGCATCTCCTGCTCACTTCTCTCTTTATTTTAGGGCCAGAACATCGCAGGCAGCAGCCCTTGACACCTCCAAAGGAGACCACCAAGATGTGTTTTCTCCTGGAAAGAAAGATTTTGGCTTCAGCATCATCCCACGCTTCCCCCAAGGCACATTTCTGAAATATTTTCACGGAAATTCAACAAGCCGAATGCTGGGTAGCAACCCCAGACTCCTCCAAGGAAGGTACCCAGATGATTTTTCTCCCTGATAATTCACTCTCCTCTCTGGGATGTGACCAGGATTCCTCCCAGACATGCCCCAGACCCTACTGCAGGGATATCAGATCCAAGGAAGCACCCTCACACTCCTCCAAGGATGCCACCTGAGATATTTCTTACCTTCTGACAAACTCTCCCACCTCCACAATCCAACCATGATCCCTCCCGGGAACGGCCTGGAGTCTTTTCAACTCTGCATTAGGGAGGCCTAATCCTGGTTAGCAGCCCCAGACTCCTCCAAGGAAGATACCCAGACCGATTTTTTCCCTGAAGAATGGTCTATTCTCTGGGATCTGACCAAGATTCCTCCCAGACATGTCCCACACTGTCCTAAGAGGTGCTGCAGTGCCCTCAGACCCCAGGTAGCAGCCCCAGACTCCTCCAAGAATGATACTCAGATGTTTTTTTCTCCCTCATACCACACGCTCTTCTCAGGGATCTGACCAAGATTCCTCCCAGACTTGTCACACACTGACCTGACAATAATACAGGGCCCTGAGATCCCAGGTACAGCCCAAGAAGTCTCCAAGGAGCCCACAGGAAATATTTTTTACCTGCTGGAGAAAACTCATCTCCAGCTTCCAGCCAGATCTCCTGACAGGCATCTTCTGCTTTCTTCTCTCTTTGGTTTAGGGCCAGAACATCGCAGGCAGCAGCCCCTGACACCTCCAAAGGAGACAACCAGTATGTGTTTTCTCCTGTAAAGAAAAATTTTGGCTTCAGCATCATCCCACGCTTCCCACAAGGCACATTCTGGTGTCTTTTCGCGGGTATTTCGCAAGCCTAATCCTGGGTAGCAACCCCAGACTCCTCCAAGGAAGGTACCCAGATGATTTTTCTCCCTGATAATTCACTCTCCTCTCTGGGATGTGACCAGGATTCCTCCCAGACATGCCCCAGACCCTACTGCAGGGATATCAGATCCAAGGAAGCACCCTCACACTCCTCCAAGGATGCCACCTGAGATATTTCTTACCTTCTGACAAACTCTCCCACCTCCACAATCCAACCATGATCCCTCCCGGGAACGGCCTGGAGTCTTTTCAACTCTGCTTTAGGGAGGCCTAATCCTGGGTAGCAGCCCCAGACTCCTCCAAGGAAGATACCCAGAACTATTTTCTCCCTGAAGAATGGTCTATTCTCTGGGATCTGACCAAGATTCCTCCCAGACATATCCCAGACTGTCCTAAGAGCTGCCGCAGTGCCCTCAGACCCCAGGTAGCAGCACCAGACTCCTCCAAGGAAGATACCCAGACCGATTTTCTCCCTGAATAATGGTCTGTTCTCTGGGATCTGACCAAGATTCCTCCCAGACATGTCCCAGACTGTCCTAAGAGCCTCTGCAGTGCCCTCAGACCCCAGGTAGCAGCCCCAGACTCCTCCAAGAATGATACTCAGACGTATTTGTCTCCCTCATAGCACATGCTCTTTTCTGGGATCTGACCAAGATTCCTCCCAGACATGTCACACACTGACCTGACGCTGATACCGGGCACCGAGATCCCAGGTACAGCCCAAGAAGTCTCCAAGGAGCCCACAGGAAATGTTTTTCACCTTCTGGAGACACCTCATCTCCAGCTTCGACCCAGATCTTCTGACAGGCATCTCCTGCTCACTTCTCTCTTTAGTTTAGGGCCAGAACATCGCAGGCAGCAGCCCTTGACACCTCCAAAGGAGACCATCAAGATGTGTTTTCTCCTAGAAAGAAAGATTTTGGCTTCAGCATCATCCCATGCTTCCCCCAAGGCACATTTCTGGAATATTTTCACGGAAATTCAACAAGCCTAATGCTGAGTAGCAACCCCAGACTCCTCCAAGGAAGATACCCAGATGATTTTTCTCCCTGATAATTCACTCTCCTCTCTGGGATGTGACCAGGATTCCTCCCAGACATGCCCCAGACCCTACTGCAGGGATATCAGATCCAAGGAAGCACCCTCACACTCCTCCAAGGATGCCACCTGAGATATTTCTTACCTTCTGACAAACTCTCCCACCTCCACAATCCAACCATGATCCCTCCCGGGAACGGCCTGGAATCTTTTCAACTCTGCGTTAGGGAGGCCTAATCCTGGGTAGCAGCCCCAGACTCCTCCAAGGAAGATACCCAGACTGATTTTCTCCCTGAAGAATGGTCTATTCTCTGGGATCTGACCAAGATTCCTCCCAGACATGTCGCACACTGACCTGACAATAATACAGGACCCTGAGATCCCAGGTACAGCCCAAGAAGTCTCCAAGGAGCCCACAGGAAATATTTTTTACCTTCTGGAGACACCTCATCTCCAGCCTCCACCCGGATCTTCTGACAGGAATCTCCTGCTTTCTTCTATCTTTTGTTTAGGGCCATCACATCACAGGCAGCAGCCCCTGACACCTCCAAAGGAGACAACCGAGATGTATTTTCTCCTGGAAATAAAGATTTTGGCTTTAGTATCATCCCACATTTCCTCACAGGCACGTTCTGGTGTCTTTTCGCGGGGATTTGGCAAGCCTAATACTGGGTAGCAACCCCAGACTCCTCCAAGGAAGGTACCCAGATGATTTTTCTCCCTGATAATTCACTCTCCTCTCTGGGATGTGACCAGGATTCCTCCCAGACATGCCCCAGACTCTCCTGCACCCTGCTGCAGGGATATCAGATCCAAGGAAGCACCCTCACACTCCTCCAAGGATGCCACCTGAGATATTTCTTACCTTCTGACAAACTCTCCCACCTCCACAATCCAACCATGATCCCTCCCGGGAACGGCCTGGAGTCTTTTCAACTCTGCTTTAGGGAGGCCTAATCCTGGGTAGCAGCCCCAGACTCCTCCAAGGAAGATACCCAGACCGATTTTCTCCCTGAAGAATGGTCTATTCTCTGGGATCTGAACAAGATTCCTCCCAGACATGTCCCAGACTGTCCTAAGAGCTGCTGCAGTGCCCTCAGACCCCAGGTAGCAGCAACAGACTCCTCCAAGGAAGATACCCAGACCGATTTTCTCCCTGAATATTGGTCTGTTCTCTGGGATCTGACCAAGATTCCTCCCAGACATGTCCCAGACTGTCCTAAGAGCTGCTGCAGTGCCCTCAGACCCCAGGTAGCAGCCCCAGACTCCTCCAAGGATGATACTCAGACGTATTTGTCTCCCTCATAGCACATGCTCTTTTCTGGGATCTGACCAAGATTCCTCCCAGACATGTCACACACTGACCTGACACTGATAGAGGGCACCGAGATCCCAGGTACAGCCCAAGAAGTCTCCAAGGAGGCCAGAGGAAATATTTTTTACCTTCTGGAGAAAACTCATGTCCAGCTTCCACCCAGATCTTCTGACAGGCATCTCATGCTCTCTTCTCTCTGTGGTTTAGGGCCATCACATCGCAGGCAGCAGCCCCTGACACCTCCAAAGGAGACAACCGAGATCTGTTTTCTCCTGGAAAAAAGATTTTGGCTTCAGCATCATCCCACGCTTCCTCACAGGCACATTCTGGTGTCTTTTCGCGGGGATTTCGCAAGCCTAACCCTGGGTAGCAACCCCAGACTACTCCAAGGAAGGGACCCAGATGATTTTTCTCCCTGATAATTCACTCTCCTCTCTGGGATGTGACCAGGATTCCTCCCAGACATGCCCCAGACTCTCCTGCACCCTGCTGATGGGATATTAGATCCAAGGAAGCACCCTCACACTCCTCCAAGGATGCCACCTGAGATATTTATTACCTTCTGACAAACTCTCCCACCTCCACAATCCAACCATGACCCCTCCAGGGAATGTTCTGGAGTCTTTTCAACTCTACTTTAGGGAGGCCTAATCCTGGGTAGCAGCCCCAGACTCCTCCAAGGAAGATACCCAGAACTATTTTCTCCCTGAAGAACGGTCTGTTCTCTGGGATCTGACCAAGATTCCTCCCAGACATTTCCCAGACTGTCCTAAGAGCTGCCGCAGTGCCCTCAGACCCCAGGTAGCAGCCCCAGACTCCTCCAAGGAAGATACCCAGACTGATTTTCTCCCTGAAGAATGGTCTGTTCTCCGGGATCTGACCAAGATTCCTCCCAGACATGTCACACACTGACCTGACGCTGATACAGGGCACCGAGATCCCAGGTACAGCCCAAGAAGTCTCCAAGGAGCCCACAGGAAATGTTTTTTACCTTCTGGAGACACCTCATCTCCAGCTTCCACCCAGATCTTCTGACAGGCATCTCCTGCTCACTTCTCTCTTTATTTTAGGGCCAGAACATCGCAGGCAGCAGCCCTTGACACCTCCAAAGGAGACCACCAAGATGTGTTTTCTCCTGGAAAGAAAGATTTTGGCTTCAGCATCATCCCACGCTTCCCCCAAGGCACATTTCTGAAATATTTTCACGGAAATTCAACAAGCCGAATGCTGGGTAGCAACCCCAGACTCCTCCAAGGAAGGTACCCAGATGATTTTTCTCCCTGATAATTCACTCTCCTCTCTGGGATGTGACCAGGATTCCTCCCAGACATGCCCCAGACGCTACTGCAGGGATATCAGATCCAAGGAAGCACCCTCACACTCCTCCAAGGATGCCACCTGAGATATTTCTTACCTTCTGACAAACTCTCCCACCTCCACAATCCAACCATGATCCCTCCAGGGAACGTCCTGGAGTCTTTTCAACTCTGCTTTAGGGAGGCCTAATCCTGGGTCGCAGCCCCAGACTCCTCCAAGGAAGATACCCAGAACTATTTTCTCCCTGAAGAATGGTCTATTCTCTGGGATCTGACCAAGATTCCTCCCAGACATGTCCCAGACTGTCCTAAGAGCTGCTGCAGTGCCCTCAGACCCCAGGTAGCAGCCCCAGACTCCTCCAAGGATGATACTCAGACGTATTTGTCTCCCTCATAGCACATGCTCTTTTCTCGGATCTGACCAAGATTCCTCCCAGACATGTCACACACTGACCTGACAATAATACAGGACCCTGAGATCCCAGGTACAGCCCAAAAAGTCTCCAAGGAGCCCACAGGAAATGTTTTTTACCTTCTGGAGAAAACTCATGTCCAGCTTCCACCCAGATCTTCTGACAGGCATATCCTGCTCTCTTCTCTCTGTGGTTTAGGGCTACCACATGGCAGGCAGCAGCCCTTGACACCTCCAAAGGAGACAAACGATATGTGTTTTCTCCTGGAAAGGAAGATTTTGGCTTCAGCATCATCCCACGCTGCCCCCCAGGCACATTTCTGGTATATTTTCGCAGAATTTTAACATGCCTTATCCTGGGTAGCAACCCCAGACTCCTCCAAGGAAGGTACCCAGATGATTTTTCTCCCTGATAATTCACTCTCCTCTCTGGGATGTGACCAGGATTCCTCCCAGACATGCCCCAGACTCTCCTGCACCCTGCTGCAGGGATATCAGATCCAAGGAAGCACCCTCACACTCCTCCAAGGATGCCACCTGAGATATTTCTGACCTTCTGACAAACTCTCCCACCTGCACAATCTAACCATGATCCCTCCAGGGAACGGCCTGGAGTCTTTTCAACTCTGCTTTAGGGAGGCCTAATCCTGGGTAGCAGCCCCAGACTCCTCCAAGGAAGATACCCAGAACTATTTTCTCCCTGAAGAATGGTCTATTCTCTGGGATCTGACCAAGATTCCTCCCAGACATGTCCCAGACCGTCCTAAGAGCTGCTGCAGTGCCCTCAGACCCCAGGTAGCAGCCCCAGACTCCTCCAAGGAAGATACCCAGACTGATTTTCTCACTTAAGAATGGTCTGTTCTCTGGGATCTGACAAAGATTCCTCCTAGACTTGTCACACACTGACCTGACAATAATCGACGGCCCTGAGATCCCAGGTACAGCCCAAAAAGTCTCCAAGGAGCCCACAGGAAATGTTTTTTACCTTCTGGAGACACCTCATCTCCAGCTTCCACCCAGATCTTCTGACAGGCATATCCTGCTCTCTTCTCTCTGTGGTTTAGGGCCATCACATCGCAGGCAGCAGCCCATGAAACCTCCAAAGGAGACCACCAAGATGTGTTTTCTCCTGCAAAGAAAGATTTTGGCTTCAGCATCATCCCACGCTTCCTCACAGGCATGTTCTGGTGTCTTTTCGCGGGGATTTCGCAAGCCTAATGCTGGGTAGCAACCCCAGACTCCTCCAAGGAAGGTACCCAGATGATTTTTCTCCCTGATAATTCACTCTCCTCTCTGGGATGTGACCAGGATTCCTCCCAGACATGCCCCAGACCCTACTGCAGGGATATCAGATCCAAGGAAGCACCCTCACACTCCTCCAAGGATGCCACCTGAGATATTTCTTACCTTCTGACAAACTCTCCCACCTCCACAATCCAACCATGATCCCTCCAGGGAACGGCCTGGAGTCTTTTCAACTCTGCTTTAGGGAGGCCTAATCCTGGGTCGCAGCCCCAGACTCCTCCAAGGAAGATACCCAGAACTATTTTCTCCCTGAAGAACGGTCTGTTCTCTGGGATCTGACCAAGATTCCTCCCAGACATTTCCCAGACTGTCCTAAGAGCTGCCGCAGTGCCCTCAGACCCCAGGTAGCAGCCCCAGACTCCTCCAAGGAAGATACCCAGAACTATTTTCTCCCTGAAGAATGGTCTGTTCTCTGGGATCTGACCAAGATTCCTCCCAGACATGTCACACACTGACCTGACGCTATTACAGGGCACCGAGATCCCAGGTACAGCCCAAGAAGTCTCCAAGGAGGCCACAGGAAATGTTTTTTACCTTCTGGAGACACCTCATCTCCAGCTTCCACCCAGATCTTCTGACAGGCATCTCCTGCTCACTTCTCTCTTTGGTTTAGGGCCATCACATCACAGGCAGCAGCCCCTGACACCTCCAAAGGAGACAACCAAGATGTGTTTTCTGCTGGAAAGAAAGATTTTGGCTTCAGCATCATCCCACGCTTCCCCCCAGGCACATTTCTGGTGTCTTTTCGCGGAAATTCAACAAGCCTAATGCTGGGTAGCAAACCCAGACTCCTCCAAGGAAGGTACCCAGATGATTTTTCTCCCTGATAATTCACTCTCCTCTCTGGGATGTGACCAGGATTCCTCCCAGACATGCCCCAGACCCTACTGCAGGGATATCAGATCCAAGGAAGCACCCTCACACTCCTCCAAGGATGCCACCTGAGATATTACTTACCTTCTGACAAACTCTCCCACCTCCACAATCCAACCATGATCCCTCCAGGGAACGGCCTGGAGTCTTTTCAACTCTGCTTTAGGGAGGCCTAATCCTGGGTAGCAGCCCCAGACTCCTCCAAGGAAGATACCCAGAACGATTTTCTCCCTGAAGAATGGTCTATTCTCTGGGATCTGACCAAGATTCCTCCCAGACATGTCCCAGACCGTCCTAAGAGCTGCTGCAGTGCCCTCAGACCCCAGGTAGCAGCCCCAGATTCCTCCAAGGAAGATACCCAGAACTATTTTCTCCCTTAAGAATGGTCTGTTCTCTGGGATCTGACCAAGATTCCTCCCAGACATGTCCCAGACTGTCCTAAGAGCTGCTGCAGTGCCCTCAGACCCCAGGTAGCAGCCCCAGACTCCTCCAAGGATGATACTCAGATGTATTTGTCTCCCTCAATGCACATGTTCTTTTCTGGGATCTGACCAAGATTCCTCCCAGACATGTCACACACTGACCTGACAATAATACAGGACCCTGAGATCCCAGGTACAGACCAAAAAGTCTCCAAGGAGCCCACAGGAAATGTTTTTTACCTTCTGGAGAAAACTCATGTCCAGCTTCCACCCAGATCTTCTGACAGGCATATCCTGCTCACTTCTCTCTGTGGTTTAGGGCTACCACATGGCAGGCAGCAGCCCTGGACACCTCCAAAGGAGACAAACGATATGTGTTTTCTCCTGGAAAGGAAGATTTTGGCTTCAGCATCATCCCACGCTTCCCCCCAGGCACATTTCTGGTATATTTTCGCAGAATTTTAACATGCCTTATCCTGGGTAGCAACTCCAGACTCCTCCAAGGAAGGGACCCAGATGATTTTTCTCGCTGATAATTCACTCTCCTCTCTGGAATGTGACCAGGATTCCTCCCAGACATGCCCCAGACTCTCCTGCACCCTGCTGCAGGGATATCAGATCCAAGGAAGCACCCTCACACTCCTCCAAGGATGCCACCTGAGATATTTCTGACCTTCTGACAAACTCTCCCACCTGCACAATCTAACCATGATCCCTCCAGGGAACGGCCTGGAGTCTTTTCAACTCTGCTTTAGGGAGGCCTAATCCTGGGTAGCAGCCCCAGACTCCTCCAAGGAAGATACCCAGAACTATTTTCTCCCTGAAGAATGGTCTATTCTCTGGGATCTGACCAAGATTCCTCCCAGACATGTCCCAGAACGTGCTAAGAGCTGCTGCAGTGCCCTCAGACACCAGGTAGCAGCCCCAGACTCCTCCAAGGAAGATACCCAGAACTATTTTCTCCCTTAAGAATGGTCTGTTCTCTGGGATCTGACAAAGATTCCTCCTAGACTTGTCACACACTGACCTGACAATAATCGAGGGCCATGAGATCCCAGGTACAGCCCAAAAAGTCTCCAAGGAGCCCACAGGAAATGTTTTTTACCTTCTGGAGACACCTCATCTCCAGCTTCCACCCAGATCTTCTGACAGGCATATCCTGCTCTCTTCTCTCTGTGGTTTAGGGCCATCATATCGCAGGCAGCAGCCCATGAAACCTCCAAAGGAGACCACCAAGATGTGTTTTCTCCTGCAAAGAAAGATTTTGGCTTCAGCATCATCCCACGCTTCCTCACAGGCATGTTCTGGTGTCTTTTCGCGGGGATTTCGCAAGCCTAATGCTGGGTAGCAACCCCAGACTCCTCCAAGGAAGGTACCCAGATGATTTTTCTCCCTGATAATTCACTCTCCTCTCTGGGATGTGACCAGGATTCCTCCCAGACATGCCCCAGACCCTACTGCAGGGATATCAGATCCAAGGAAGCACCCTCACACTCCTCCAAGGATGCCACCTGAGATATTTCTTACCTTCTGACAAACTCTCCCACCTCCACAATCCAACCATGACCCCTCCAGGGAACGTCCTGGAGTCTTTTCAACTCTGCTTTAGGGAGGCCTAATCCTGGGTCGCAGCCCCAGACTCCTCCAAGGAAGATACCCAGAACTATTTTCTCCCTGAAGAACGGTCTGTTCTCTGGGATCTGACCAAGATTCCTCCCAGACATTTCCCAGACTGTCCTAAGAGCTGCCGCAGTGCCCTCAGACCCCAGGTAGCAGCCCCAGACTCCTCCAAGGAAGATACTCAGACGTATTTGTCTCCCTCATAGCACATGCTCTTTTCTGGGATCTGACCAAGATTCCTCCCAGACATGTCACACACTGACCTGGCACTGATAGAGGGCCCTGAGATCCCAGGTACAGTCCAAGAAGTCTCCAAGGAGGCCAGAGGAAATATTTTTTACCTTCTGGAGAAAACTCATGTCCAGCTTCCACCCAGATCTTCTGACAGGCATCTCCTGCTCACTTCTATCTTTTGTTTAGGGCCATCACATCACAGGCAGCAGCCCCTGACACCTCCAAAGGGGACAACCAAGATGTGTTTTCTGCTGGAAAGGAAGATTTTGGCTTCAGCATCATCCCACGCTTCCCCCCAGGCACATTTCTGGTGTCTTTTCGTGGAAATTCAACAAGCCTAATGCTGGGTAGCAAACCCAGACTCCTCCAAGGAAGGTACCCAGATGATTTTTCTCCCTGATAATTCACTCTCCTCTCTGGGATGTGACCAGGATTCCTCCCAGACATGCCCCAGACCCTACTGCAGGGATATCAGATCCAAGGAAGCACCCTCACACTCCTCCAAGGATGCCACCTGAGATATTACTTACCTTCTGACAAACTCTCCCACCTCCACAATCCAACCATGATCCCTCCAGGGAACGGCCTGGAGTCTTTTCAACTCTGCTTTAGGGAGGCCTAATCCTGGGTCGCAGCCCCAGACTCCTCCAAGGAAGATACCCAGAACTATTTTCTCCCTGAAGAACGGTCTGTTCTCTGGGATCTGACCAAGATTCCTCCCAGACATTTCCCAGACTGTCCTAAGAGCTGCCGCAGTGCCCTCAGACCCCAGGTAGCAGCCCCAGACTCCTCCAAGGAAGATACCCAGAACTATTTTCTCCCTGAAGAATGGTCTGTTCTCTGGGATCTGACCAAGATTCCTCCCAGACATGTCACACACTGACCTGACGCTGATACAGGGCACCGAGATCCCAGGTACAGCCCAAGAAGTCTCCAAGGAGGCCACAGGAAATGTTTTTTACCTTCTGGAGACACCTCATCTCCAGCTTCCACCCAGATCTTCTGACAGGCATATCCTGCTCTCTTCTCTCTGTGGTTTAGGGCCATCACATCACAGGCAGCACCACCTGACACCTCCAAAGGAGACAACCAAGATGTGTTTTCTGCTGGAAAGAAAGATTTTGGCTTCAGCATCATCCCACGCTTCCCCCCAGGCACATTTCTGGTGTCTTTTCGCGGAAATTCAACAAGCCTAATGCTGGGTAGCAAACCCAGACTCCTCCAAGGAAGGTACCCAGATGATTTTTCTCGCTGATAATTCACTCTCCTCTCTGGAATGTGACCAGGATTCCTCCCAGACATGCCCCAGACTCTCCTGCACCCTGCTGCAGGGATATCAGATCCAAGGAAGCACCCTCACACTCCTCCAAGGATGCCACCTGAGATATTTCTGACCTTCTGACAAACTCTCCCACCTGCACAATCTAACCATGATCCCTCCAGGGAACGGCCTGGAGTCTTTTCAACTCTGCTTTAGGGAGGCCTAATCCTGGGTAGCAGCCCCAGACTCCTCCAAGGAAGATACCCAGACCGATTTTCTCCCTGAAGAATGGTCTGTTCTCTGGGATCTGACCAAGATTCCTCCCAGACATGTCCCAGACTGTCCTAAGATCTGCTGCAGTGCCCTCAGACCCCAGGTAGCAGCCCCAGACTCCTCCAAGGAAGATACCCAGAACTATTTTCTCCCTTAAGAATGGTCTGTTCTCTGGGATCTGACAAAGATTCCTCCTAGACTTGTCACACACTGACCTGACAATAATCGAGGGCCCTGAGATCCCAGGTACAGCCCAAAAAGTCTCCAAGGAGCCCACAGGAAATGTTTTTTACCTTCTGGAGACACCTCATCTCCAGCTTCCACCCAGATCTTCTGACAGGCATATCCTGCTCTCTTCTCTCTGTGGTTTAGGGCCATCACATCGCAGGCAGCAGCCCATGAAACCTCCAAAGGAGACCACCAAGATGTGTTTTCTCCTGCAAAGAAAGATTTTGGCTTCAGCATCATCCCACGCTTCCTCACAGGCATGTTCTGGTGTCTTTTCGCGGGGATTTCGCAAGCCTAATGCTGGGTAGCAACCCCAGACTCCTCCAAGGAAGGTACCCAGATGATTTTTCTCCCTGATAATTCACTCTCCTCTCTGGGATGTGACCAGGATTCCTCCCAGACATGCCCCAGACCCTACTGCAGGGATATCAGATCCAAGGAAGCACCCTCACACTCCTCCAAGGATGCCACCTGAGATATTTCTTACCTTCTGACAAACTCTCCCACCTCCACAATCCAACCATGATCCCTCCCGGGAACGGCCTGGAGTCTTTTCAACTCTGCTTTAGGGAGGCCTAATCCTGGGTCGCAGCCCCAGACTCCTCCAAGGAAGATACCCAGAACTATTTTCTCCCTGAAGAACGGTCTGTTCTCTGGGATCTGACCAAGATTCCTCCCAGACATTTCCCAGACTGTCCTAAGAGCTGCCGCAGTGCCCTCAGACCCCAGGTAGCAGCCCCAGACTCCTCCAAGGAAGATACCCAGAACTATTTTCTCCCTTAAGAATGGTCTGTTCTCTGGGATCTGACAAAGATTCCTCCCAGACATGTCACACACTGACCTGACGCTGATACAGGGCACCGAGATCCCAGGTACAGCCCAAGAAGTCTCCAAGGAGGCCACAGGAAATGTTTTTTACCTTCTGGAGACACCTCATGTCCAGCTTCCACCCAGATCTTCTGACAGGCATATCCTGCTCTCTTCTCTCTGTGGTTTAGGGCTACCACATGGCAGGCAGCAGCCCTTGACACCTCCAAAGGAGACAAACGATATGTGTTTTCTCCTGGAAAGGAAGATTTTGGCTTCAGCATCATCCCACGCTTCCCCCCAGGCACATTTCTGGTATATTTTCGCAGAATTTTAACATGCCTTATCCTGGGTAGCAACCCCAGACTCCTCCAAGGAAGGTACCCAGATGATTTTTCTCGCTGATAATTCACTCTCCTCTCTGGGATGTGACCAGGATTCCTCCCAGACATGCCCCAGACTCTCCTGCACCCTGCTGCAGGGATATCAGATCCAAGGAAGCACCCTCACACTCCTCCAAGGATGCCACCTGAGATATTTCTGACCTTCTGACAAACTCTCCCACCTGCACAATCTAACCATGATCCCTCCAGGGAACGGCCTGGAGTCTTTTCAACTCTGCTTTAGGGAGGCCTAATCCTGGGTAGCAGCCCCAGACTCCTCCAAGGAAGATACCCAGACCGATTTTCTCCCTGAAGAATGGTCTATTCTCTGGGATCTGACCAAGATTCCTCCCAGACATGTCCCAGACCGTCCTAAGAGCTGCTGCAGTGCCCTCAGACCCCAGGTAGCAGCCCCAGACTCCTCCAAGGAAGATACCCAGAACTATTTTCTCCCTTAAGAATGGTCTGTTCTCTGGGATCTGACAAAGATTCCTCCTAGACTTGTCACACACTGACCTGACAATAATCGAGGGCCATGAGATCCCAGGTACAGCCCAAAAAGTCTCCAAGGAGCCCACAGGAAATGTTTTTTACCTTCTGGAGACACCTCATCTCCAGCTTCCACCCAGATCTTCTGACAGGCATATCCTGCTCTCTTCTCTCTGTGGTTTAGGGCCATCACATCGCAGGCAGCAGCCCATGAAACCTCCAAAGGAGACCACCAAGATGTGTTTTCTCCTGCAAAGAAAGATTTTGGCTTCAGCATCATCCCACGCTTCCTCACAGGCACGTTCTGGTGTCTTTTCGCGGGGATTTCGCAAGCCTAATGCTGGGTAGCAAACCCAGACTCCTCCAAGGAAGGTACCCAGATGATTTTTCTCCCTGATAATTCACTCTCCTCTCTGGGATGTGACCAGGATTCCTCCCAGACATGCCCCAGACCCTACTGCAGGGATATCAGATCCAAGGAAGCACCCTCACACTCCTCCAAGGATGCCACCTGAGATATTTCTTACCTTCTGACAAACTCTCCCACCTCCACAATCCAACCATGATCCCTCCAGGGAACGTCCTGGAGTCTTTTCAACTCTGCTTTAGGGAGGCCTAATCCTGGGTCGCAGCCCCAGACTCCTCCAAGGAAGATACCCAGAACTATTTTCTCCCTGAAGAACGGTCTGTTCTCTGGGATCTGACCAAGATTCCTCCCAGACATTTCCCAGACTGTCCTAAGAGCTGCCGCAGTGCCCTCAGACCCCAGGTAGCAGCCCCAGACTCCTCCAAGGAAGATACCCAGAACTATTTTCTCCCTGAAGAATGGTCTGTTCTCTGGGATCTGACCAAGATTCCTCCCAGACATGTCACACACTGACCTGACGCTGATACAGGGCACCGAGATCCCAGGTACAGCCCAAGAAGTCTCCAAGGAGGCCACAGGAAATGTTTTTTACCTTCTGGAGACACCTCATCTCCAGCTTCCACCCAGATCTTCTGACAGGCATCTCCTGCTCACTTCTCTCTTTGGTTTAGGGCCATCACATCACAGGCAGCAGCCCCTGACACCTCCAAAGGAGACAACCAAGATGTGTTTTCTGCTGGAAAGAAAGATTTTGGCTTCAGCATCATCCCACGCTTCCCCCCAGGCACATTTCTGGTGTCTTTTCGCGGAAATTCAACAAGCCTAATGCTGGGTAGCAAACCCAGACTCCTCCAAGGAAGGTACCCAGATGATTTTTCTCCCTGATAATTCACTCTCCTCTCTGGGATGTGACCAGGATTCCTCCCAGACATGCCCCAGACCCTACTGCAGGGATATCAGATCCAAGGAAGCACCCTCACACTCCTCCAAGGATGCCACCTGAGATATTACTTACCTTCTGACAAACTCTCCCACCTCCACAATCCAACCATGATCCCTCCAGGGAACGGCCTGGAGTCTTTTCAACTCTGCTTTAGGGAGGCCTAATCCTGGGTCGCAGCCCCAGACTCCTCCAAGGAAGATACCCAGAACTATTTTCTCCCTGAAGAATGGTCTATTCTCTGGGATCTGACCAAGATTCCTCCCAGACATGTCCCAGACCGTCCTAAGAGCTCCTGCAGTGCCCTCAGACCCCAGGTAGCAGCCCCAGACTCCTCCAAGGAAGATACCCAGAACTATTTTCTCCCTTAAGAATGGTCTGTTCTCTGGGATCTGACAAAGATTCCTCCTAGACTTGTCACACACTGACCTGACAATAATCGAGGGCCCTGAGATCCCAGGTACAGCCCAAAAAGTCTCCAAGGAGCCCACAGGAAATGTTTTTTACCTTCTGGAGACACCTCATCTCCAGCTTCCACCCAGATCTTCTGACAGGCATATCCTGCTCTCTTCTCTCTGTGGTTTAGGGCCATCACATCGCAGGCAGCAGCCCATGAAACCTCCAAAGGAGACCACCAAGATGTGTTTTCTCCTGCAAAGAAAGATTTTGGCTTCAGCATCATCCCACGCTTCCTCACAGGCATGTTCTGGTGTCTTTTCGCGGGGATTTCGCAAGCCTAATGCTGGGTAGCAACCCCAGACTCCTCCAAGGAAGGTACCCAGAACTATTTTCTCCCGGAAGAACGGTCTGTTCTCTGGGATCTGACCAAGATTCCTCCCAGACATTTCCCAGACTGTCCTAAGAGCTGCCGCAGTGCCCTCAGACCCCAGGTAGCAGCCCCAGACTCCTCCAAGGAAGATACTCAGACGTATTTGTCTCCCTCATAGCACATGCTCTTTTCTGGGATCTGACCAAGATTCCTCCCAGACATGTCACACACTGACCTGGCACTGATAGAGGGCCCTGAGATCCCAGGTACAGTCCAAGAAGTCTCCAAGGAGGCCACAGGAAATATTTTTTACCTTCTGGAGAAAACTCATGTACAGCTTCCACCCAGATCTTCTGACAGGCATCTCCTGCTCACTTCTATCTTTTGTTTAGGGCCATCACATCACAGGCAGCAGCCCCTGACACCTCCAAAGGAGACAACCAAGATGTGTTTTCTGCTGGAAAGGAAGATTTTGGCTTCAGCATCATCCCACGCTTCCCCCCAGGCACATTTCTGGTGTTTTTTCGTGGAAATTCAACAAGCCTAATGCTGGGTAACAAACCCAGACTCCTCCAAGGAAGGTACCCAGATGATTTTTCTCCCTGATAATTCACTCTCCTCTCTGGGATGTGACCAGGATTCCTCCCAGACATGCCCCAGACCCTACTGCAGGGATATCAGATCCAAGGAAGCACCCTCACACTCCTCCAAGGATGCCACCTGAGATATTTCTTACCTTCTGACAAACTCTCCCACCTCCACAATCCAACCATGATCCCTCCAGGGAACGGCCTGGAGTCTTTTCAACTCTGCTTTAGGGAGGCCTAATCCTGGGTAGCAGCCCCAGACTCCTCCAAGGAAGATACCCAGAACTATTTTCTCCCTGAAGAATGGTCTATTCTCTGGGATCTGACCAAGATTCCTCCCAGACATGTCCCAGACTGTCCTAAGAGCTGCTGCAGTGCCCTCAGACCCCAGGTAGCAGCCCCAGACTCCTCCAAGGATGATACTCAGACGTATTTGTCTCCCTCATAGCACATGCTCTTTTCTGGGATCTGACCAAGATTCCTCCCAGACATGTCACACACTGACCTGGCACTGATAGAGGGCCCTGAGATCCCAGGTACAGTCCAAGAAGTCTCCAAGGAGGCCAGAGGAAATATTTTTTACCTTCTGGAGAAAACTCATGTCCAGCTTCCACCCAGATCTTCTGACAGGCATCTCCTGCTCACTTCTATCTTTTGTTTAGGGCCATCACATCACAGGCAGCAGCCCCTGACACCTCCAAAGGAGACAACCAAGATGTGTTTTCTGCTGGAAAGAAAGATTTTGGCTTCAGCATCATCCCACGCTTCCCCCCAGGCACATTTCTGGTGTCTTTTCGCGGAAATTCAACAAGCCTAATGCTGGGTAGCAAACCCAGACTCCTCCAAGGAAGGTACCCAGATGATTTTTCTCCCTGATAATTCACTCTCCTCTCTGGGATGTGACCAGGATTCCTCCCAGACATGCCCCAGACCCTACTGCAGGGATATCAGATCTAAGGAAGCACCCTCACACTCCTCCAAGGATGCCACCTGAGATATTACTTACCTTCTGACAAACTCTCCCACCTCCACAATCCAACCATGATCCCTCCAGGGAACGGCCTGGAGTCTTTTCAACTCTGCTTTAGGGAGGCCTAATCCTGGGTAGCAGCCCCAGACTCCTCCAAGGAAGATACCCAGAACTATTTTCTCCCTGAAGAATGGTCTATTCTCTGGGATCTGACCAAGATTCCTCCCAGACATGTCCCAGACTGTCCTAAGAGCTGCTGCAGTGCCCTAAGACCCCAGGTAGCAGCCCCAGACTCCTCCAAGGATGATACTCAGATGTATTTGTCTCCCTCAATGCACATGCTCTTTTCTGGGATCTGACCAAGATTCCTCCCAGACATGTCACACACTGACCTGACAATAATACAGGACCCTGAGATCCCAGGTACAGCCCAAGAAGTCTCCAAGGAGCCACACAGGAAATATTTTTTACCTTCTGGAGAAAACTCATCTCCAGCCTCCACCCGGATCTTCTGACAGGCATCTCCTGCTTTCTTCTATCTTTTGTTTAGGGCCATCACATCGCAGGCAGCACCCCCTGACACCTCCAAATGAGACAACCGAGATGTGTTTTCTCCTGGAAAGAAAGACTTTGGCTTTAGTATCATCCCACATTTCCTCACAGGCACATTCTGGTGTCTTTTCGCGGGGATTTCGCAAGCCTAATCCTGGGTAGCAACCCCAGACTCCTCCAAGGAAGGGACCCAGAACTATTTTCTCCCTGAAGAATGGTCTATTCTCTGGGATCTGACCGAGATTCGTCCCAGACATGTCCCAGACTGACCTGACGCTGACACAGGGCCCTGAGGTCCCAGGTACAGCACAAGAACTCTCCAAGCAGCCCACAGAAAATATTTTTTACCTTCTGGAGAAAACTCATCTCCAGCTCCCACCCAGATCTTCTGACAGGAATCTTCAGCTTTCTTCTCTCTTTTGTTTAGGGCCATCAAATTACAGGCAGCAGCCCCTGACACCTCCAAAGGAGACAAACGAGATGTGTTTTCAGCTGGAAAGAAAGATTTTGGCTTCAGCATCATCCCACGCTTCCTCACAGGCACGTTCTTGTGTTTTTTCACGGGAATTTCGCAAGCCTAATGCTCCGTAGCAACCCGAGACTCTTCCAAGGAAGGGACCCAGATGATTATTCTTGCTGATATTTCACTCTCCTCTCTGGAATGTGACCAGGATTCCTCCCAGACATGCCCCAGACTCTCCTGCACCCTGCTGCAGGGATATCAGATCCAAGGAAGCACCCTCACACTCCTCCAAGGATGCCATCTGAGATATTTCTTACCTTCTGACAAACTCTCCCACCTGCACAACCTAACCATGATCCCTCCAGGGAACGGCCTGGAGTCTTTTCAACTCTGCTTTAGGGAGGCCTAATCCTGGGTAGCAGCCCCAGACTCCTCCAAGGAAGATACCCAGAACGATTTTCTCCCTGAAGAATGGTCTATTCTCTGGGATCTGACCAAGATTCCTCCCAGACATGTCCCAGACCGTCCTAAGAGCTGCTGCAGTGCCCTCAGACCCCAGGTAGCAGCCCCAGACTCCTCCAAGGAAGATACCCAGAACTATTTTCTCCCTGAAGAATGGTCTGTTCTCTGGGATCTGACAAAGATTCCTCCTAGACTTGTCACACACTGACCTGACAATAATCGAGGGCCCTGAGATCCCAGGTACAGCCCAAAAAGTCTCCAAGGAGCCCACAGGAAATGTTTTTTACCTTCTGGAGACACCTCATCTCCAGCTTCCACCCAGATCTTCTGACAGGCATATCCTGCTCTCTTCTCTCTGTGGTTTAGGGCCATCACATCGCAGGCAGCAGCCCATGAAACCTCCAAAGGAGACCACCAAGATGTGTTTTCTCCTGCAAAGAAAGATTTTGGCTTCAGCATCATCCCACGCTTCCTCACAGGCATGTTCTGGTGTCTTTTCGCGGGGATTTCGCAAGCCTAATGCTGGGTAGCAACCCCAGACTCCTCCAAGGAAGGTACCCAGATGATTTTTCTCCCTGATAATTCACTCTCCTCTCTGGGATGTGACCAGGATTCCTCCCAGACATGCCCCAGACCCTACTGCAGGGATATCAGATCCAAGGAAGCACCCTCACACTCCTCCAAGGATGCCACCTGAGATATTTCTTACCTTCTGACAAACTCTCCCACCTCCACAATCCAACCATGATCCCTCCAGGGAACGGCCTGGAGTCTTTTCAACTCTGCTTTAGGGAGGCCTAATCCTGGGTAGCTGCCCCAGACTCCTCCA
Organism: Athene noctua; assembly: GCF_965140245.1. Taxonomy (NCBI): domain Eukaryota; kingdom Metazoa; phylum Chordata; class Aves; order Strigiformes; family Strigidae; genus Athene; species Athene noctua. Next base: position 170,034 of record NW_027437618.1, on the reverse strand, counting down.
AGGAAGATACCCAGACCGATTTTCTCCCTGAAGAATGGTCTGTTCTCTGGGATCTGACCAAGATTCCTCCCAGACATGTCCCACACTGTCCTAAGAGCTGCTGCAGTGCCCTCAGACCCCAGGTAGCAGCCCCAGACTCCTCCAAGGATGATACTCAGACGTATTTGTCTCCCTCATAGCACATGCTCTTTTCTGGGATCTGACCAAGATTCCTCCCAGACATGTCACACACTGACCTGGCACTGATAGAGGGCCCTGAGATCCCAGGTACAGTCCAAGAAGTCTCCAAGGAGGCCAGAGGAAATATTTTTTACCTTCTGGAGAAAACTCATGTCCAGCTTCCACCCAGATCTTCTGACAGGCATCTCATGCTCTCTTCTCTCTTTGGTTTAGGGCCATCACATCGCAGGCAGCAGCCCCTGACACCTCCAAAGGAGACAACCGAGATCTGTTTTCTCCTGTAAAGAAGGATTTTGGCTTCAGCATCATCCCACGCTTCCTCACAGGCACATTCGGGTGTCTTTTCGTGGGGATTTCGCAAGCCTAATGCTGGGTAGCAACCCCAGACTCCTCCAAGGAAGGTACCCAGATGATTTTTCTCCCTGATAATTCACTCTCCTCTCTGGGATGTGACCAGGATTCCTCCCAGACATGCCCCAGACTCTCCTGCACCCTGCTGCAGGGATATCAGATCTAAGGAAGCACCCTCACACTCCTCCAAGGATGCCATCTGAGATATTTCTTACCTTCTGACAAACTCTCCCACCTCCACAATCCAACCATGATCCCTCCCGGGAACGGCCTGGAATCTTTTCAACTCTGCGTTAGGGAGGCCTAATCCTGGGTAGCAGCCCCAGACTCCTCCAAGGAAGATACCCAGACTGATTTTCTCCCTGAAGAATGGTCTATTCTCTGGGATCTGACCAAGATTCCTCCCAGACATGTCACACACTGACCTGACAATAATACAGGACCCTGAGTTCCCAGGTACAGCCCAAGAAGTCTCCAAGGAGCCCACAGGAAATATTTTTTACCTTCTGGAGAAAACTCATCTCCAGCCTCCACCCGGATCTTCTGACAGGAATCTCCTGCTTTCTTCTATCTTTTGTTTAGGGCCATCACATCACAGGCAGCAGCCCCTGACACCTCCAAAGGAGACAACTGAGATGTGTTTTCTCCTGGAAAGACAGATTTTGGCTTCAGTATCATCCCACATTTCCTCACAGGCACAATCTGGTGTCTTTTCGGGGGGATTTGGCAAGCCTAATCCTGAGTAGCAACCCCAGACTCCTCCAAGGAAGGTACCCAGATGATTTTTCTCGCTGATAATTCACTCTCCTCTCTGGGATGTGACCAGGATTCCTCCCAGACATGCCCCAGACTCTCCTGCACCCTGCTGCTGAGATATTAGATCCAAGGAAGCACCCTCACACTCCTCCAAGGATGCCACCTAAGATATTTCTTACCTTCTGACAAACTCTCCCACCTCCACAATCCAACCATGACCCCTCCAGGGAACATCCTGGAGTCTTTTCAACTCTGCGTTAGGGAGGCGTAATCCTGGGTAGCAACCCCAGAGTCCTCCAAGGAAGGGACGCAGATGATTTTTCGCCCTGATAATTCACTCTACTCTCTGGGATGTGACCAGGATTCCTCCCAGATATGTCACACAATGAGATGACGCTGATACAGGGCACCGAGATCCCAGGTACAGCCCAAGAAGTCTCCAAGGAGGCCACAGGAAATATCTTTATCTTCTGGAGAAAACTCATCTCCAGCTTCCATCCAGATCTTCTGACAGGCATCTCCTGCTCACTTCTCCCTTTAGTCTTTAGTTTAGGGCCAGCACATCGCAGGCAGCAGCCCTTGACACCTCCAAAGGAGACAAACGATATGTGTTTTCTCCTGGAAAGGAAGATTTTGGCTTCAGCATCATCCCACGCTTCCCCCCAGGCACATTTCTGGTATATTTTCGCAGAATTTTAACATGCCTAATCCTGGGTAGCAACAAACCCAGACTCCTCCAAGGAAGGTACCCAGATGATTTTTCTCCCTGATAATTCACTCTCCTCTCTGGGATGTGACCAGGATTCCTCCCAGACATGCCCCAGACTCTCCTGCACCCTGCTGCAGAGATATCAGATCCAAGGAAGCACCCTCACACTCCTCCAAGGATGCCACCTGAGATATTTCTGACCTTCTGACAAACTCTCCCACCTCCACAATCTAACCATGATCCCTCCCGGGAACGGCCTGGAGTCTTTTCAACTCTGCTTTAGGGAGGCCTAATCCTGGGTAGCAGCTCCAGACTCCTCCAGAGAAGATACCCAAATGCTTTTTGTCATGTAAGATAAGATTTTTGTTCCAGGATCCTCCCACTTTTCCTCCAATCATGTCTTGGGAGTCTTTTCTGCTCTTCTTTAGGGGTCTTTTGTCTAAGTTTGGGTGGCAGCCCCAGCGTTCTCCAAGGAAGATAAACAGAGGTTTTTATCCCTGAAAGGTTGCTCTGTTCTCTGGGATCTGCGCAAGATTCCTCCTAGACATGTCCTAGACTGTTCTGAGGCCTGCTCCAGGGATCTGATATCCCATGTAGCAGACCCCTACTCCTCCATGCAAGTCAGTGCAATTTTTAATTTTTTTTAAATCTGTATAGCCATGTTCTGTACATTTGGTACATCTAACAGTTACTTTTTCTGCTAGTCCTGTGTCCAAAATATGCTGCTGGTCATGCTTGCCACTCACTTGAAAGCTTGTCACGTAATTCCTCAGTAGAGGGTAAGAGAAATCATTTGTTTTCTGGGACAAATACTTCTCATACACATCACCACCTCCGTACTGGTAGAACGATTCAACAGTGTAATAGTGAATTCAGGGTTACTGGTAGAATTCTACAAGAACACGTTGCCTGGTAGTTTTCTTGACTGTTTTTTTCACACAGTTTCAGCTTCAAGACTTCCCTTCCCACACTGACAAAGGGAGCAACCCCAAGCAGAAATTCTCTCCCCATCCCTGTCACTGATTTGCCACCAATCAGAACTAATAATGTTTGATTCCAGTATGAATACAGAAATATTTTAGTAGGGTTACATGTTTACATTTATCTTGCATTTTGCACATCTAACCAGCAACCAATACTACTACAAATGCCTCTGTATAGCCCTGTACCAAGGCCGAAGAATTGGTCAGTAATCATTTACTAGGTTCACCTAGATACTGCTTAGGGAATTAGATTTAGAATTGAAAATAATTCTGTTTGAAGTCGTTAGAGATGTCTAGACACAGAAGTAATTTATTACCTAGAATACATTGGATAATGTCTCAGATGTACCACAACTCGAGATTAATGAGAACTGGGGAGAATGAACTGTCACAGTTTACAGATCTCTGCCAAGGAACAGTGAAACTAGGTAATGGGTAATTCCGGCAGGGGGAGATCGCGACCACCGACTCATGGGCCACCGACCCAAATCACACCCCAGACTCATTTCTAGAGATTTCTAAGCTTTAGTGCGCAGAATCGGAAGTAGGAGGGAAGTATGATAATGATTTCCAGGAATTCTTGTGTTTATGTATGAATACTTAATGAATATGTATGGGTGAATAATACATAAACTGTATGATTCTTGTGACTGGTGTGCGTTGTTGGTGAGAGCACTCACCCACGCACCCGGCCGTCAATAAAGAAGTGTCTGCTTATCTGCATCACATTGGTGTCGATAAGTTTCTATCCCGGCTCTTCGGTGACATCCTCACGCTCCCAACCTCTCTCTCTGAACTACGACCTCGTGCAGAAGCTGCACTCTCAGGGCACTGAACCCAAAGGCACATCGGATCCTGTTCTACTCACTGAGGAGGGCTGGCTGGGGGGATTTCACCTCCAGACTGAACTGTGTCCTCCCACGTCCCTGCCCTCTGCTGCTCGGGCACAGGCAGGAGGGGAGGCCTCACCCTGACAGCCCGGCAGGCGCTGACCCCAGGGCCACACAGGGAGGTGCCCCACACCTCCCCCTGCCCCACACTCCCCGGCTTCCCCCTACGCCACCCCCTCTGCCACGCACAGCCCCAGCTTCCCCCGCCCCACGGCACATCCCCCCAGACCTGTCACACTGTACACATAACTGCCACAGCTTCCCCCGCCACGCACAGGGACCCTCGGAGCTGCCCCTGCACATCCCCGCTGTCACACGCAGACAGCCTCCCCAGCTCCGCCCAGCCAGCACCCCCACACCACCCCGGGGGGGTCTCCACAGCTCCCCCCACGCCCCCCCCACCGTCAGAGGAGCTACCTCAGCGCTGCCCCCAACCAGACCTCACCGTTACACACCTGCAGCCCCACAGGTCACACCCCCCTCACACGGAAAAGGCCCCACACCTCCCCCATCCCGACCCTGTCACACACAGGCGCCCCCACACCCCCCAGCCCTGCCCCCCACACGCCGTCAGCCCCACGTCCTCCCTCAGACCCCCCCGGCCTGGCGCAGGAGCCGGTCGGGGCGGGGGGCAGCCACAGTACCTGCGGCAGAGCTGGGGCTCCGCAGAGGTGAGGAGACTCCCCCCGCCCTCAGGCGGCGCAGGGGCTCCCCTTTGTCCAGCCGGGAGCGGGCGGGGGTGCCCGGCAGCCGCGGCCCCCCCACACCCGGGAGCCAACGGCCGCGCCGCGCGGGGGGGGCGGTGCCTGTTGCCGTGGCGGCACGGCGGGGGCGGGGCACGGCGGGGGCGGGGCACGGCGGGGGCGGGGCACGGCGGGGGCGGGGCACGGCGGGGGCGGGGCCGGCCTGGGTAGACCTGGCCTCCCCGCGCTGCGCCGGGGCAGCCCCGGCAGGAGCAGCCGCCGCCGGGACCGGAGCCCGCGGGGACTCCGCTGGGTCCTACAGGCTCCCGCCTGCCTCCCCCGGGCGGCAAAGCTGCTGCGGGCGGAAAGCGGGGAGGGGGGGGTGTCGGTGTCATCCAGAACCACGAGGCAGGGGGGATAAACAAAATAAAACACACACACCCCCACCAAGAGAAAATCTGAACCCATCCGCGAAAACAACAGCTGAAGCCGCGCAGCGCCCGGCAGCGCCTGGGGGGGACAGGGAGGGTCGGGGTAGCCCCCAAACCCCCACCGCACCCCCACATCCCACCACTCCCCCTCCCACTGCCCCCATACCCAGTTCCCCCATATTTTAAGTGCCCCCCCTCACGCTGTCATTGTTCCCCCCACCCCCATTTTGGGTGTCTTCCTCTTGCATTTTGGGGTCCCCCCCACCGTACCAAGCACAGGTTGCCACGCTGCAGCCACGCTCTGTCCAGGTGCTGACAATTGTCTTGGGGGGGCCGGGTGATACAGAGAAATTATTAGTTGTTTTGAGATTTATTTACTTACAGAAAACTGCTTAGCAACTTATTTACTTGCTTATAGCAAGTTACAGTATTTTTTTCAATATTGCTAAGAATCCTGTTTGCCCAGACTGTTCTGTGGAATTTTACCAAGGACTGCTATGTTCATCAAAACAAAGCAGTTCTCTGTGAAAATCTACCAAGGACTACAATGTTCAGCAAAATATTATACTTTTGGCCTTGAGGAAGAGGTGGCTCTAACTAGTTGGAATTTTGCTAATGAGTAAAGATAGCCATATACTAATGGTAGAAGTTCTATTGGTTCTCTTAGATAAGACGGAAAGTAAATCGTCTGAAAAACACTCTTGTTATTCAAGAAATTGGCCAAGAGAATCTGTGCATGCTCCGGGGAAAAACAAAGTGAGAAAGACTACGAGCCTTCCTCCCAAAGCCCCCGGAGACGCCCACCAGGAGGCAATGGGCAGGTGCAAAGATGACATGAACTGTTGACATCGGCCTTTCTAACTAACCCAGCCTCACTCATGCATATGGATGTGTGTGTTATGTAACCCAATGAATATGGATATCCACACTCTATCAGTTTTTGGTAAAATGTGCGGTGGGTGTGCAAGCTCTGTGGAGAAATCCCCCTGCACCCCAGCGCCGGAGTAAACAGACCTCCTGTGTAACTCTGTTCGAGTTGTAGAGTCTTTTTTCCACGAATCACTGCCTTGGGCAGATGTGGGGGGGCTCTCTGGGGGCTGCCCCGACCCCCCTGCCGCCCCCCAGGGACGCTGGGCAACATTCCAGAAATCAGTCCAGGCAAGCAGGATTCTTAGCAATATTAAAAAAAATACTATAAGTAATACTATAACTTGCTATAAATAAGTAAATAAATCTCAAAACAATAATCATTTCTCTGTATCACTTTGTGGAGAAATCCCCTTGCACCCCGGCCAGAGTAAACACACCTGCTTTATAACTCTATTTGAGTTGTAGAGTTTTTTCTGCTAATCAATACACCATGGAGGCCACAGTCCAGCGGAAAGGTAGAAAGAACCATTCCGACTCTAAAAAGGCAAATTAGTAAAATAAGTCAAGAAACTACTTTAAAATGGTCTCAGGCACTTCCATTGGCACTGTTGCAAATCAGGGTAAAACCAAAAAGTGGCAGATTATGTCCCGATCTTTGGGGTGCCATCCCTTTCTGGGGGTTACATGGCCAGGGCCCTGGTCCTGAGCCCTTCTCACAGCCCCGTTTCTGCTTCAGTCCTGCCCTGAGCAGTAAGGCTGGCCGTCATAAACCGGGGCACAGCCCAGCCCCGCAGCAACGGCGGTGTTTGTCTGGGCTGGTGTTGGACACCCGCATCTGTCACCCCCTGGGCGAGGCGCTGGCCGACAGGCTGTGAGCTGGGTGGCCCCGAGCCCCAGGCTGAAAGCCAGGGTGCAGCCGGGAAGCAGCAGAGCTCACAGCCCGGCCTCCCTGATGTCTCTAGGAAATTGTCTTCTCTGCTCATTCTGACCTTGTAAATAGAAGAATGACAGGGGCAGTTTCTGATTTAAGACTCTTGCCATGAAAAGAAGGAACCAGGAGATAAGGGAGTGAGTTTCCCCAACTTTGCATGAACAGTGGGTGCCTGGCTAACAGCTCTACCTTTGAAGAACAGCTAAAGGAGTGTTAAGAGGGAAACATCCTGTCCCAGAAGATGCCAGATGCTTGGATGATTGTCTGAGAAGCATGAATTCAGCAAGAATCAGCAATAACTGGGGGGAAAGGCAAAGGTGGCGGGGGGGGGCGGGGGGGAGACTGTGACCACTGACTCAATTCAAGACCAGAAAGAATTGCCCCCCCCACGGCTGTAAGGAGCATGTGTGCTAATTTACACAGCAAGCGATGGTAATTTAACTATAACTAACCAACAGCAGATGGAATAGTAATTACGGACCCATGAGTGTAATCTTAGACAGGTTTTTACTAATCATGTAACAAGATAAATACGCAGCAGTTCCTTTGTGTAGCATGCCAGCTTTGTGGAATTGAACCTAGCCCCCATCTTTGCACAAATACGGATTAAACTGATTCAGCTCCGTGTGTAAGATTCCCTTTTTTGCACACAGGGTAATGAACACTGAAGGACAACAAAGGCCCTGTAAGAGTTAACAGAAAAACACACTACTCCTATGAGTGTAGTAACTCAAGGTGCTGGGGGTCTCCCGGGGGCTCTGGGGGCGGGGCTGCCCGGTGCCTGTGCCCAGGGGGTCTGTCTCCTCCCCCTCCCCTCCCCAGCTCTCACATTACTCCTGGGCCTGCGCTGGCCGGGCCTGCCTCCAGCTGACCGGGAGCGCACACACACACCCCCCAGGCATCCAGCGGGCAGGAGAAACCCCAGCCCCTGCCCAGGGGCCTCACTCCTCACGGGTGACCCCAGTACTGACCTCAGCCGGGCCACAGCTGGAGCAGAGGCTGCACCTCCCGGGAGCCAACATGGCCGCCCGGCAGCCCAGGCCTGCAGCTCCCAGCATGCCCCGGGAGCCAGCATGGCCACCTGGCAGCCCAGGCCTGCAGCTCCCAGCATGCCCCGGGAGCCAGCATGGCCGCCCGGCAGCCCAGGCCTGCAGTTCCCAGCATGCCCTGGGAGCCAACATGGCTGCCCGGCAGCCCAGGCCTGCAGCTCCCAGCATGCCCCGGGAGCCAACATGGCCGCCCGGCAGCCCAGGCCTGCAGCTCCCAGCATGCCCCGGGGCGCCGGTTCCCGCGGTCTGACCCTGCGGGGACACCGTCCCCCGGCCCGGCCCCGCCCCCCAGCCCCATGGCCGCCTCCCCGGGCTGCTCCGGCAGGTGGAGCAGGGGAGAGGCGGGGGAAGAGTTGAAGGACAAGAGGAAGGAGAAAAAGAAGACGAAGGAGGGACAGAGCGGCGGAGAGAGGTGGGACGGGCGTTGGGCTGGCTGGAGAGGGACGGGCGGCGGGCAGAGGGATGGGAACGGGAAGGGGGATGAGGAGAGTGGGGGGAGCTGGGCAGGGAGTGGGGGAAGGAGAAATACTGGTGAGGAGCCGGGCAGAGGGGCAGAGCGGGAGGAGGGTGGAGGGGAAGGGGAAGGGGACAGCGGGTGCAGGAAGAAAGAGAGTGATGAGCCTCAGGACGGAGGGACAGCGAGAGCAGAAGGGCAGGAAGGAGGACAGAGGGACGGACAGACACAGGCTGGGCGAGTGAGCGGGCCGGGGGGCGAGAGACAGCAAAGGCACCAGGAGAGTGGAGTGACAGAGACGTGGGACGGGGAGCAGAAGAGAGGGATGGAGGGGAAAGGGTGAGAGGGAAGAGCAAGGGAGAGGCAGGGACACAGAGCACTGCACGGAGCAAGAGAAGATGGAAACTGTCCCTAGAGACTGAGAAACAGGGTGTGGGTCAGGATAAGGGGCAGAGAAGGACAGAACAGCGATGGCCTCCGGGATGGAGATGGAGGAAGAGCAGAAGGGGATGGGGAGCAGGACAGAGGCCCAGAGAGAAGGCCCAGGCAGCTGAGCAGGGGAGACAGGCAAGAGAGCGGGGCCAGGCTGCAGGAGAGCAGGACATGGAGACAGAAAAAAAGAGGAGAGGGAGAAGGAGGTGTGGAGAAATAAAAAAGTAGCAACAGGCTATAGGACAGAGAGGGAGGAATGAGAAACTGCAGACAGGGAATCAGACAGAGAAAGAAAGAGAAAGACAAAATAGCGATGGGCTAAAGACAGAGACGGAGGGACTAAAAAATGGGGGCAGGGATCCGGACAGACAGCGATGGGGAGAGACCAGAAAGAGCAATTATGAGTGAGTGCCCCCATTTCTCGAGCACTTCCACCTGAACTGCATTACTGGGAGCCTCAGGAAGGTGCTGCCTGCCAAAGCCCTGCCCTGGGCCCAGTCCTGTGCACTAATATTGGGGCCAATCATCATGCTGCAAAGTGGCCAGGGCCAGGGAAAAAAAGCCCAGCTGGGGGAAGAAAAATTGCCTATTTTTTTTTCCTTTGTCTGCTTGTTTGTTTTGCTTTTTAAAAAGTATGATGTAAGCTCTAAATACAGTCTGAAAAGGAAAAAGGAACCAGGCGTACCAGGCTGGTCACATTTAAAGGCCGAACCCACTGAACAGCTGCACAAACCATCACTCGCTCTCGCACACATTCCACCCCCTGCCTGCGTCTTGAGTGTTCCCTGGCAACAGCACCACCAGGCAGCTCAAAAACCCATACTGCCTGCAAAAACTTGAGCACAGCTTAATTCTGTGAAATTTGCCCTCTTTCTAGGCCGCTGGTTAGAGACTCCTCTGTCAAGAGACGGCTCAGGTCCACGCCAGGGCTGGCGGTGCTGCTTTCCGGGTCCCGTGATGGTGATGGGCGGAGGGGCAGGTTGCCGTGTCCCAGGACCGGGTACATGGGTGGGACTCCAGGGTCACCCCTGCCTTTTTCTTGCAGCAGAGCCCCAGCTGGTGCCAGCCCTATGCTGCAGCCCTGGAAAAGAGCTCTGGAGGAAGGAAAGAGCACTTTCCCCGGAGGCAAGAGCTCTGGTCGGATGCCATCCTCAGGTGAGCCCCGCTGCAGTAGCAAGCCTCTGGTGCCAGCGTGGCCGTCAGTGGGATGCTCCAGCTGAGCTGAAAGGGAGCTCGAGAGCTGGGGGAGAGGTACCCCCACTGCTGGGGCAGCTGCGGGGCAGCGCTGGCCGACTTACTCAGCTTTAATTGTTGTTAAAGTGACACCGAGCCAATCCTGCTGCCACCACTTGCTCCTTTTGTGCCTGGATTTCTTCTGATGTAAATGGTGCTGGAGGGGCTGCAGGGGAGACAGCAAAGCCAGGTTCAGTGATACAGAGCTCTTCCTTTGTCCATTCCCTGTGCACGGGCAAAGGAGTAGAGCCCAGGAGATGCAGGTGATCCCATTGCCCTCGACTGGTCTACTCATGAAAGTCTTGGGCCTCAGTGGATCTGGAAGTGTCTTTGTTGTTCCAGCTGGGTCAAGGCAGTGACTCTGCTTTCTAGCATGGACCATCAGAGGAGTTTCTCCCACTTGGCCTTGGTTCTCTTTTCTAGCCGGTGACATTAACTGCCTCGACCATCAAGGCTTTGCTTCAGTGCCAGGCAATTTCTCCTCCTTGGCATTGTGTATGGGCGGGAGGGTCGGCCTTTCTGGGATGGGAAGCCATCAAGACACAGGCCTCTTCCTCCCTGGAGGAGTTGGGGCGGAAACCTCCAGTGCCGGGGTGAGAGCACAGAGGGGCAGGCTGTGTTCCCTGTGCTCACGCCGGTGCCCTGTGCCCGGCTGTGGCTGTTCTGGCCCACGCGGCAGCCGAGAGGGGTGCTGGGGCAGGGCTCTGTGGGGCCGGTCCCGAGGAGCTGGGTGCAGCACAGGCCTGGGGAGCAAACACCCCCATGGTGTCTCATTGCATGGAGCCCACGACTCCCTCCTGGGGGTCAGGGCCCTGAACTGCACATCTGTCGGGTGAGAGGCGATCATTCTTCGTTTACCTGTGGGCAGAAGGAGTACCACTTTCATACAGAAAGTAATCTGGGATGGATTTATTTTTTTTCTTCCCACCTGGCCAGAGTATCCCACATCACTGTCCTCAGACTCCAAGGCATGGAGAAGATCTCAGGAAAGCCCTGGCCGAGGAGCAAGTGCGGCAGCAGCTGGAGCCAAAAGCACCTGAGCCTGAGGAGGTCAGAGCACACGCTGCTGTGCAGACAGGTGGAATGCTGTAAAGGTCTTGATTTCATGGCCAACTCAAAGCCCATCGATCCAGATACACCTGGAACAGGCAGTTCGTGGTGCAGTTGGGAGCATCCCCTTGGGTGGCGGTTCTCTAGCCATTGCCCTTATAACATCTTGGAATTTACTGCTTTGAATGTTAACAAACAGGGTGAATTAGGGTGGCCTTTCCAGAGGTTAACTGACCTTTCTTCAGGTTTCAGTGCACAACCTGGCACACAGGCCAGGGCTTCTTTCTTTGTTTTTTCCAGATGCTCATCAGATGTGGCCTGAGGTCTGTGACCAGTGCCACTGCTGGGCCCTGCTGAGCCTGCTGCCCAGCGGCACTGAGGCTCCTCTCCGTTGGCACAGAACCAGGTGGTCTGCGGTGGGAGTTTTGTTCTCTTACCACCTGACTAATGTAGATTGTGTTGTGTTCTCTGTAGCCCTTCTTTTCTGAGCAGGGTCTTTTAGCTGTCTTGTAGGGGACAGGTACCATTCAGACCAAGTGCCCACATTTCAGATGTGGTGTCACCTCCAGGGCAGTTCTGACGGTGAGACCTGGTGCTCTGGGCTGCAGTGTCTGACATCTGCTGAGTGACACCTGCTGCCAGGAGTCCTTCCGAGGAGGGCAGCAGGGCTGGCAGAGCACACGGTGTCAGGGTCAGCAATCATGACCATGTCCCTCGTCAGTTGGGCTGTAGGTTTTTGCCATCTTACTTCACAGGAGTCACTCTGCAGCACGGTGTTGGGATGTAGTTTGTCCTACTGAATCAAAAGGCAGAGTCATGACTTCTGAAGCTCAACAGACCCCAACACGTGTCTTTCCTTATGCTTTTGCTTTCCAGAGTTGTGTTCTGATGAGCCTGGGGACCACGGAATAAAGGGGGAGATGGTGTGTCAGGCAGACGTGCACCTTGAGCAACCACCCGCTTTGGTGCACCTTGAGCAACCACCCTCTTTGCTCTGCAGCCTGGCAGAAGGAGGAGCCATGGCCTGGCAAGCTGAAGGAGGAGAGGCAAAGCCAGGCTCACAAACCCTGTAGCAAAACAACCCATATCTGCAGTTTCTGGGGCAAACCAAGGCAGTAGACTGTTTCTTTGAAGCAGCTGTGCTCTGGGACTTTGCCTTGCTAGATGGCTCATCAAGAGGACAAGCCTGAGAGCAAGCTTTTTCCATACCTCATACAGTTGTAAGTCAAGCAGTTAGCTTAGCCGCGTTCATGATGGTAACACCCTAAACAAATACTTGCAAGGCTCTGAAATTCAAAAATTCATCCTCCTACCTTATAACCTAAGTGGCAGCGCAATGCAGCCGTGATTTCCAAGTAGTCAATGGATGATAGGAGTAATTCCCCATCAGCAGTAAGCTGGAAAGGTATACCTGTATTATTCACTGTAACTCAACCTTACACATTTTTTTTTCACTCTTGCCTTATAAGGATATACAGAATATCCTGTTTGTTACAACAAACAGGGTAGAAAATAGGAATGCTGGAAAGTGCAGAAAATCCTGGAGCACTTTCCGCTTGCCCCATGCTAACTGTCATCTTTATTTGCAGTCCCAGTAATGCCATGTGTCTGGAGATCAGGGCATGCTGAGTCAGCAGGAAAGGCTTAGTCTGGCCAGTCACAAGGCACTTGCCTTTCAGATCTACCACAAAGAAAGCCAGTACCTCGAGGAGGAAGTTCCCCTCCAGCCTGTGGGGGTTTTGCTGCTGCCCAGGCTGAACGCACGCCTGCTCTCCAGCACTTCCTCCTGGGAATGCTTTTTGCAGAAGTAGAGGCTGGAGGGACCAGATGCTGCACAGACTCGTGTCCTCGGTCGTTCTGTTGTTTGAGTTGTTCTTCCAGGTCAGAGAAGTGGCGGCTGAAGTCTGAATGTTTGACAGGTGGCATTCTCTTGGCAGGAACCATGCGAAGGCCGGCAGACACCACCGCTGCAGGCCCAGGAGGAGCCCTCCGCGCCGTCGGCACCGTGGGCATTTGATGAGCAGGTCTCGGCCGAGCTGTTTGACTCGGCCTTGCACATCGCTAGTGAGAGCGACTCTTCTAATTGACCCCACGGAGAGAGGTTTGTGTTATTTTTTCTTTCTCATATGTGCATATAGCAATGTAGCAGGCAGAACAGACATAAACCAGACTTGACAGTCCCATTCTATGGTATTATGTGCTCAAAGGAACCTTTTTGTATTCCTTTACAATTTTAGCTAGGTGTGGGAGAGAGGCAAGTCGACATCGGCCTGTCAGCTCTGCGCAGCCCCTGAGAAGCAGCAAGGCTTTGATGAGAAACAGGCCTTGGGAGAAAGATCAGAAACTGCTGAGTTGTGCCCGGGTGGCAGGGAAAAACAACAGACAGCGGCAACACTGAGCTGTGGGAAAATCCTGAACTGTGGGAAGTTCCCGCCGCGTGAACAGCGCCTGAGCGAGCAGGGGATTGGTCTGCACAGCCCCTGTGAGAGTGGTCCTGTGCTGATAGGAGAAAATGCTGAGAGCTGTCAAATTGCTGATTTGCTTTAACCATAGCATAAATATGTCCTATTGTAATAATAAAGGGTCTTTGCTTTTGCACTTCATGGAGAGTCTGTGTTTCAGTTGCCACAGCTAGGAGAAGGGAGAAATGCATGTCCAGTCCCTGTTCCAATAAATAAACCACAATGAAGAAAATAAACCTGAAACCAGCATCTGGACGAGCAGCTAGATCAACTTTGCCCAAAACTTTGGATTGTAGAGCTTCGTTTTCTCAGGTGTGTTGGCTGCAGGGGTTGGGTAGGGGTCTCCTGATGGAGGCGGGAGCTGTGGGAAATTCAGGCCTGTTGGGATCCCACCATGTAGCAGCGGGTAGTGACGACAGGCAGGTGCCCTAAAGGGGGTGGATTTACGGAGGAGCTGGAGAGGGCCACAATAAGCTGAGAGGCTGGGAACCCCGTTTCTTCCTCCGGTTCTTACTGCTGGATGCGTGTCCCAGGTGGTGCGATGGGGAGATGATGTGCAGCCTCCTCCCCGTTCAAAGTTAAATGTGGTCCTGCAAATCCCAGGTGGATCCCTTCCCCAGTGAAGCAGAGAGCAGAAGGGAGCTTTCCTTGGGCTGCTTCTGCGTGGACCCTGATGCCCTTGGTGTAGTGTGAAACACTCACCTCGGTCCCTGGAGAGGAGCCAGGCGCCGAGCTGTTCAGCACTTTTAAAGCCGGCCTGCTCCTAGGGCAAGGCCAGGAACAAGCGTTTCCCACAGCTGAGAAGCTTTGCTGGTTGAGACGGGGATTGCCCAAGTGAGGTGGCAGACAGGGGGAGTGCTGTTTCCAAAATGCTCCCTTTGGAGCCGTGGGCCTGGCATCTGTTCATAAATCCAGCCTCCAGCCACTGCAAGGTGTACATCGCTTCCCCAAGGCGCCTGAAATGTATTGCCATCCATTTCTCTTCAAGCAGAACACACAATAGTGCCAGGTATAGGAAAAGTCTTCTGAGGTGACCCTACGTGCTTCCTTAGAAAAGATAAGTGTCTGTTCTACGTAAGAGAAGTCTGTAGGTGGATTTACACATCAGTTTTCTAAAGCTCTTATGCAGGTTGAGTATCATGTTATACGACTATTTGTTGAATCTCCAGATTCAATGTTCCTGATGAGGTTGGTGTAGCAAAGTAGCATCTTTCCACCTTTTATTGAAAGAGCTTTTTTGTTTGAAGAGGAAGATATGTTGCCCAGACTGTTCTCTTCTACTCTGTGAACATCCGTTCCCCCAGACAAAGGTCATTTCAGGCTGAGGAGAGACAATTGATGGGAGCCAGTTTTAAGGTGGTGTTAGAACAGCTCAAAGTGCGTATAGAAGCACAGAAAAATATTTAGGTTGAGCTGATTTCTGTATGAAGAATCTCCTAAAGGTCTATAAAGCAGGAAACAAAAATTCTTGTAATGCTCTTTGTCTGTTCCAACCTCTGCCTGTGGCTGCTCTATAAATCCATGCATTGAAAACAATTAAGAAACACCCAAGCTCAGAGAATCGTGATATACAGAATCTACATGACGGCTCTCAGCCACTCTCAGGAATTAGTTTGTAGTGTCTGTGTTTAGAGAAGAGCTTGAATCGTTGATTTCAGAGAAGAGCTTGAATCGTTGATTTCACAGCAAACACAAGTCACATTCTGTATTTATTTTGGGATCTGCATATATAATTTGCATTAATGCAGTTCCCATTACTACCAAAACAGTAGTACTTAGATGGGATCAGAAAACTGCTTCATGAGCTAAATTTTGACTATTTGATAACAAACCTTCTTCCAAAGTGAGAAGAGTAAGCAAGCTAGATGAGCGAAAATCAAGAGAAAGAATTAGTTTAGATCAGACAACCAGCAGTATGAACTGAGGGGCAAGAGTAAAATCAAGTTAGATCTAAAGGCAGGGAAGCAGGATCCACACTGCAGTTCTTGTCCGAAGTTGTCTGTCTGGTTTTGAGCTGGAAGTCTCCTCGCCCAGCAGGTTTGAACCACTGACGGAGACTCACACTGGAAGTTTTGCTCCACGTCTGCCCTGACGGCATCTTTGCCAGCTGCCCCAGTTCCCCGCTCTTACCGTGCCGTGCAACCCGCTGAGCTGTGATTAACCGCTCTGTCTGATGAGGGAGCACAGGCAGGCGTTGGGGGGGCGTCTGCCCACGAGTGGGGAGCGACGGCTTCACCGGGCAGCGCGGAGGGACGGGGAGGGGCTGCCTGTTGGTACCCTCAGGGTTGGCGATGCCGGGCATTGCTGTGCTCCGTTTCTCACCGTCATTCTGGGAGCACAGCTCCCGCCGCAGCGCTTGATGGCTGAAGATTATCGAAAATAAGAGGGGGCGGTTGGGTGCTGCAATCCGAGATCCACAGCAGAGAGCGTGCCAGGCAGGAGCACAGCCTGTCCCGTCCCCAGGAGATGCAGAGGAGCGCCTGTCTCCCAGGCTGGGCACCTGCTTGTCGTCCTGGGTGTGCCCACGTGCGGCCGTCGGCTTCACTCTGAACTGGAGCCAGACCTTCTCTGTCAGTGCAGGCAACCTGCACGTCTCATTCCTTGGAAATATGGCCTCTGCTAGTGCTACCCCCTGTTTTGTGTCACAGCTGAGCAGTTAGAGCTTGGGGGAAATATCCAAGTTCAGTGCCCTCCTTAGACCCAAGGAGTTCAAATCCACCCCTCTCCTAGGAGTTCCTGAACCACAGACCCGCGGAGCATCCTCAGCTTCCTCCACTGACTGCAGACCTCATGGTACTGGAGAGTAGGAGACATGGGCAGAGGGAGAGCGTGTGGGAGCAGCTCCTGCCACCCAAGGAGCAGAGCAGTCCGTGTGGAGGAGAGGGCTGGGTCCTGTTCCTTGCTCCCGGGATTATATTCGCCTTTACCCAGTTACTGTTTGATGCAAAATAGCAACATAGCGCTGAGGGATCTGGGGTAGTTGGGATCTGTCAGTGCTAGGTTAACGGTTGGACTGGATGATCTTCAAGGGCTTTTCCAACCTAGCTGATTCTGTGAAAATATATAGTAAATCCACGTCAAGAGTCTCATGGATAGTCATAGTAAATGAGTAATAAGTCAAAGGCCAGGAACTAGAGCCCAAACCCAGCTGCGGGCATGACACTGTGGATCGAGTATGCTTCCCACTGGGAGACTTTGCCCTCAGAATGGGTCATTTTTAGGGGTATTAGCTGAAGAAAAGCCTGAAATGCTAAAGCAAGACTTCATCACTTCTTTGCAGCTGCTTTTTCTTACGTTTGTCAGTGCACGTGATCAGCGTGGTTTTCTCTCCTAGTGTAGAAAACCCATCTTGCAGGAACAACCCCATATTAAATAGAAGAGAAGCGGCAGTAGTGATTCCTGGAAATATATGGCTTATGCTGGTAAAGACTGGAACTGGAGATGTAGCTGTGAGTTAAAGGTTTTAAGAGGAATTAAGATAAATCTCTTAAAAATACAGGTCCTTTCAATAGTGAGCATTACAAGTTACAATTACTTTGCCAGCTGCTTCTAATGGCTTTGCTGGAACATTTAGAGACCCCTGGGGTCTCTAAATAAAGCCATCTGCAGAGACAGCGTGCCACTTACTCCTCTGGTTGCTGCACTGGAGTGGAGAAGATAGATGTTCATATTTCAGTCTCTTTGCCATATGCCAGGATGCTTTT
Organism: Athene noctua; assembly: GCF_965140245.1. Lineage (NCBI taxonomy): Eukaryota > Metazoa > Chordata > Aves > Strigiformes > Strigidae > Athene > Athene noctua. The sequence goes on along the minus strand of NW_027437618.1, from coordinate 152,866 downwards.
GAAGGCGAGGAAGCTCAACAAATTAAGCGCTTTATGTTTTTAGGACAAGCTGTCTGTGTCAGCACTGGTTCACTTACAGCTCTGTTTCAGTGCGTGACTCTCTGCAAAACCTAGCATCAAGACTGCCATGTAGGTCTGTCTGTATAGAAAGATGTTTGTGCACGAAGAAGATGAGTAAGTTAAATTCTGTGTTTTCTGTACCTTGGTGGTTAGGAAACAATGGTGAAGTTGCAAATAAGGAAGACTTACACAAAAAAGATCAAATTTTAATAAGCTCGCATGCATCTTGAGTTTTGGGAATCCAGTTGTGCTGCTGCCGGCGCTGGGGCTGTCGGCTCCAACTGACCAACAGCCCGACCCCAGCGGACAGTGGAGGGGCCCTGGGCTGGGGGTTCTCTCCAGCATGGCCCCTCCTCTCCTGCCCTGGGGAGCCCAGCGCAGGACAGAGCGGAGGGAAGGACACCCCCTCTCTCCACCTGCTGGCCATGCCTCTTGCCTTGGGCTTCCCCGCTGGCTCCAGATGGACTTGGTGCCGCCGCTCACCACCCCTGGGCTTGGCTCTTCAGGCACTTTCTACCCACCTCCCCCTCTCCTCAGCCAGCCCACGCTGCTTCAGCGTCTCCACGGGGCTGTTCTGGCAAACGCTGCGGAAAGCCTTCCTCACGGCGGGGTGGACAGTGGCCACCACACTCCTCTCGTCTCCCCAGCCGGTCATTTCACCACGGAAGGTTATTAGGTGGGGCGAGCAGGCTTTCTCCTGCTGGACCCCTGCTGACTCCTAGTGCCAATGACCATCGTTCCTCCGTGTTTCCAGGCCATGCTGTGGCATTCCCAGCACCTCCATGAACACAGGATCCCCTTTTCTTATCCGATATAATAATACGGTCAGGGTACCTGGTCCTATCTAAAACTGCTATGGAAATGCTTGTGTGCTCGGCCTTAACTCAGGCGTGGTTTTTTCCAAGCCTCTCCAAGAACGTGACTGTGAACACTGTAGTAACTATTGAACAAGATGGGCGGGCTTTGTCCTCGTCAGTCTGTACGAGAGGGGAGAAGCAGCTGTGGTAATTCCGCCCCTGCTTGCTGGGCCGCCTGGCGCTTGGTGTGATTCCAACCCCTCTCCTGGGCCACACACCAGTCGAGGGTGGTGTGGATTGTAAATGGCAGGGGACTAAAGCCTGCAGCTCATCGAGGATGAACTGGAGTTCACTGCCCATTGGCCAGGATCCTGCAGCCACTTGTCATGATGGTGTCGGGGACACACACACAGAATGTCAGAGGGGGGGGTCTTGGGAGGAACCAGGCACCTGGGGAGTCCCCAGCTGAAGTGCTAAGGCTTGGACAACCGGCCCAAGCCAGAGTCAACCTATAGATGAATCCTGTACATTTTATAACTGAAACCATTGTGCTAGTAGGTGTTGTACTCAGTTATAACAACGCACTTATGCTGATGTAAAAAGTGATAAAGCATGGAAGTACTGAAGCCTGAACAACAGGCCCCAAGCCGAAGCTGCTAACTTAGTGTGTAGTCATGAACACAGTATGTAAACTCGCTAGTGAGAGACGCAGCTTAGACAGAATATAGTCAGCAGTGAGGGGAGAATGTTTCCCATTTTCCTTTCTCAGCCTTCTGCAAGGCTGAGAACCCAGGTATCTGGCCTTGTAAAAACTCCCTTGGTTTCCCCCCCTGAGCCCTGGCCAGGCTTTGGGTGGAATCCAACAGGAGGATGAAACCAGAAATTTCCCGCTCAGAACAGAGGTGCCAGCTGTTCTGGCCTGTCGATCTCTGGTATCTAAGGCCGGGCCCGTTTGCAGCGACTCTGGCAGCCTCAGCTACGGGTGGAGGCACCGCGTAGGATTTCCCCCTTGCCGGGACAGGCTCTGCCAACCCTCGCTGTGACCGGGGCTGCCCAGCCACTGCGGGGCTGGGGGATGGGAACGTGTGCGAGGGGTGATGTGTTTTTCTTAATCTCCATTCTCTCTCTCGTGTAGTAATGATTTAATGCATTACCCTGTTTTTTCCTGTTTGCTGCTTTAAGTGCACTATTCTGCTTTTTCTTACTGTTACACTGTTATCACTAGTAAAATACGCCTGCTTTTTTCACCCTGGTGTCGGAGTATAATTGGTATCCGTAATCAGCAGAACACCAGCCCCACTCTGAGGGGACCCAGGTGTCTGGGGGGGTATCCTGGTGTGTGTGGGGGTCACTGGAGTGGAGGTTGGTCATAGTGGTGGGGTATTTGAGGCTGTTGGGGTTGTGTGCCATCACCCCCATCTCAATGGAGCCTGGCCATTTGTTCACCAGCTTGTCAATACAGACCCGGGGCAGGTCATGGGGGGGTGTAAGGGGACCCTCCCAAAACCCCCCAGGAGCCCCTGCTGGCTCCCAAGATCCGCACCCCCTGTGTGCTCTACAGCAACCCCATTATCCTGTGGGGTACCCAGTTGCCCCCAGGACACCCAGTATGTCCCCAGGGCACTCTCAGTGTCTCCGAAGAGCCGGGATAGAAACTTATCGACACCAATGTGATGCAGATAAGCAGACACTTCTTTATTGACGGCCGGGTGCGCGGGTGAGTGCGCTCACCAACAACGCACACCAGTCACAAGAATCATACAGTTTATGTATTATTCACCCATACATATTCATTAAGTATTCATACATAAACACAAGAATTCCTGGAAATCATTATCATACTTCCCTCCTACTTCCGATTCTGCGCACTAAAGCTTAGAAATCTCTAGAAATGAGTCTGGGGTGTGATTTGGGTCGGTGGCCCATGAGTCGGTGGTCGCGATCTCCCCCTGCCGGAATTACCCATTACCTAGTTTCACTGTTCCTTGGCAGAGATCTGTAAACTGTGACAGTTCATTCTCCCCAGTTCTCATTAATCTCGAGTTGTGGTACATCTGAGACATTATCCAATGTATTCTAGGTAATAAATTACTTCTGTGTCTAGACATCTCTAACGACTTCAAACAGAATTATTTTCAATTCTAAGTCTAATTCCCTAAGCAGTATCTAGGTGTACCTAGTAAATGATTACTGACCAATTCTTCGGCCTTGGTACAGGGCTATACAGAGGCGTTTGTAGTAGCATTGGTTGCTGGTTAGATGTGCAAAATGCAAGATAAATGTAAACATGTAACCCTACTAAAATATTTCTGTATTCATACTGGAATCAAACATTATTAGTTCTGACTGGTGGCAAATCAGTGACATCAGGTCCTCAGTGTTCTCCCCAAGCCCTGCCCCCAACCCTGGGTGCCTCCTAAGACCCCTATAATTCACGAAGACACCCCCAGAACCCCTGTGATACCCCTCAGGACATCTATGAAACACCAGGAGCACTCAGGACCCCCATCTGACCTCCCAGAACCACTCTAAGTTCCCCTCGGGAGCACATAACACCCCCAGGACCCTTCTAAGGCCCCCAGGACCCCCATAACACCCCCAGGATCCTTTCAAGGGCCCCCAGGACCCTTCTAAAGACCCTCCCAGCACCCCTTGACAGTGTCTATGACCTGTCCAGGACCCCTGGGATGCTGCCGAAGACCCCCATAAGTGCCCACATGAACCCCCCCAAGCTTGGCTGTCTTGCGCCCATTGCTCAGCTTGGCAAGGGCCCCGCACATCTCATGGAACAGCAGTGCCTCATTGGACAGCAGCGCCCCTGGACCCGCCCACGCCACTCCTGAATAGGCCACGCCCCCTCCGGGGCCACGCCCCCCGGAGGTGCCACACCCTCAAGAGAACTCCCTTTCTCGTCACTATGGCAAGGGAGAGTGGGGAAAGCCCCGCCCCGAGGTGGGACACACCCCTGAAGAGGCCACACCCCTACAGGGGAAAGCTGTGCCCTCCTCAGAGGCCCCCTCAGCCACAGCTCAATAATAATGGGTGGGGCTCTGGGGCTGGCCCCACCCACCAGCAGGCCACACCCTCTGAGCCGCTCCACCCACTGGGGAGAGATCCCACAGCTGCAGGTGGAGACAGGCCACGCCCCAGCACAGCAGACCCCGCCCCGGGAAGGCTCCACCCAGGAGGCTTTAACCCATGAGGGGTTAAGGGAGAAATGGGGCAGAAATGGGGGGAATGGGGGTCCCGGGTCACCGGGGCTGTGGTCGAGCAAAGGCCGAGGGCAGCCATGGAGCCAGGGCCGGCAGGACCAGGACCCCATCACCGCGGAGGAGCTCACGGCCGGCCCCGCTCCCCCGCGTCCATGGCGTTGTGAGGGGGTGACATCATAATGGGGTGGTTCCAGAACCACCGGGCAGGGTTTCCAGGGTGATGCTGGGGGGCCACAACAACGCTCCGCAGCACCACAGGGAGAAGCACCTGGCACTGCCTTGGGCTGCAGCAGGGGTGACAGCTCAGCGCCCGCCGGCTCTTCGTCCTCACGCCCGGAGAGGCAGGCGAGGGAGATGGCTTCCCCCAGCTTCAGCGATCGCTGCCTGGAGGGGAAGGGCTGTGACGTGGTCATCAGCGTGGACGGTGTCGAGTTTGAGGCTCACGAGACCGTCCTATGTAGCTGCAGCGACTATTTCAGGTCGGTGCTGGACGCAGGAGGGGATGGAGACAGACGGCAGCTCCTGGCCTGGCTCACAGCGCCTGGGGGTATCTCCAGCGCTCCCACCAGCACTAAACTCTCACCCAGCAGTTCCCCTGGTCCTGGTCCCTCCCTGAGCACCAGAACTCACCCCCAGCCCAGCGCCTACCAGCAGCTCCGGGGCGGTGCCTGACGAGCCCCGAGGCAGTGCAGGGCTGGCAGTGTGGCTGGCCGGGCTCACCTGCCCTCGGTGCCAGGAGGTTTTCCTGCCCCACAGGACGTTACTCGCTGCTGCTCTTGCTGAAGCGAGGGGACCCTCGCCCTGTCGCTCTCTGGCCGCAGCTCGAGGCTGTGGCTCCTTTTTACAGCCCCAGCTCCTCAAACGGGCACTAACCCACTGCCCGGCCTCCCGGCATGGCTACTGCGGGTGCCCACGCTGGTGCCCAGGGAAGGCAGCCCAGGGGATCAAGGTGTCTGGGCTTAACCCAGCAAAGCTGGTTTTCACCCCCCCTGCTGCTTTGGTTTTGCAGGGCTTTGTTCAGCAGCGGGTGGAACAGCGCCGAGAAGCCAGTATATAAAATCTCCGGCACTTCACCTGACATGATGAGCCTCATCATCAACTATGCCTACACCGGGACAGCGCCGGTCACGGTCGACAACGTGCAGAGTTTGCTCATCGCAGCAGACCAGTTCAATGTCATGGGCATCGTTGGGCTGTGCTGCGAGTTCCTCAAATTCCAGCTCTGCTTGGAAAACTGTATCGGCATCTGGAGGCTCACAGGGTATTACTTCTGTCCCGACCTGCGAGACGCAGCCGACGCGTTCATCCTCCGACACTTCGCAGAGGTGACCCGGGTGTCCACGGAGCTGCTCGACCTCTCCATCCCCGAGCTCAGTCTCCTCGTCGAGCAGGCCGAGCGCGGCGGGACACGAGACGACGCCGTCCGCGAGGCTGTCGACAGATGGGTCGCTCACAACCTGCCCAGACGCCAGCAGCACCACGCAGCCTGGCAGCAGCCACAGCGCGGCTACCCCGCGCGTGGGTGACGCAGCAGCAAGCCCAGACAACATCTTCCCTCCTGTTTCTTCTCTACTTTGATAAATTTCACCTCTTCGACCTACACTTAAACATGACATGATAAGTCCGTGTGGTGGTTTCTGTTGTGTGGGTTTTTTTTCCCTTCTACAAATCAGCTAGAACACACCCCATGAGAGGAATAATTGCTTGGAGGTTTGGTAGGCTGTTCTTGTGTATGAAGCCAATTTGTGCTGTGACGAGCCGCCCCTTCCACTAACAGGTTACAGCCATTTCTCCAGGGGTGCCTCCGGTGGCAATCGCAGCAATCCTCACTGCACACAGCCTGCGCTTTCTCCTGAAAAGCCCGTGGAGTAACACAGTGAAAACACGATGATAGGGGCTTGAATGCTCCTCACTGGCTGAGAATCTGGTTGCAGTTTCACGAGATTGCCTGTATTGCCTTTTTTCGGAGTATTTACAAACCCATGAATCTCCAGTGTCGCCGTCATTCCAACCCAGCGAGAGGCCCCACTGCCGGCCCTTGGAGAAAGCCAGAGCCGGGACCAAACCCAGCTCCAGTCAGCCCAGGAGATCACAACAGACCCAGATGCAGAATTACACGCAGACCTGGCAAACCCATCACTGCCCCTTCAGAGAACTGCAGGATGGTTTGTGTTGGAAGGGACCTTAAAGCCCATCTAGTCCCACACCCTGCCCCGGGCAGAGACACCTTCCACTAGCCCAGGTTGCCCAAAGCCCCGTCTAACCTGGCCTTGAACCCTGCCAGGGAGGGGGCAGCCACAGCTGCTCTGGGCAGCCTCTGCCAGGGCCTCACCACCCTCACAGGGAAGAATTTCTTCCTCAGATCTAATCTAAATCTCCCCTCTCTCAGTTTAAAACCATTACCCTTATCCTATCCCTACCCCCTGACCAAGAGTCCCTCCCCCCTTTCCTTTAGCCCCTTTCAGCCCTGGGAGGCCGCTCCAGGGTCTCCCCGGAGCCTTCTCTTCTCCAGCTGAACCCCCCCTCTCTCAGCCTGTCCTCACAGGGGGGTGCTCCAGCCCCCTGAGCATCTTTGAGGCCTCCTCTGGACCCTCTTGAGCTGCGGGACCCCTTCTGGGGGCCCAGAGCTGGACACAGCACTGCAGGGGGGTCTCGCCAGAGCTGAGCAGGGGAGAGAATCCCCTCCCTTGACCTGCTGGCCACAATTCTCTTGATGTAGCTCGGACACGGTTGGCTTTCTGGGCTGCAAGTGCACCGTGCTGGCTCATAGTCACTGTCTATGACAAGCTCAGTTTCTTACATGAAATGTGTCTTTAAGTGATTTCATCTTTCTATAGTCATTTCCCCATAAAAAACCTTACTGTCCTTTATAAAGTGCTTTGAATTCTATGGATGAGAAGGACTGTATGAAAAGAGTCAGATTTTAATCACGATTGTTACTATTAACCTAACATGATGATTTGTCAAATTATGAGTTTAATGACACATACTTTTCAAAAGTAAGTAGTGATGCTGGCAGAAAAGCCCTATATACTACTTTCTACAGTTGGTCATATTGACAAAAACAAGGCTTGTTTAATACAGAAATGTTCCTGATAAATTCTGGAACTTCCTGACAGAGCAAAAGCTGTGTATAATCCCTTCATGAGGAGCAGAAGAGCAACCCAGGACGGACTCTACCCAATTTAAAAGCTGATACGATTCAGGGGTCACCCATCACGAGCGTGGAAACACATCTGACACGTTTTCCCTGCAGGAGCTCCATGAGCACAGACGGCACCAAGAACCTCTTCCACTGCTTTCAGCACGTGGAGAAAGAAACACCCAGATTCGGATAAACCCCATCAGCAGCCCGGCTGTTCAGGAAAAGCCCGGCGGCCAAACTCGATATCAAGAGAAACAATGGGCTGAGGCAGCCAGAGGGTGAGTGTGGACGTTAAAAACTGCTGCTATGAACCCCTCCGGTGTGAAATCCAGTCGATGGACAGCCTGGGACTGGTTTCATCATGCTGTGCTTGTGCCACGTCGAAGAAAGTAGCTGAGACTTGGTAAAACCAAGGGAGGAGGTGTTGCTTTCACAGTTAAGTTGCTGAATTTGGTAAGATACATGGACCTTCGGTCCCCTTAATACGCGAGCAGAGCAAATTTTTACCCTCACTGAATCAAACTGTACACACCACACTGCTTTATCCCTCGAGCTCAGTTTCTGACTAAGTCATGATCACCACGAAGTTTGCAGTGGGATATAGCAAATATGAATTCTGGCCACACTTGGTTGCCCTTTTCATGTCTAAAACCTCACTGAAATGCACAGCATGACCGCAAGGTGTTCTACTTTTAACAATGTATATTTTGTTGTACGAAAATTGAATCACAGAGGTAGACAACATTTGGGAAAAAAAATGGAGTACACGATCAGCGCTGTAGAAAAAAATTCAGAAGAGCTGTAAAAGTCAAAAGCGACAACATCTTCCTCTTTCTGGTAAGGATATTTAATTATTAATCCACATAACAAATAAAAATAGTGAATGTTAAAGAACCTTCTGCTTTGGCAAACTTTAGTTTATACTTGGTTAAAATCCCTATTTCTCACTCCTGTAATATTTTCTTTGAGAGGTTCTCAAGCTACCTCATAACATGCCTGTGAAATACATCACTTCTCTCCCTTACAGATGAGAAAATCAAGCAAAGCGTAATTAATTCATCCTTCTAAAGCTGCAGTCATCCCTAACACAGAGATCAAAGATTCTGGGAGTGAGGGAGCGAAACAGAGAAGCGATGTTAACCCCGGTCTCCAAATCTCCTGGTGAATCAGGGATAAACCTCCTTGCAGGGTGCTAAGGAACCGATTTCAGATTAATCTCTCAAACACGGCCACCCCTCACCAGGCTGCAGGCAGAAGGATGTGCCACCAAGACAGACGAGGCGCTGCCGTCCGACGGTGTCACTGGCCCTGCCACTTGCAATCCACTGACAAAATGGTACTGAACTGCTGACCTAAGTCTGCAGAGAGGGAACGGAGGTTGTATGAGGCAGAGCTGGGACTGAGAAAAAGATCGGATCACAGTGTGAAAAATCTGTTCCTTCCCAATTACTGAGCTTCTCCGATAAGCTGGAGGTTAAAAACAATCCTGCCAAATCACTGATGATTTCATCAAATATACAGAGAACTCGAGGCTGAAGTGTCTATTTTGCTTGACAAGCAAAGCAGACACGCTGAGAGGGAGGGAGTAAAATACATTAATTACAGCCTGAGTGAGAGGGTATCAGAAAACATTCTGATTTTTCAGAAAACCTTCTTTATGATCCCCAAAGTGTATGCAAGGCAGTTAGGGGGAATCTTTGGAATTATGGGGAATCTTTGGCCGGCTTCTCTTGCCAAAAACAACTGGAGGTTGACAAAAAGTCAGCCCTATGGTGGGCCTGCCCCATCAGCACACACACAAACGTTTATTACCCCAAGGAAACAAGTCCCCCGCCCTCAGAAACCTGAAGGATGTGGGTTTAGCAGCCACTACATCCAAAGGCTGTGGTTAGGAACTGTAAGCAAGGCATAGCCAAGACACCAACCAAATGCAATAAAATCACAGAGCAGTAAAAATTCAGCTTTGGTCTAGAAAAAAGCCCACCACTATTCTGCATGGTATCACTAACGTTCAAAATAATGTCTGAAGGCTTCACCAGATGCCAGATTTCTTCATCATCACGCACGATGCACAACACTTCCCATCTTAAAAGCCCACACCGACGTGAAGGGATGTTGCCTGCAGGAAATGCGACCAGGGACCCAGCACATTGCCTGCAACGTCAAAAAAAAGCAGTAACACGGGATGGGAACAGCTGGCCCAGGAGCAGCCCTGCAGGAACAGCCTGGGAGCTGCAGGGAATCAGAAGCTGGATGCACACCATGTCTCATTAAATGACAGCTAAGGTCCCCGGGGCGTCCGAGCCGGAGCAGAGCCTCCGAGGCACGAGCGGCCGCCCCTCCGCTCTGCCCAGCACCGAGGAGGCTGCTGGGCACTCGGCTCCACGGGGGCCAGCTCACGGGCTGATCCACCGGCAACCGAGAAAGTGCGATGGGCACTTAGGAGAAGTTTGGAGCCAACGTTGGAGCCAACGGAGCCGTCCAGTCTTGGGAGGAGCTGGGGTCTGCATTTCTGCAGCGGAGGACCAAAGCGGCGGAACACAGCACAAAGCCAGGAAGCTGAGGAGCAGCAGCTCTGCTGAACGTCGGCCCTGAGCAAGGTGGGAAACAGCAGATTCCAACAGCAGCAGGGATGCTCCAGGTTAGAGCTCAGGGAAAACTGTCCAGTGTAAAGGCTGATAAAGCGCTGGCAGAGGGTGCTTACAGGAGAGGTGGGGACTTTTTAAGAAGATTGAACAAACACCTTGCAAGAAGAACACGAGCAGATCTGACCCTGCCTGAGGCCAGGAGGCCAGACGAGGCGAGAGCCCACGGCCCCGGCCGAGCCCACGGAGCTGCGTGTGGCAGCCCTGAGCCTCCCCACGGGGCCCTGCAGAGACACTGCACAAGGACAGAGCTCACCCCGCTGCCCTGGGACAGTACAGCAGACACACGCCCAGGAGACCTCCGTGTACAAGGACAAAATTCTACAGCCACTGAACAAATCTTAAAACTGAATGAATTGTTTGTCTCCCTCTCCCTTCAGAATTCCTACACACACACACACACAGAGTTTTAATATAACTCCAGGAATTTGAAATATGGGTAAAAATATCTTCTCACAGCTATTATCTCCATACTACAGGTTTGACAGTGAACTCTGTACAGTGCCTTAAAAGCCCAGAATAACTTGTCATCAGTTCCATCCACATTTCTCCTCTTATGAGCCTTCCCACCCTGCTCCTACTTCCTTATTTTCTTTCTTCTTCTTTTTTTTTTTTTTTTTTTTTTTTTTTTCCCCACACTATGGAATTATCGCAAAAAGCAAGATGAACAAAGATGATTAGATGAAGGTCACAAGCTGAAGTATGCGAGATTTGGTATCAGCAGAGTTAAATACATCAGGGAGGAATGAGATATATTGACAGCTGAAAGGTTTGTTCATTTGCAAATTTTCTGCTAGATCCACTTTTGAGAAAGTCAGAATGTAATAAACAGTCATTCTCTGCAGGGTTATGGATGAGAAAAAAGAAGAGTTCTAAGTAGTATTGATTTGGGGTGAAGTGGCAGAACGTGACAATCAATAGAGTTTAGTCAGATATAAAATAGGAATCACACCAGTCATGACAGGATTGTTACAGGAGTCAAAATCTGGTATTAGCTGGACCTGTACTGCAGTTTTGTGTTCTTAAATAATTAACCATCAAAACAGGAAGGCAACTTTAGCCAATCTGTATATCCCTAGTAATACAAATAGGTACCAAATACCAGGTACCAGTACTTTAGCTTCTTAGAAAGAACAGTGAGAGTCTAGACAGTCTGAAGTGCAAGTTTACCTAAGTGAAAACAGTCATCTGACAAAGAAATAACAAAACAGTCAGCAGCACAGTCCTTGGAATAGCTTCCTTTGTGGAAGCCCCAGCACTGTGTTCAGATATCTACCATACTTAGCCATGAAAGTACCAAAATACTCCATGTGTTACATAGGCTATATTGAGTAAAACTAGTAGTAGAAATGTCACCTGAAAGCAGTTTCTAAGATTTTGTGTGATTTAGGAGCCCTGTGACAGAAAGAAAAAAAAAAAGGAAAGAAAAGAAAAAACAAAAGAAAAAGGTGTTAATTGCCAGAATTTGCTTTAAGATAATCTTGAAAATGCTGCAATATTTTAGGAAATGTTTATTACAGTTGAAAACTTGCTGAGGTTCCACATGCTCACTGAACTGTATCGGCATGCCACTCATCATGTCACGAATCAGACACGCAGCCACTGATACAGTTAACAAACAATCCATACTTCAAAGTGCCCCATGAGCAGGGGCAATTCAAAGGCGGCTGTGGAATTTATGGGCAAGTAGAAAGGCTCACGCTTCCCCCACCGCTAGAACACCACCAGCCCCGCGAACACAGCCGCTCCTGAGGGTGGGGAAGGCCAAGGAAACCCTTTAGATTACCACACAGCAATTTCTTCATCCATTTACCTCGAAGAACATACTACGAGGCGAGTTATGCGTTTTTGAAGGCCCCTCCGCTGTTACAGCACACATTCCTCATTCCCAAACATTCACCTCTCTCCCCGTTGTTTCTGCAATGTTTGCAGCTGAAGGATCAGAAAGCCAATCGGCCTGGTTCATTGTCAGTGCTGGAACAGCAGTGCCATTCCTTCTTATCCCCACATGTAGGTATTCGTTTGATCTTCGATGCTAGCAGCACCTGTCCTCTCATTTCAGGGCAGCATTACAACACGAGGAGAGGCTGCCGTCCAACCAGAAACAGAGGGTGCAGTGACAAGACAGCACTAAGCAGACATATCTAAATCACCCCCCCAAACAAGGCCATGCTTATAAGCACAACGCAGGGGCGTCCAGAATCTCTAGGCAGTTGCCTGAAATCTCTGCAGCAATTCCTGCAGTAATACGCCCAAAGTTTGCATGCAGAGCCACATAAATTCAGGGGGTTTGGCTTGCAAATGCTTCAGTGGGTACCAGGATGCTGCTGCACTGTTAGCTCAAGATGCTCTGTAGCTCATCGGTCTGCAGGGAGAGGCGCTCGGAAGACCTCGTGATGTGCGGGAAGAATAGGGAACCAATCAAACATGCCAAAGAAGAATGCTACCAAAACACAGCCATGCTTAAGGTGGATGCCTTTAAGGAGCATATATAAAGCAATTGCGCAGCTAATAAGTTGAACAAGTAGTCAACCCACATATTGGCGTCTGTGCTTTTGTTCCCGTGAAGGTTTTAACCTCCTGCAAGGGTTAGCGGTGATCTGAGCGCCACGTGTCTGTGGATTGGCAGGTAGAAAAAGACAGCTGATGCCTTACCACAACAAATGGTGACCCCGACGTGATGGCAGTGGTGATTTCGGTGTGCGGACCGGTGGCGGTCGGCGGCACACGGCAGGAGGTGACGGAGCTCCACGCAGGACGGGAGACTCCACGGCGCGCCGTGGAGGCCACAATCAAGGTACTTAAAACATGGGGAATGCAATATAAGACTTCCATGAAGTCGAGCGCTTTAAGAGCTATGCTACAAAGATTATTAAAGCTCGGCATTTTGGCCGAGACGATGGATTGCATGAAGTCAGAGCTCTGGCCTCTGATAAAAGCTGATTTAACAGAGCAGGCAAAATTGGGAAATCCAGAGCACTTGGTGACTTGGGATAAGGCAAATGCATTGATGAAAGCCACCCAAGCCGAACAACGTGCATCTAAGGATGCACACAGGGGACTGCAACGCTTCTCAGAGGAGACTACTCAGTCGGAGGAGTCCGTGGGGTCCAGCAGCGGTCGGGGTGCGCAGTATGGAGATGGCAACGGCGGCCCGGGGCCCCCCCGAGCCCCCTGCGCCGCGGAGCGGCCGCCTGCGGCTGAGCCCGGCACCGCGCGCTGGGCCCGCCCCCCCCCTCCTCGCGACAAAAGCAACGAGTTTTTCACAGAGAAGGTGCTGATGCTGTCATGCAGCACAGGCTTTATATGTTCTTAATGGAGTCTTCGTATTTGTAATGTTTGTCATTCTATGTTGTGTCAGTAAGGAGTGTGAGGGACTTCCTGGTGTGGTTGTGTGATTGTTCTGCGTGTGTGAGACGCAGCCCAGCTGCAGCTGCGGAGTCATCGGTGCTGCTGTCTGTTCGGGCTCAGTGTTCTCAGTGTTACAGGTGAAATACCTCCTCTAGCAGGAGGCAGTCATTCTGTGTTGATTGTTGTCTTGAATTTAGGTGTGTGCTCTGCGGGGAGAGTGCACCTCTGAACCATCTGCCTAATGGAAATATTCTTGAAAGATCATCTACCACCTGACAGGGGTTGGTTTTTTTACCAGGGGTCGTAGATGCTGGTTATAAAGAGAAAAATCAAAACTATGGTCTGTACCCCTGTGCTCTGTAACAAAACGGTCAAAAATTGTTCAGCTTGTTAATTTTACTGTGGCTCCCCCTACTACTATGCCGAGAAGCCGCGATGACTCGGGATTTGGAACAGCAGGTACCCCTTAAATATTTCTGGACTCAGACAGTGACACAAGGTTGACTTCTGGTAAAATGTACTCTCGTTAAAGCTAAAAAATCTGTCGAGCTGACAGGCATTTTAGATACTGGTGCAGATGTGACCGTAATATCTGTGAGCAGACTGGCTGTTGGCTCCGGTAACTCAAATGCTTTTCAGGGTTGGTGTCATGCTGTAACAATTCAAAGCAAGGATCTCATTCATGTAAGAGGCCCAGAAAGCTGGGTAGCAAATATTCATCCATTTATATTGGAAACCCCTATTACGTTTTGGGGTTGTGACTGTATGACTCAATGGGGAACTCCAACTGGATCAAATTTGTCTTAATCACCACTGCAGCACAACCCCCCCTGAAACCCACCCTGAAACTCACCTGGAAAATGGAATCACCGGTGTGGGTGGGTCAGTGGCCCTTGCCAAGGAAAAAGTCATGCCACCTTAATGACTTAATTCAGGGATGATTAAGTTTCTTATTTTAAAGAAAAGTGGTAAATAGTGACTTTTACATGATCTCCAGCATATTAATGATACCACACAGGATAAAAATACTTTACAACCATGAATGCCCTCCTCAACGATGATTACCTGAAACTGGCATCTTGTAGTAATTGATCTAAAGGATTGATTTCTTTTATCATTCCCTTGCATCCGAACGATGCACCTACAATTACCTTTTCTATTCCCACTATTGATGTTAGTGAACCTGCAAAACAATACCACTGCATTATTTTACCATAAGACATAAAAGTCCCACCAGGTCCCCCAAGCTGTTACATATCATTATATGGATGACATCCTTACAGCAGCAGTAACACAGGAGATCATGGAAAAGGCTCTGGCTTTAACCAAGCACTCACTATCTCAAATGGTGTTGCAAATACCGCTTGAAAAGGTACAGATATCATCACCAGGCAGTACCTGGGCTGAAGGATTTGTGAACAGACTATTGTCCTGCAACAGCTTAAACTTAAAACTGATGTTAAGACTTTAAAAAAGATTTACAGAAACTGTTAGGAACCATAAATTGGATACAGCTGTGTGGGCCTAACTCATGATGATCTGCATAGCTTGTTTGATATTTTATGAAAAGATCCTTCACTGACATCACCCAGAGTACTTACAGAGAAAGCAAAACAAGATCTCCACCGTATAGCTAACGCCATCTCAAACAGACAAGCATCGCAGGTACACTGCATTCCCCCACGGGACAAGCCACCGTAGAAAGAGCACGCCAAACTTTGAAAGCACTTTTGCAAAAACAAAAAGGGAGAGAGATCTTGGCTCCAGGGCAGCCATATGCTCCGCTGTTTCAGTGGGATGAAAAACACATGCCTTTTTTCCACCAGAATGCCAGAGCAAAATCAAAACCAGTTTTCTTTGTCAAGGCATCAGGCTAAAGACATCACTGCAACTTGCCCTGAATACCAGACAGACTCCATCTCCTCAGCAGGGAAGTGGTGTCGACCCTTGGGGACTCACCTCCTCAGAATTATGCCAATCTGATGTCACTCACTCCGCTGCATTTGAAATGTTAAAATATGTACATGTGTCTGCTGATGCCTGTTCTGGAGCACTGTTTGCATCCTGCCATACAGTGGGGAGTCAAGCACCTGACCAGCATTCCCCACTCACCGACCGGTCAGGCCATGGTGGAGCATACATCTAGCAAGCTAAAGCGTCTGTTACAACAACAACAAAAGGGGGAAGATGCAAGATACCAGATCAACAAGAGGTCCAGAGCAAGTCTCAAGTGTTAACAAAAAACTTAGAAAGTAGTAACTGAGGAGGACCATATCTTTTAATAACCTGGGGAAGAGGTTATGCTTGTGTCTCCACAGGTCTCAGTCTCCAATGGTCACCAGCAAGGTGTGTGCAACCACACCTGAGGGTGAGAGGCAGCCAGCACTCAGGATCCAGCTGTGGGTGCTGTGAGTGCCCCTGTGCTGACAGTTTGTGGTCTCTTCGACTGGTCATTTAAGCAGAATATCTGGGTAATGTTTGCTACTGCAGCAGAACAAACTACACTACAGTTGCCAATTCTTTTAAGAGAAGATGCTGACAGTAATTGCAACTCCTTAATGAGATATCTAGGTTTACTAGTCACTAGTGAAAGATGTAGTTTAGATGAAATGCAGTTATTAATAAGGATGAAATGCTGTAAGAATGTGTGTATTCAACTTTCTTTGTTTAGCAATATTAAGAATTAAGAGCTCAAGTGTTTAACCTTATTAGAAACTCCCTTGGTTTCCCCCTGGAGTGCTGGCCAGGCTCTGGGTGGAACCCAACGGGAGGATGAAATCAGATGTTCCCGCTCAAAGAAAACTGCCAGTTATTTTGGCCTGTTGATTTAGAGGCCAGACCTGCTTGCAGCGACGTTGGATGCCTCACCTACGGATGGACGCATCACGTAGGGTTTCCAGTTTGTGAGGAAGGGCACTCTGAATTCTCGCTGCATCCGGGGTTCCCCAGCGATTGCAGATCTGAATGTTAGTACTTCTATTAAGTGTGCTATTCCGTACTTTCCTTACTGTTTATTTTGTAGTATTTAGTCATATCTCTTATTTATCAGTACTGAAATTAGCCTACTCTTTTAACTAGTAATTGTAACTGCTGTACTGTTTCAGCCTTCTGTGGAACTATTGTAAGTATGCTGTGTTTTTGAAGTTTGTCTAACCTTTAATTGATACAGCTCTCAAACAAGTCTTGCAGGTGCCGTTGCAAAAACCGAGAAAGGGGAGATCTGGGAGGCATCGGCCTTACACAGCCTCTGACAAACAGCTAGGCTTTGATGAAGAGCAGGCCTCAGAAGATAGATAAGAAACTGCTGAGCTGTGCCAAGGTGGCAGGGAAAAATCAATCAGGACAGCAGGCATTTTGCCTGGGCTTAGCAACTGCTGCCGACCCATCTCAGACCTGTTTGATTGGAGTTAGAGCTGAGAGGCTCTCTTCCCCCAGTAGCTGGGAATAGCATGCGAGGTCAGGCCTGGGGATGTATATAGTTTGGTGGACAAAAAGCCGATCTGACACATGGTTGGTATCATCAGACAGTCTGGCTGGGATGGCAAACCCGTGCCTTTAGCCTGGGCTTGTCAAAATACCAACAAGGCCGCCTTTGTTACCACAGTCGCTGTTGTAGCGGACCTCATAGGACGCCTACGCAACATGACCCTTCAACACTTTGGGAAGGAACCTGACACAATACTCATCCCCTGGAAGCAGCAAGTGTGGGACGACATGGTTACACGTTCGGAAGACTTACAACGTGCCATCTTTGACTTTCCAGGGTCCATGACAACTGGAAAGGGTCTACAATGGGTTACACACCTGAAGACACTTCAGCTACAACTTACACTACCTCTAGTCATGCGCCCTCTTAACGGTACAACATACCTTACAGATGCCTCATCGCAATCACAAACAGCTGCAGTCGTATGGAAAGCTGAAGGATATTGGGAAAAGAGGTTGTGGACTCAGACTAATAAATCAGTACAATGGTTGGAAGCCAAAGCGGTCCAGACGGCACTCCAGCAGGAAACAGAGAATCCAATTAATATTGTTACAGACTCTCTCTATGTTTATAAACTTGTACACAAAATGGTAACCGTAGGATTTGTGCAGACGGAAGTATCGACTTTGCTTTATGACGCTCTACAACAACACGTAGGACAGGCCTTTCTTACACATGTGAACAGTCACCAATCCTTACCTGGTCCGATTATAGAAGGCAATCATAAGGCTGACCAGGCGGCACGGGGTGTATGGTCACTAGATGCTGCAAAGCATTTACACGCCTTTCTACACCTCGGAGCAAAAGCCTTAGCAAAAACATGTCATATTTCTCTGTCACAGGCAAAAAACATAGTGGCACTTTGTCCCTACTGTCAAAAGGGCCCACTGTGGGAAGCAGGGGTCAATCCAAGGGGTATCTCCCCCAATCAGATATGGCAAACTGACATAACAGAATTTGACCTATTAAAACCAAATAAATACCTCATAGTAACCATTCACACCTTGAGTTCTACAATATTAGCCACGATGGCTTGCAAACAAACAGCCAGACACATTATTGCTCATTGGGAGGGCGTCATCGCCTTATTAGGGAAGCCACAAGAGATTAAAACAGATAACGGCCCTTGTTTCATCGCGAGACGTACGAAAGAATGGTGTGCGTTATGGGACGTCAAGTTAGTACACGGCCTTCCTTACAGCAGTCAAGAGCAAGCAATAGTGGAACGTGCGCATCGCACCCTAAAATCCAAACTACAACAGCTTGGGGAGGGGGAAGGTCATAAGGGGACAATACCCATAGACCGGCAACAGACTTTACTGTCCCGCGCCCTTTATGCTTTAAATCATTTTGTAGAGGCGACGAGTCCACGCCTGCCCTGTGGAAACACTTTATGCCAACCCAGGAGACAAAAAACTATCCTTTGGTTCAGGTCAAGGAACCGGGAGCGATAGAGTGGGAATCAGGCTGGTCACTGAGAGTGTTTGGGCGTGGGTATGCAGCAGTGGAAAAAGATGGTTTAATTAAATGGATACCTGCCCGATGTATAAAACCTGAAATAACCATTTCTTCTTAAAGTTTTTGCAGATTTTCTGTGGCTTTTGGCTACTTGGATCTTCTGCTAGACGAACCATCTCGCCCAGACCCAACATATGGGCAAGCACTACAGAGAAGCATACAGCAGCTGTGGTTAATACAGAGAAAGAATGGAAAAAAAACCCAACACCAAAAAAACCAACACCAAAAAACCCACCCTTGCACATGAAGAAATAGAACAACAAGTCTTCAATTATTTCAAATATAGCTATATAGCATGGGGAGGGGGAAGTGTAGGGAGAGGCGCTCGGAAGATCTCACGATGTACAGAAAGAATAGGGAAGTAAAGATCTCGCGATGTACGGGAAGGCATATATAAAGCAATTGTGCAGTTAATAAATCGAACAAGAAGCAACCACCATATTGGCATCTGTGCTTTTGTTCCCGCGAAGGTCATAATCTCCTGCATGGATTAGCTGTGATCTGAGCGCCACACCTCTGCGGATTGGCAGATAGAAAAAGACAGCTAATACCCCTACCTCAACACAGGACTACTGCAGCTGGAATATTTTTGGATTGCAGAGAGACAAAGCTCCTGCTTAAGGAAAAAGATTAAAAAAAAAAAAAAAAAGAAAAAAAAAGGCAGGGTGTCATGGAATGCTGTTTTGACTGAATATCACCTAAGGCCCAAGCCCTCTACTCATGTTGTTGGATAAATGAGATTGTCTTTGTTATTTGATTTCTCTATCTCGATACTGAATTTCACACCTCCTATCTTATTTTATTGAATCTGATGGAGAACCAAAACTTGCTGGTTTTAACTTTGCTGGTATAGCTGCTGCTACGATTTGGGAATAATTTTTTGAGGGGTGATATTAATGCATATTAAAAGACAAACCTGTGCTGGATATTAGATGACTGAACTCCAGTAAGATTTAATTCCCATTTCTACCATTCTGCTACTTCTTATTAAACTTGAAATAGTTCTCAGATTTTATTTTTCTATTGAGTCTACCAACAGGAGAGTACAATCAGTACTATAAAAGTGTGTTCTGGAATGTAAGCATTCAGTTTCTGCCCGAACTACCACGACAGGTGATTTACCATTCCACTGAGAACATTCTTGTCTCACTACAGACAGGGCAGTTTGCAGAAACCGAGGCAGGAACAAGGGAGGCACAATCTTTCGTGGCAATATCCTGGGCTTAATTTAAATTACTTCAGCAGATAATGGTCAGTGCTGGCAGTTTTTTCTCAACTAAGTAATCCGACATCACCTCCGTGAATGGGAGGAGTGGGGCGTAGCCAATGCACAGCAGCCCTTTCATTTACCGAGGTATGACTTTGTTTGCAGAGAATATGCCCTGGGGCGGTGGCAGGAGGGAGGAAGAGGAGCCACTTCTAGGAGCTTGGGTCTTCTGCTTTGATTAGGTCACAGCTACAAATAGATTTAGGACTCAGCCATGCTCAGCATTTTGCTCCTACTCGTACACAATGCTTTTAGAAATAAAAAATTAAAAAATGGAATGTGGAATTAAGGTGGTTGATTTAAATGACAGCAGAAACCAAAAAATTACAGATCTCATAGTCCAGCAGCTCCTTAAAGGAGTCTTAAACATCAAAAAGCAAGAAAAACCCTTGCGGGACAACATCCCACCCAAGAGGAGGAAGATGGTGGAGCAACGGGTGGGAAAACACTCCAAAACCCCGCGGGAGGCGAAGCCGGACAGGCACAGCGTGGCGGCAGGCAGCAGCAGGCAGCAGCAAGCGGAGAGCATCCGATGCCGACCACGTGCCCGGCAAGCGAGCCAGAACCTGAGGGACACCACGGACAGAGTGCCGCCGCCCCCCGACCCCTTCCGACAGGCGGGCAGAGAAGACGTGGAGCCGGATCCCCGCCGCACGCAGCCTGCGCCCGCCCGCCCCAGCCCCAGCCCTCTCCCATCTCTCTGTTTCTCACTTCATTAAAGGTTCGATGTGCGTTTCACAGCGCCTCTGCCTGGGCTCATCCCTGCAGCGGGAGGCGGGGGGCCAATGCAGCCCCTGACCCGTGTGTAGATCTGACCCTCCACCGCTTCACCCACTGCATGAGGAACCCCCTATGACTCTGGGTGGAGATGCTGAATCAGAACATTAGTTCCCAGACTCACGGTTAACGAACTAGAAAGAGCTCTCAAAAATCCATCTGCTCCCATGGAAGCAGGAAAATTCTTCTTTAGCTTTGAGAGCAGGACAAAACCTTCTGGGACTCGATACGCTCACGCTGCACAAACCCCCTGTTACACCAGTGTTACAAATCTCGACAAATCGAACACCATGTCCCGGGCCATTTCCAACCATTTAAAAACGCTACATCAAATCGCCATAGCTCCTGGGGGATTTTCACTTTCTGGCCTGTTTAGGTGGACACCATCCTTAAATTTTGCCCTGGTTTGAGCCCAGAGGGCAACTGCGCACCACGCAGCCGCTCACTCACCCCTTCCCCGCAGAGCTGGGAAGGAGAAATGAAGCAAAGAGCTCAGGAAGGGAGATAATGACAGAGAGGGGTGGCTCGAGCACCCATGAGTCAGGGCAAAAGACAGACTTGTTAGGGGAAGAAAACAGGAATAGCACCTGAATTCAAACACTAACAATGCTTAACAGACACAGTGGGACAGTGAAAAGCGTTATGTTACCACAGTTAAAAACCCCTCGCCCCACCCCCCCCCCCCCCCCGGATAACGTCCTTGGCTCCATGCCATGCAGCTGCCGCCACAGCCCGATCAGTTTTTAACTGTTTCAGGAATTCCTGTACCAGTCGCCATGCAGTTGAAGATGACACAGCGATGGTGTTCTTCCTTACGGCCGCCTCGAATAAGGCGCTCCCTGCCCCTTTCCATATTTCCAGATCAAGAGCAGACCGTGCATCAGCAGGGACCCCATTCCTTTTGCACCAGATAAGCAAAGTGCGCAGGGCTTTCCCCTCGTCAGAGGGAGGTGGCAGCAGAGGGCTCCACGATGGGAGGTGGAGGGGGCACTGCCTGAGGGGCTTTCTGCTCATTCCGTCTTTGTGGAGGAAACAACTCATCTTGTGCTTCCTCATCAGAGTCCTCACACAATCCCCTCGCCCTCAACCGCGTCTACGTTTGGGACGGGCTCCCCCCGCTAGGTCCATATCTTGACCTCTCGCCACCAGGACCCGGCCCGAGGACACCCCTGGATTATAAGGTGTTTCCCCTGAGCTTGCTTTCTCCGCCTTAAAGTCTTTTAAAGTCTCTTTTAAAAACCTCCAGGTTGTAAGGAGGTTGGTTGCATTCTTATTACCGCGAGAGGCACACTCCAGCAGTTTCTGTCCCAGTTCTTCCCATTTGCTCACACTAAATGCAGTGGCAGTGCCAGCTTCATACCCTTGCGCTTTGATTCACGACAACATTTTTTGGAGCGCTACATCATCCAATTTGACTCCCCTGCGCTGAAGCACCAACTTCCACATTGTCAGAATCATACCCTCCTCCTTAGAGAGGATGGCACCCATCGCTTTGTTCCCAGCCGCTCACCTGGACGGTGTCAAATTCCAAAAGGTTGTCGGGACTGTGCAGCTCTCCCCGCCGCTGCGCTTGGCTGGGCTCCATCTCCGCAGCTCTTCCTGCCGCCGTTATTTATTTCCTCGGTGTTGGGATCACATCGGGGCCACCATTTGTCGTTGTTGAGATGGACACGACAAACACCGAATTGTGCAAAATGGCTACTTTATTGTTCCAACAAGCCTTTTAGTGACTTTATGCAGCGTTTGTGTCCATGTACGACTGGTTTTGGTGGAGACTAACAGTTCACAGCTGGATGCCCTCTTCTCTGTTGCAGCCTCGATGACCTTCCTCTCCTTGCGGTCAGGCAGTTCTGGTCTGGCAGTTCCTTGATCTTCTCAGCTCTTCTCGGGACTTTCACGTCTCTTAAGGGTACGTGGTTATCTGCTCAAAGTCAGTATCAAACTTACATTCTGATCCCTCAGACCAGCCCAGGTCTCCCATAGTACCAGTACTGGTTCCCAGCTCCAAGCACGGGAAGAGACACTGGGCGGCTCAGGCAGCATGCTCTGCCCGAGCCAGAAGGTCGCTGGGGCACAAGGGGCAGCCCTGGCTCTGAGTTCAGGGAGGAGCAGTGTGGGAGGCTCCCATGCCCCAGCCTTACCGTGGGGGTCCTGGCTGATGGTGGGATACAGGCAGGTACCCCTGCAGTGCACCTGGTACTGTCGGTTTGTCCCCAGCACCTCAAAATGCAGCGTCTGATCAAACTGCCCCGGCACCGTGGAGCTGAACTGGACCTTCAGTTCCACCTCGCCGTGGGCAGGCACTATCCACCGGCAGCTGCTCAGCCTGGCAATGAAAGAGGAGGCTTCAGACATTGCTAACGAGCAAACGAGAGAAGGAGGCGGCTCACGGACTCGCCATCCCGTGGAGGCCCCGGCAGAGGGTCCCTGAGGGGCTGGGGACGATGGACCCCGCTGGCAAGATGGACGTGAAGCAGAGGGATCACCTCCTCCCTCACGGCTCACCTGACGGATCTCCCCGGGGATGGGGCCGTGTCCATGTCGCTTTGGTGTGCCCCGGGGCGCTGCGTGGGTGCTCCCGTGCCCGGTGCCTGGAGACCTCTCCTGCCTGGAGACCTCGCCCGGCTGGAGCTCCGCTTCCTCCTCACAGCCTCCGGCCTGCCCGCGGCTTTCTCCTTCCCCGACTGGCCCCTGCTTGGCGTGACCTGCTCCTCTGACACCTTCACACCAAGGCAGAGAGGAAAGGGAGAGAGGTGAGACCTGCCCTGAGACACCCCCATCCCAGAGAGAAAGCTGCAGGTTTGTTAACAGACGGGAGAGAGAATAAACCACCAACCACCTCTGCCCATGGATTTGGTCTTCCTTATGGGACTTTGTTTTGCCTACAACACCCCTCCTTGCCCAGGACCCTCTCCTCAAGGGAAGTTGAAGGGTTTAGCTGATTTTTTTTTCCTCTCATCTTACAGAACTGCCCCATGTTTCAAGCAGAGCTGTCTCTTTCAGACAGACAGGAGGGATGCCTGCAGACATGGGGCCCTGTCATGTCTTCACTGCCCTTCCACAGCGATCCTTTTCCATTCCACCCGCCCCCCATGCCCCCACCCAGCCTGGACCCTGCCCTGGCACCTCCACTGCAGGCACATCCAAGAGACTTCTGGTGTTCTTCTTTTCTTCTTCTGCAGTGGCACCTTCAGGCACGACAAAGGCGAAGTGCTCGAGGGCTTCTCCTGCTGCAGGGACCATCCGCTTCTCCGGGTAGCGGATCACGGAGTAGAAAGCCGTAGGTGGAATGGGAGGCCCCGAGGGACCCAGTCCCAAGTCATCCAGGATCTAAAGCATAAGAGAAAACCCTGTTTATGCTCCCGTCGCCTTCATCCTCACACTCCCTGAAAGACACTGAGCTTTTGGCAATGTTTTTTTTTTATGTAGATGGAGTACAGTGATTTTTTATGCCCAGCAGGGTGGGCAGGCTCCAGAGCAGTGCCAGGACCTACAAGTGGGACCTAGAGAGAAATCTGAGTGACTCGGCTGAAGGAAACAATGACCAGGAGCTGCCCTGCCCTGGGACCATTTTAAGTGATTTCCAGACTGGGAAACTCTCTGAACAGAGAGGATGAGAGCCCCCCGCTCTTCTGCCCGACCTGAGGGATGGCAAGAACTTCCCCAGCCACGTGGCTGCTGTGAAGCCATCGTGGAACATCATCAGTGGCCTGGACAAGGCTCTGTGCTGTTGTCACCTGGCGGGACACAATGCACCAGGGCCTAGACCATGGCAGGCTCAGCATCTGAGCCTCACAGGGCTTTACCTGCTCTGCCGCTGGCAGCTTGCCACTCTCCAGGATCGCCCTCGTCACATCTGCAGAGCTCAGCACCTGGATGTCCAGGCAGGGCACCCCAACGTCCTGGCCTCTGGATGACCCTTCTGCACCTTCCCCTTCCAGCCCAGATAACTTGGAGTCCTCAAGAGCCTTCAGTTTTTCCAGACGCTCCTTCTCCAGCCTCTCCTGGTGCTCCTTCTCTCTGTCCTTTCGGCTCCTGCAACGGCGCTGGCCTTGGACTTGCTGCTGTACCACCTCCTGGTTCAGAGGGGACAGCAGGATACCCTGAGCCCTGTCCCAGGATGACAAAATATGTGTGACATCCTTCTGCGATGCCTCGTAGATCTTGAACCTCAGGGCCAAGTTCTCGCTGTCACTCTGCGCCTCGGTTTTAGTTTCTCCCTGTTCCGGGTCCGCAGGTTGTACAACCTCTGCTGAGCAGACATCTGCCAGGGGAGCCTCGCTCTGCTTTTTCTTATCTTCCTTGTCACTTGCAAGAGAGTCCGGGTGCTCCTTTGCAGATCCCTTCCTCTCTCCCCCCTCGGTGACTTCGGACAGGTTGCCAAGGGATGCTCTGGTGTTTCTGGTGGATGCGTTCGTATTCTGGGCAGGAGGAGCAGGAAAAAGCGGTGAGCATTTCCAAGCACCAACTCAAATGCTGTAGGACAGCGGCGATCTTTGCAATAGCACCCCATGTCTCATCTGAGGCTTGTGCTAGGTGCTCTACAAATCCCAATTCAGAGCGCAGCTGGTACCCAGTTGAGCTCAACTGAAACTAAACTCCCCAGCGTCAGACTGATGAGGAGTCCTGCAAACCAGCTGAGAAACAAAACAGCTTCCCCGACCCAAACTTAAGACACCTCCTTACTCCTGTGCAGTCCTCCGGGCACGTTTCTGGTGTGCTGAGCATCCATCCCTATGTCTGACTGACACTTTGGGAAGTCTGGCTGCTAATGAATACCTAGAGGGCCTGGTGGTATCTCCTGCCAGACAGGTAGCAAAAGACACCACATCCCTGGCGGGTCAGGGCTCAGAGGTGTAAGTCACATGCAGAACGGGGACAAATGCTGGACTAAAACTATCTAGGGCTCGGAGTTATGTGAAGCCATGACTCAAAGGCAGCATGACCCTAGAAGAGCAGCTCTACCCAACAAACCCAGCCAAAAATAGCCCTGGCGAAGCAGCAGCAGGATCAAACACTGGCTGCTGTTTCCCAGCACAGCCCCGTGTGTTACCGACGGCCAGGTGCTCATCCCCAGCACTGCGGGTGGCTGCTGGCTGCGCCAGGAATGGTTCGGCTCAGCAGGAGGGGCCCCAGGGCTTTTACTCATCTCTATAAACACAACCACCCACCTGCCCGACTCCAGGCTGGCTTTTCTTCCTTGCAGCATTATCTTTCCCAGGCTT
Source organism: Athene noctua (assembly GCF_965140245.1). Classification (NCBI taxonomy): domain Eukaryota; kingdom Metazoa; phylum Chordata; class Aves; order Strigiformes; family Strigidae; genus Athene; species Athene noctua. Next base: position 127,382 of record NW_027437618.1, on the reverse strand, counting down.
TCTCTTGGCCCACTTAGATGACTTCTTCAGATCTTCTTCCTCCCTCAAGTGTTCTAGCTCCCACCGGTGCTTTTCCTCAAGCTCTTGAGCCAGCCGCTCCATCTCCCTTCAGCAAGACAAACAAAACATCCCCAAGAGTCACTGCCAGAAATCTGGGCTCGTTGCAATCCCAGCTGGTCCCGCACTTCATTCACTGACCCTGAGGCCAGGCACAACCGTTAGACCAGCTCTGTGGACTTCCCTCAACCTGGGGAGGCTGGGACATCCAAAGTGAGGGAAGGCGGGAGGGGACCTCCAGGGCCAGCCAAATCTAGGCTTTGCTGTCACAAGGTCTAAATTGCATTACTTCTCCAGTAAGGTCCACCTGGACACCTCCAGCAATGCTGCCAAAGACTGGCTGATCCAGGGAAACAAACTTCAGCTGGGGCTGAAAGAAGTGCTGACACACAGGCTCGCTTTAAGCAAGTCCCTCCCCAAGTTTCAGGCAGGAGTTAAGAGAGCCATAAGCTTATCCTGTGTATCCTCCTGAACAGGGCTGCTTTGCGGGATCAGAGCTTCCCCCAGGCTCACCTGCTGCTGCAGCTGAAGCTGAGCCTAGGAGAAACCAGCTTTATGGCTGGTGTCACTCAGTAAAGGAAAACCCTGGGAGCTCAGCAGTGCAAGGGCCTCACCTACACCAGGACTGGGATCTAAACCAAGCCAGCACAGCTGTGCCTCACACCAACCCACACCACAACCCCTCTGGTTTGGAGAAGAAGGGCGATGAAGAAGATGAGAATGAACATCATTAACTAGAGACACCTGTAAGCACAGTGGCAAGGCAAGCACAGAGCCCAGCTCCCTGCAGCCTGTGTCCAAGCCGAAGGGCTCACCACTAAAGCGGAGAGAGGATGTTCTCATCTCACCGGAGGAAGGTGCCTCCTCTGCTGGGAACCAGGGAGGTGGAACTGGCAGTCCTTGTGCTGCTGGTAATTAATGCTTTTGGCCTTGGTAACCCCTCTGAGCTCAACCAAGGTCTCCGGAGCAGGGAAACCCTTTGGGGACGCTATCCTGGGGAGGCACCCATAGAAGGCTTACAGACCTCTTCTTCCTCTCACGCTTGACTTGCAGTATACTGTTATCAAACTGAATTTTCTCCTCCTCGGTGAGGGCATCATACTCGTCCTCGTCCATCTCCCAGAGGCGGGCTTTCTCCCTCCTGGCAGCTTCTTCCCGCTCCCGTCCTTCAGCACAGACCAGAGGAGAAACCGTCAGTGCCTGCAAGCAGAGCTTGCTGCTCTGGGTGAGCTGCCAGGATTCACAACTCTGTCCCGACCCAGCCTATCATCCTGCCAGGAGATACTGGCGAGCTCACATCCCCGCTTCAAAATTCAGACAAGCCCCCAAACTATCGCTGCTCAGTGAGTTCCCGTGCCTTGCCTGGCTCACACGCCCCAGCGCCGTGGACGGCTGGCCGGTGGTTAGTTATTGAGCCACAGCAGCTTACACTTGTGCCCAAGCTTTAATGTTAGAGACTGAGGTCAGCCTCAGCATTGCTGTATTTTAAGCAACTGTGAGCTGAGTGCTGGCTACACCGAGGCAGAAGGTGGAAGGATTAATAAAAACCCCTCTTACAAGTTCTGCTGGTAACCCAGATACACACGGGTAAGGTTGAAGGCTTGAGAGAGAACATGTCAGAGTTACGGAGACGAAGAGTCTCACCTTCCTGCTCTTTTGCGGCCATCTCCCTGGCTTTCCAAGAAGCATAATCCTGGAACAGGTTCACAAAATAGATGTAAGGCCGATTTCTGACAGCTTTGAGCAGGCAGAGGAGAGCAGACGCCGTGCTGCGTGCAAAGAGGGTCTCCAGGCCATCAAACACCACTCCCTGGTAGCAGTCGCTCAGCTGCAGATAAAGCCAAAAAGGAAGAGAAAGTCAGCTGTCACACGCATTGGGCTCTCAGCCAGTCACTAAAGCCTGTCGTCAGAGATCACCAGCCATCCCAGCTCCAAGTGCAGCAGCTCAGACAAGCTCTGATCTTCTCCCGCGCTCTGCCAGCTCATGGCATCTGCAGCTTCACCCACGGATCCCTGCACGCAGCCCAGGACTCCTCCAAGAGCAGGCACAGCCCTCCTCCTCCTCTCTGAATTGTACCTCGCTGCCTGTCTCTCCCTAGCAAGAACACCCCCACCCCACGTACCTGCAGCCTGTCAGAGAGGATGGCCACCAGCAGGTCCTCGGGCAGCACGCAGCTCCTAAAGCCCAGCTCTTCTGATGTGCTGCTACCGATGCTCAGCGATCGCTGCGCAGGAAAGCAAGGACGGGGAGAGAGGTGAGAACTTGATGAGCCTTGCAATGTTGAACGCCACCAGAAAAATCAACCGCTTTGGAAACCCCCAAACAATTCCAGCTGCTGAGCTTGGAGCTGGGGTTTCTCACTAGCAGGAGACTAGAACAAAACTGCAGGCCAGCAGCTCCGGGGGAGCACGCTGGAGGGTGCGTGCGTGGCCAGCAGAGACCCAAGCTCGCAAGCCCCCAGCGCAGCATACAGCAGCTTTGCCCACGGCTGCAGTCACATTAGCCAGGACTGCACTTTGCCAACAAACGGCTGAGATGCCGTAGAATGTTTCTGCCAGGGTTTCATTCCCAGCCCGAGCCATGCCCAGCCTGCCCAGCTGGCTCTCTGCACTACAGACCCCCGCACCAGGCTCTGGGTGACGCAGAGCCTCCACTGGAAGCGGCCCCTTCACTTCTCAGAGGCAACAGAAAGGTCCCAGGCATCAACCAGTGCAGGCCGTGCTTCACCTGGGAGCCTGTCAGATCCATCAGATGCTGCTTCTGGGATCGGGCTGTGGGGCCATCCCTCTTCTCACCTGCTGCAGCGCTCACCTGGCCTCGGGAGCTGACGGACTGCCGGCTGACTTTGTCCACAGAGCTGGACCGGCTCGTCTCTAGGCTGCGCTTGGCCTTGGCGTGGAACTGCTTGCCGAGGGACTCATCTTCGTTGTGACCTGCGGAGGGGACAGACGCTCAGTGGGGAGCAAGCAGGCACCTTCCACCCCAACGGACACAGCCCTGCGCCCTGGCAGGGACACGGCCCTCGTCCCCCAGCCTGCCGGGCACTAGCAGCACCCATCTCCAGAAGCAGCTCCTGCCCTGCTTCTCTTTTTAGCATGGTAAAGCACACCACCTGATACTGGATTTTAAAGCCAGAGAGTTTTTAAGGCACAGCTCCACATCCCTCCTCACAAATGTGCACGCAGGTGACGCCGCACAGTAGCTCCCCTATGGATCAAGCCAAGGCTCCATCCTCCAGGAGCATCATTTCTGTACCTTGCGCCCATCCTGCACTCTCACGTGGAGACGGTAACATGCGGCCCTGCCCCAGCTGCATCCCCATCTCCACTGGAGCCAAATCCTCCGCATGGGCTAACCCCACCTGGGGCCCAGACCCTTCTTCCTTCCGCCAGCTCCCAACCCAACCAGGTTCAAAGCTGAGCAATGCAAAACTTCCCCCACCAGAACCAGGGTCTGGCCTCACCCTGCAGAGCTCGGGGCACCAACTGCCCAACCAGGTTTTCTAAAAGTCTCTGGTCTCAGGTGCAGAACAGCACCACATGCACGAGCTGTGTGACCTGACAGCGTGTATAGGGAAACCTCTGGAGAAAAGAGTCTCATCTGAAACTCTGGGAGGTTATTCTTCCCTTCCTCTCATGTTTCTGAAGCCACACTCAAAGTCAGTTGTCTAGTGCTTCACGAGCAGCTTCAGAGGGCTTCTTCCTTGTTCAAGTGGGCATCAGTTCTGCCTGATGGCCACGAGGAGTCAGCTGGATTCAGCTTTGAGGAAATGTAAAAAAACCCTGAGAAAAATTCAGGTGTGCTTCACCACTCCTAGGAAAAGGAGTATGTGCTGAGAAGCCCAGAGGCAGTAAAAGTGCCCCTGTCTGAGCCCCTAAAACAGATTATTTTCTTTACTAACATGAAATGCTTTATGAAATGGCTTTGCATTTCTGCACGCTGCACCCATGTTCCCTAAGAGACCCAAGGGCTGTCAGACTCCCTCTCTGGAGCAAGCAGAAGCGGACGGTCAGGGTGGGTTTCTGAAGCGCTGCTCTGGGTCCAGCGTGTCTCCTTACCGGCACCCTCTGCCTCCTTGCAGCTCTGCTCGATGGCAGCCCCGATGCACAGCTCCCGGGCGCGCAGCCCTGCCGAGCTGCTCCTGTCCGAGATGGCTTCTGTCACCACGGCGTCGATGGACAAGCAGGCAGCGCCGTAGTATTTGGACAGGGCAACCGCTGCCGCTGTCTTTCCTTGAGAGAGAGGAAGACTGCTTGGTGACACTTGCACGTGAAGCGTTTTCAGGGACAGGCTCTAGAAAGTCCCCAGACAGGATTTCAAAGTTTCAAGGACAGTGGGAAATCAAGTGCCCCTTTAGGGGAGACCACGAGGGAGGGAGCTGAGCACGGCTGGAAGCGTTGTCCTCTAGAGCCAGGCGGATCACCTCCACCTCACACCCAGCTGAGCGTTTTGTCCCTCGTGGGGACCTCAACCCTGGGCCAGGACGTTGTTTCGAGCCCGGTCCCGCCACCCCTGCGCTGGCCGGCGCTGCCTCAGGCAACGTCTGGGCACAGGCTGGGGGTCAGTGTGGGCGAGGGACCGCGCCCATGAGGCAACCTGGGCACTAGGCACCGTGCTCCCACCAAGCAACGGGGACACGGCCACCCTGTGTGGGGGGAGGATAGCCTGGCTCTGTGGACACGGGGCGAGCCACAGCACTTGCCCCAGCTGGTGAAGGCCTGGGACCATTTCATGTACCAGCAGGGCTGTGGCTTACCTCGCTTCGCTTCAAGTGGTCAACCAAGCAGCACGGCCCACCAGGACGTGTCTCTCCTGCTCCCCCCGCCCTCCTTGCAGCCACGGGCTCAGCTCACCTACCTGTCAGGGGTGCCCCATGGACGATGAGGACGATCCCTCTGCGGTCTCGGGCCGCGCGCCCCTCTGCAGAGATATCGATGCCAAGGTGGCGGGCGATGGCCCTATGCACAGGGCTGTCGGTCACTTCTCCCGCGGCCGCCCTGCTGCTGGTGACGCTCTGCCCATGCTCTGCTGTGCGGAACCAGATAGAAAAGTCAGCCTCCTGCCTACCTATGACCCTGATCATCCTCCCCATCCCCTCAGATCCTGGGAGAGAAGACTCTGCTGAAACCAACACCACACCGAGGTCTCACCATGCCCCTCCTTTAGGCTTGTGCAGATCAGGGTCTGCCCTAGGTGGTGGTCAAGGTGCCTCTTCAGAGTATAGGAAATGGGCTGGCAGAAAGAGGAAAGAACAAGCCTTTGGCAATACCTAACAGGACTGGGCCAAATGTCCCGTCACCTGTCAACGTGGTCCCAGGTCCTGCTGAGTAAGGGGCGGACAGGCAGAACCAGGCATTTTACACTGTCCCAAGGGAGAGGCTCCATTTGCACATTGAGCGATTATCCAAAAGCTGGATGCTTTAGGAATATTACTCCAGGAGATGTAGCTGGGCTCTGAATTCATCATAACACATTTGCAAAGAGCTCCCACCTTTGCCCTTAGGAGGTCACCAAAAGCCATCTCGGCTTGCAGTGTCACGCAGGACAGAGAGCGCGCTGCCCTGCCTAGGAAAGGGAACAGCATCACCCTGATCCCAGCAGCTCCTGGGGCAAAAAGGTGCTCATTTGGCAAAACTGGGGAGAACCTCTCTGGCCTCTCACTTGTCCCTGTCCTGTCTGCAACAATACCCATCCCCTGTCTTTTCTCAACACCTTCCCTCTCCTCTGTGTTCAGATTTAGAGTCCACCTCGTTGGACTGGCTTTCATCAAACACGGAGGAGAAAACGAATGAGCTCTGGGATGAGACAGCGTGAATGACCCCAGCAGAGGACTTTCTTCCTTGATCTGACAGAGACTGGACATCTTCAAAGTTTGCGTGTTACAAGGCACAGACTTTCCCGCTGGAATTCCTCCACCAAGCTGGGGAATGGGTGGCTGCTGAAAGCCTGGGCTTCCCGTGGAGAGCTCAGGGTGTGCGGGCTGGACTCCCCGCTGTGTCCACACTCAGGACAGCCAATGCCAAACCCTCACCGTTGTCCTGGCCTGCTGGTTCCCCAGTCTTGGACTCCTCATCCTGCAGCCTCTTCTGCTCCTGATAGTACTCCAGCACCTCTGGGGGCAGCTTCTCACCCGGGGCACGTGGAGGCAGCAATAAGGTGTTACGGCAGTCATAATCTTTAAGCATCTGCAGGACCTGTGCATGTAGGGAAGAGAAGACACATGCAGGACGTGTTTCTAACAACACGGACTATCCAGGCCCCTCCACAGTCTGCCAGCAGAGCTGGCTAACCCTGAAATGCCACCAGGCTTTGCCCTGGGAACTGTCTCCATCTCCCTGGCACGAACCCGGGAACGCTGGAGCACTGTGAAGCTACGGGAGCGTGCACATGGGGACCAGAGCTTCCCTCTCACCTGCTCCTCAGCAAGGTACTGCTGGTCGAATTCCAGCGAGTAAAACTCGATGGGGAACTCGCATGGGTTCTTCACCACCACCGTCCCCTCTGCTCCACGGCTGTGCGGCAGCAACGGTCCCAGCTCGAGCACTGGGGGGCTGAACTCCAGCTGTGGCTCCAGCCCACGCCCCGAGACCTGCAGCTGGAGGTTCTGGCTGCTCTGGCAAACAGTAATCTTCATCTCACTTCTGTAGGACTTCTGAAAAGAGAGAGGCACAGAAAGCTCCTCCATGAAGTCCCAAGTGACAGGGCCTCAAATTCAACTCTTTCCCCAGGGCAGGGGTGTCACCAGTACCTCTAAGGGGAATGGAAAACAGATGTTTACTTCCAGCAGGGGCTACAGCATCTGCATGCTGGCTCTGAGGAACTGGGATGAATCCTAATGTGAAGTCTAACTGGCTATTTTGGTGTCAGATGAATCTAAAACGCACTATCAGATGTTTTCACCTAGTCACAAGGGAGTGTGATGCTCATGAGAAAGGTCCTGAGGGTTATGTTGCCCAGACACAGTCCTGGCACTGCTGCATCAGGCAAACATCAGCTCGATGAATGAGGCAGGTGAGCTCTCACTGGCTAGAAATAAGGGTCGACTTCTCTGCTCAGTGTTTGGCTCTGGTCAATGCCAGACACAAGATGGTTACACCTCTACAGCAATTAAAACATCCCTGGGACTGTTCCCAGGCACGGAAGCACCTGTGTCCATCCTGTTACCCACTGCCAGTTTCCAAGCCACGGTGGCCACAGGCAAACTGCCTTTGGGAACGCCCCGTCATTGCAGCTGACTCCCAGAGTGCCTGGGAACGCGCAGGCAGGCTGAGCCAGAGCCACAGGGACTGCTGGCAGCAACCACTCCAGGCGACTGTCCTGCCGTGCCCAGGAAGGTGCCCGGTGGCTGTTTTGCCTGCTGGTACCAGCAGCAGGACTTGCCTAGACTGGCCCTTGCAGGGTTATCCCCTGTGAGCGTGCCAGCTGCTCTGCACCAGGGCGCTGCAGCCTCAAACAGGCGCCTGCAAGGGGGAGACGAGGGCAAACAGGCAGATTTCCCCCCATGCACCAAGAGGCAGCCAGCCCAGCGTGCCCTGATGCTCTCTGAGCAAGCTCCCCAGGGGGATTTCAAAGCCCCTCTCAGAAGAGTGTGCTGCAGGGGAAACTGAGGCACAGTGGGTACAGGGCTTGCAGAAAGCTCTCTGTGGAGGCAGACGCCGTCTCCTCCTCCCCGTGCTGGGCTCTCGTTACCACACTGTCCTGCCAGATCTCCTGGGGGTGACACTCGCCCATCTCACCTCTTCAGTGGGCGAAAACCTCACTCGGACGTGGCATCGCTGTCCCGGAGCGAGGGTTCCAGCCGAGGGCAGCGCCTCGAAGACACACGGCTGGGCTTTCAACTTCTGGGGCACCTTCTGACGCAGCCCCGCTGGACAATGCTTGTCCACCTGAGCACAGAAAACAATTGTGTGAGGTCTCCTCGGTCTGCGAGGACAGACCCTTGGTCCCCGCAGTGCTCTGAGACACCGTCACGGTGCTGAGGGCACCCACAGCCAAACCAGCCGAGGCCACCCCTGGCCTGAACTGGAGGGAAAACACGTCGGCAGGGCAGGCAGATGGGGAGGCACCGTCCTCAGAAGAGGAGGAGCGGGGGAAGGTGGCAGAGAAGTGAAGCACCAGCTAATGCCCAGGTCCAGGTGAGCCAGCCTTGCTCTGTACCTCCAAAGCTTCCTCAGACGAGCTGCAGCCCAAGTGCTCACACAGCCACAGGGCAGAAAGGGCAAGAGAGGCAAAGAAAACCCAACCGAGAAGGTACGTGTTACACATGGTCTGTGCTTTACCTTCTTAACAGGCTCATTTATAGTGATGAGCCAGTTACAGGGGACCTGGACCTGATTGTGGAGCTGGATGGTTTCCTCCTGGCACTGCCCACACTGCAGAGTGGAGAACTCCAGCCTGTCCCTGGAGACGCAGACGGCTGGCATGGCCACGCTGGCACGGAGGCGGACGTGGAACGTGGGGCCTCCTGCTACCTAGGGAAGGACAGAGCATCCAGCTGAGAGCCCCGGTGACATCTGCTGCTGTCCCCGACCTGCCCCGAGAGGTGCACGGGCACAGCGGGGCGAGGAAGCACGCCGCAGGTACCTTGATGGGCAGGAGCACGTCCACCTCTCCCAGCGGCAGGTTGGCACTCTGTGGGTCAAAGCACACTTCAAATGTCTTGCTCTCGCAGCAGGGCAGGTGCTTCACGCGGTCCAGCTCCACACTGAAACCTTGAACAGACGAAAATAAAGCAGCTGAGATACACAATCGACATGAACGTGTCACAAGCACGTTAAGGCCGTATGTCCTGGCTGGCAGCTCTGTGAAGTTCCCCTTTGTACCTGTGGAGAAGACTGCCACTCCTTCTCCCTTGTCACCGCACAAGGAGAAAGGGTTTTCACAGCCAGAATCCAAGACCCACATGGTAAAAAGGAAACATCTCAGTTGAGGAGCTCCAGCCATTCCTTCACTAGGGATCCCAGGGAAGGATGCCCAGACCTCTCCAGAGGAGAATTTCCAACTAAGATTCCCCCATGCCATGGTGCTCTCTGAAAAACGATTTAGAGGAGGCACCTGATCACCCTTCAGACACGGCGAGGCACCGTCACGGCCTGTTTCGGAAGCCTGTTTTGATACAACAGAGGACCTCACAGGCTGTCTCCTCACTAAAGGCTGAACAGAAGTGCTATGGCATGATGAACTTTAAACAAAGCACTTCCAAACCACAAAGGGTCCATCTGTTTGCAACACAAGCTCACGGAGTGCCCATCAGACGATGCTCATGGTAGCCAAGAGCAGAAGATGCTGAGAGGTGACCAAGGTGATCAGCCCACCCAGCCCCTGCAGGGAAGCGTTAGGGCAGGCCCAGGCGGGCCGGGTCTCTGAGTGCTGCTGGCCTGGAGAACTCAGGCTCTAAAGCACCAGGCAGCGGGTCCCAAGGAGGAAAAAGTTATACATACAAGCACTCATAAAACCTCCCTCTATCCAGTGGCTTAAGCTAAACTGTCAGAGACAGCTCCTTCGAGCCCACGTGAAGGCTCTCCAGCACTGGTTACCTGTGTCACGCAGGACCTGTCTGTCAGCGTAGAAGGACACAGGGAACTGCCCGGTGTTGGTGATCCTCACGACGTGCATGGGGGTGTTACCGAGAATCACGTACCCAAAGTCCAGGAGGTACTCGGGCAGCTCAGCTCTGAAAGGAGGAGTAAGGACAATCCTTAAACCACAGCCTGGCTGCATTTCCAAGAGCATGGAAGATGCAAATAAAATATTTCTGGATTCACTGTTGTAAAAACTCAACTCAAGACCATGAAATCCAAGGCCTGACCACCTGGTAATAAGACTTTGGTAAGTCACGAGGAGCATAGGACCTAGGTTTTATCAGCTACCAGTGGGGCCTTAAAATAAAATTAGTTTAAAATGAATTATCATTTATCACAGCTCCTCTGCTACGGGAAGCCACTGTAGGTAAGTCCAGTGGACCTCCACCGGTCTCAGTGAAACTGCTATGCCCCATGTGCAGCCCCAGCCTGAAAGTGCTTCAGGACCTTGTCATGGGATTCGCCTGCACAGGAAATCTTCACTGCTCTGCAACCAGATCTGTCCCCAAAGCAGCACGGACAAATGCGGCAATCAACACCTGCAAGATTCATGGGAGGGGCCTTTCCCAGAGCGATCTCACTCGGGAAAGCACCTACGTGATCTGTTTTGCAGAGCATCTTCCCGAACTGGAGCCTACCGTGCCCGTGCCTCCTCATGGAGGAGCAGAGGGAAGATACCGAGGTAAGCCCTGCAGTCCCACCAGCATCCGAGCCACCGGATTTGTCAAGGGTGTGTCAGCCTCTGCGGTTCCCTACTCTTTTTGCTCAGTGTGGTCTGTTAGCCGGAACAAAGATTTGAGTTGCCTCTTTCAGATCTGGTCAGCAGGGACGGTGCTGGTGCTCTCTGGAAGGGCCTGATGCTCTGCACTGGCCCCCTCAGCCCTAAGAGCAGGACCCAGCGCCTGTGGGGAGCTGAGCACCTCCAAAGCTCAGGGTGGCTCTGTGGCAGTGAGGACACTCAGCTGCTCACAGGGAGCACGGCAAAGCCACCAGGATCAGACCCTTTCTGGAGTCCCCACTACCCCCAGCTCTCAGGAGCAGGGGTGCACTGCTGGGTGCTACCCTCGGGGCACCTGGAGACAGGGTACGGGAGCCCCTACTAACTTGAGAAGCCTCTGACGAGCGCGCTGGTCAAAGGCAGTGGCCTCTGGGGGACCAGAGGTGAGAGCTTTCTGCTGCTCCAGGGCGTGTTCTTCCATCAGCAGCTGCTCCATCTGCATCTGCAGCCCAGGGTCCAGCTGAGGGAAGGAAAGGCAGCGGCTGGTTAGCAACGGTCCTTCCCAAGGCTCCCCCCTGCTCGTGTTGGAGGGGTGATGGGGTCCTTCTGTCTCGCTGCTCAGTGTCTGTGACACCTCCTGCTCTCTCAGGCAGGGCCTCATCTCAAGGGCAACGAACTCCAGCAACTTCGCCTGCCCAGTCACTGTTACAAAAGCTGATCTGGCCAGACAGACAGACAAGCCAGGAACCTTACAGAGCTCCAAGTCTTTGCCTGCCCCCAGCCAGTGTCAAAGCAGCTCGGACAAGAGCTCTCTTGTAAAGGGAGTCATGATAAGGCTGCTGTCTCTGAGAGATCAGCACTGGCAGCACAGTCCCAGAGCACAGTCAGGCTGCTGCTATTAAGCTCTGTAAACCTGGCAGGGCTTGGGTTGTGAGCAGCAAATCCCCCAGTGATGACCTACATCCCATCACGAAGTGCCATAAATTTCATCACTTGAGCAGGGTCTTCAGGATCTCTCCCTGGGGCAGCCCCGGGGGCACTGCTGAGCTGTGCAGGATCACGGGCAGGTGTGGGCAGGGAGGTCCCAAGTGCCAGCAGGGCCCCGGGAAGCCTGCTGCGGGCTGCCAGGGACCCAGTGACACCGGGGGAGGGTGGCACGCGTCAAACGGGGCAGCAGCCATTCTCACCACGGCGTCCAAGGGATCTGGGGGTGGCTCCGCAGCCACAGCCGCCCCCAGAACTGCTGCTTCCTCTCTCTGGCCATCTTCCTCCATCTTTTCTATCACCTCCTTGAGGACCTTCTCATATTTTTCATTTCCTGAAGGAAGAAAACATCCACAAATAGAAGCGGGGCACAGAGCCATTCCCCTCAAAGCTGGGAAGCCCCACTCCCCTGACTCTGGCCTCTCCCAGAAACACCCTCCCCAAGCAATGTATGGAAAGTAGATGCTTCTCCTCTATCAACCCTGATGTTCATTCCCACCCATCTTCCTCCCCACATGGGAGCATCTCATCCCCTGCAATGTGCTGCAAATCCAACCCTGACAAAATCCCTGCCAGCCTGTGCTCAGCTTTCCAGAGCATTTCTGTCTAGCCATCACCTTCCCAGGACTCCGACCTGCTGGCAAGCTCTGCAGGATGGTTCCTGGGGCAAAGCCCACACGGGCTCATCTGCCAGAGCTTCAGGAAGCAACCGGGGTGTTGAGTGTTGGTCTGACAGCCCTGAAACCTCCAGGCTTGGTGGAGGCAGTTTGAGCTGCCCTACGGGCATCTGACATGGGGGAGAAACAGGGGCCCCTCCTGGGGAGCAGACAGGCCGTGCTCACCTTTGATGTTCCTGGGCAGGTCCAAGTAGATGCTGGGAAAGCTCCCCTCTCCCTTCAGGGAGATTTCTTCGGGCTCCAGGTGACCCACTTGGATCTGGAAAGTCCTGCGGAAGGCTCCAGGCACTCCTGGCAGGTAGTAGACTTTCAGGACTTGCTCCTTGCCAGGTCCAACGTAACCCTGCAGGGTGTGGGAGAAGAGGGAGGGAATGCACCAGAGAGGGTTTGGCGGAGGGACGGCTCAGACGACAGACATGCCGAGAAGAGAAGGCAGGTTCTCGTACATAACAAAGTATCAGACAGCATCGCCTTCTCGCTTTCATAGAATCACAGAAGCTGAGGTCTCCTACACCAGGTCCTTCGGAGGGCCCGTAGGGATGCATTCCCCCAGGACAGACCCACAGACCACCCCCTGCTCAGCATGAGCACAGCTCTGCCCCTAATGGTGTTTACCCTCTGCTAGCAAGAGCCAGACTGAAGAAATAAAAGATCTTTTAGCAGCCACTACACAAAATAAGGGAAGTGCCCACACTCTCATCATGGCCAGCAGCTCCTGCCACAGCACACCAGCGGTTCCCAGGCTGGTGTTGAAGGGCCTGACCCCTTACAATGATCCCAACCAAACACCTCCTGCCTGTGCGGTTACACCGGGCTGCGTGAGCCTATCCAGACTCACGGTGACCTGCAAACATGCATCTCCGGAAAGGCAGGAGCAGAGACTAGGATGACATCTAGGGAAGGTGTTGCCAGGCAGGGCACCTCCTCTCCGGGCTTCCAGAAAGGCTGCCCCAGCCCCAGGCTAGGCTCACGCCAGCCAGGCTGAGAGCAAATGCAAGCGGACAGCAACACAGCCCTGGGTGACGGGACACAGCCGCAGCTTCCCTCGGCTCACCCTCTGCACGCTGGGCTGGACCCTCGGCTCCCCGCTCCCCTTCACGCTGCAGGGAGAAGCTGCTGAGCGGGACAGATCCTGCCACTTGGTGCCCTGAGCCCCTGGTGCAGCGCAGAACACAGCTGCAGCGAAAGCCAGCCCTGCCAAGCTGCCAGCGCCGGCGGGGCTGTTAAAGCGACCGACTGTGCGGGGACAAGCAGAGCTGGGTCTTGGGAAGCTGGCAGGAAGAGGGCGTCAGTGTGCCACCCCTTGTAGGAGACAGGCATGAGGAAATGTGAATGCCGTTTGGCTTCCTCTTCCCACTGCAAAAAGGGACTAGACAGGAATGCTGCTCCAGCCCAAAGACAGCCATGCAGGACTGAGAAGTTCGGACGGTGGGATGCTGCAAACTCCTCTCCTCGCTGTTCCAGCCCTGCTCCTGCCTGGCCCCCTCACTGCCCCACAGAGCTCCTGCAGAGCAGCAAAGATGGGGGAGTGGGGGACCGGCACAGGGGCTGCTACAATTCTGCCAAAGCAGCTTCATGCCCAAGTGAGAGAGGATTTAAGTCCCGCTCAGTGCTGGCAGGGGCCTGGCAGGGTGTGCTACAGGCAGGGACAAGGGCTAAGCCCTGTCCGATCACACAGCCTGGGCACGGTGACCCCCAGGAGAGCCGGCACAGCGCGGCCCCGGTGCCCGCACAGCCGGAGCGCTCAGCAGTTGGGGTCCCCAGAGCCACCGAAGCGCTGGTGCCTCCGGCCAGTGGCTGCTGTGTGACGGCAGGGTCACCCGCCGGCAAAGGCCGTGAAGGGGGGCCGTTAGGACCGTGCTTGCTGGACCACCCCTGCCCCCCAGCAGCAGATGCTTACAGCCCTGTCTCTCCTGTCTGCTTTTGTGGGTTGCTTTCTTTTTTTTAATTTTGTGTTTTTCCCCCACAACCCCCTCCTGGGCAGCCTGACCCACAGCCAGGGTCCAGGCGCCACCTCCGTACTCACCGTGCTGGGCAGGACCAGGGGCACGCCGGGCAGGGGGCTCTCTGCGGTCCCCACGCCGGGACTTAGCACCACGTAGTTGAAGCCCATCTTCCCTCTGTTCTGCAGGGTGACCTCTGCTTCGGTGACTTTGTTAAACAGCTGGAGAGAGGACAGAGGAGTGGCAAGATGAAGGCACAGGCCTGATACTGGGAACCTCCTTCTGCATTCACTGGGGTGTGAGCAAATGAACTCAACGCAGGAGAAAAGCAGAGGCAGAGGAGATACGGGCACTTGAGTCTCCCTGGTTAACCTGGGTAAGCCACCGCCACAGGGCACCCCTTAGCCCTACACAGGAACAGACACTGATGGTGGCACGCAGAGGGGCAATGCCAACCACAGAGATCAGTCATAAGGAAAGCAAAGAGGAGACAAGCTCTCTGCACCTCATGGTGTGTCATCTCACACCCAGCTGGGACAAAGGAGGTGCCATCAAGACACTTCAGAAGAAAAAGCACCTGCAGTGACAGCAAAATGGGAGACAGGGCCAACAGCTGGAAATATCTGTGGGGTTTTTGACCGAAAGGAAGTGGGGATTATTCTAGGACATTCTCTCCAGCTACTGGGAAGCCCAAGTTAACTTCCTCCCTGGTTTATTTTGCTGATTAATCAAGAACATTAAAAGAGAGCACCTCCTGGGACCTCAGGCTTTAGGAGCGGATCAGCAGATGGACGTCTTGGGGCACGTCCCTCTGGAGATCACCACTGGGACCCTGCCTGCCCCAGGAGGCGGCGTTAGTTACCTTGAGGAGGAGGAATTACCAGATGGAGGGGGGCGGACATGGTTATTAAAAACCAGATTGGATGCAGAACATATCACTCCAAGGTTGTACTTCCAAGCCATAGAGCCAACAAAGTAGTTGGGAAGGGGAGAGAGCCCCAGCCCTAGGTGGCAGCAACACGCCGGTGATGGTTTCACGGCAAGGACCTCTGCCAAGAGAAGCGTGCGGTACCTGCAGCCCGCAGTTGATCTCCGTGACGTCTAGGAGGTAGTTGATGAGCGAAGCCTCCCCGCTCAGCGCGATCTCATAGGTCGGGCCTCCTTCCACCCTGCACAGCGCCGTGACGTGGGCGACGATATTTGTGTGGCCAAAGAAGGTGAACATGACCCGCTGGCTCTTGCCTGGCTGCAGCACACCGCAAAGCGGCAGGACATCGAAAACCTGGAGGTAGGCGAGGAGAGATCAAGATGTCAAGCATGGAAATTGATGCAGAAGAGCAGCCATGGCTTGGAGCGAAGTACAGACGTGGCTGGAGGGGGCTCTTCCTCAAACACAGGCAAAATCATCCTAATCTCATCCTGTACCCATTCCACTTACCAGTGGAGGGGCCACGGGGAAAACCTTCTCCCATGCTCCCTCATTAATTAATACACTACATATTAAAAGTAATTTGGGATGTCGCCTGGCAGCAAGAAATTCTCTCCACTGCAGAACTTGCCTTTAAAAGCACCTTTTACTGCCCTAAGCAAAACACCGTATTCAGAGGTGAAAGCTCTCAGAGCTGGGGGGAGGACTCCAGCCCAGCTCATCTGACTCCTGATGCTTTCCACTCTCTCCAATTCGCATGCTGCGCGCTCTCAAGATGCTACAGCAAAAGCTACCGCAGAAATTTCCTGTTGACCACTTGATTAGCAACAAGATGAAGAATGCCCTCCATAGCTGCTGCACAGGTCAGCCCTACGACACGTCCTGCGTGGCCTCTCCAGTGACCGGTTGCTTCAGCAGCGCTGTGCGATGGGCTTGGAGGGACGCGAGGCCACTCTGCGAGCAGCATCGAGGGCCACCAGTGGGGAGGGGGGGCTACAGAACTGCTTGCCACACCGGAAACGTGGCACAAGATGGATTCCCACTTACCTCCTCCATTCCCAAGCTGACGGGCTCTGCCTCCACAGACTGCATCAGTCTGTTGATCCCCACCAGGCCCTGTGTCTCCACAGCCCCTTCCAGCTCCTCAGCAGGGGATGGCAGCACCTGCAAAACAAGCACCATGGGCTGCAGCGAGCACCTGGCTGGTCTGGGCGAGAGCACTCTGCTGCAGGCTCCGCCACCTCACACAGCCAGGAGCAGCTGAGATGGGACCTGGGTGCAAATCAAGTACGGGTATGTCCGTGCCATCCGTTGAGTGGGTCCAAGCCCACCCACAGGTGAGACACGGGCTCCGCCTGCGCTTCCTACGCGCAAGCGTGCATGGGGAAGCTGAGTGCACCCAGCCCTCAGTCCTGGCAGAGACCTCAAGGGCATTTTGCACCCTTGTGCCAGACCAGCTTCGCTCACTCCTGCCCAGGGAACGTGCCCAGAACCCCATGCCTCGACAGGTTAGGTTCTTCAGGACAAAAGCAGGAGCACAGCTGCAAGCGAGAAGTATCAAACCAGGAAAATAAGGGCTTGGCACAAGTATCCCATTTCAGAGAGTGCTTAGGTTTCATCTCGCGCACCCATCAGTGCTGGAGAGCTGAGGATCTCCACCAAGTCACTCTCTTGAATGACACCTTCCTGAAGAAGGCGGCAGAGATGTTCTTCTGTCTCCCAGCAGCTGAGAGCTGGTGTTTGACCTCAGCGGTGCCATCTTTCAAAAGGAACCTCATCCCCTATTTAATAAGCGAGGGCTTTGTGAGTGCTTTTGAAGTGTGGCAATACCTGCTTCTTCAGTAACGTGAAGAAGGGCTTTGTGCTGGGGCCTTGGCATCAGCAGAATCTGCAAGAATTTTTATGGGACATCTTTACACCTAATCAGAGGCTACATCTCCCCGGTAGATGAAGCTCAGAATCAGAAGATTCAATGCTCTTTCTCTCATCTCCACATTTTCAAGCCTAGCAAAGCTTTGCCAAGTGCCTATTCCCAAAGATTCTAACCCGCACCTTTCCTAGGCCTATGGTCTCCCGCCTCCCCAGGGAGGTTATGTGGGTATTGCCTTGACACAGTCACACAAGCAGAAGGGGAAGCTGCAATCCAGGCGTATCCTTTGAAGCCTTTTGGATCCTACTTAGCCACACCTACTGGATTTTCTCTGGTTTGTTTCTGCATACATGGCAACAAAGCAGGAAATAAAGAAGATTCCACGCTTCTATCCAAAAACATTCAGCCACGCCATTCTTTACGTCTACGGGGTATCATTTCTCCTGATCCAGAAAAAATGTGCTGTTATAATGTTAAAATGACCGAAGTTTGGATGTGAGCAGGTGCAACCCCTCTCCTTGACCTTAATGTCAACGCCAGTGCTTTCAGAACTTCCCATGCTTTCTTGCATCCTCTTTTATTGCCCCAGGAGCAGCCTCTGTCCCACACGATGCAGAACAAGGCGCCAGTTCCCACTAGCACGGACATCAAGCTCCAAAGCACCGAGGTTCACCAGGAAGGTCAGCAGACCAAAGGCCATTTTTCATGCCAGGAGGAAGAGACAATGACCTTGAAAAGTCTCATTTTATCAAAGATGGCTCTGTGGCCATCCCTGCGATACTGCAGGTCTCGGGTGAAGGCAGAGACATAAAAACATGCAGCTCCAGCTGGGGGTGAGAAGGTGGTACCTGGAGATCACAGTACTTGGCACAGCTTGATACAGGAAGGAAACTGGAAGCCTTCACATCATGATGCAGATAAAAGGCTCAGTTTACAGTGTAAAAACAAGCTAAAAAACCCCAAACTCAGCATAGGTCTGTAGGATCTCAGTGGGCTTCTCCAAGCAAAACTACCCGATTTCTCCCTCCCCAGAAGCCCCATGTCCAGCCGCTGGCCCTGCTGCCCAGCCCACCCTCAGGGCACATGACAGCAGGGCAGCAAAAAGGGGGACTGGCACAAGTACGGCTTTTCAGTGGCAAGATGGGGGAGGCAACGCAAGCGGTAGGTGTACAAGAAAATCTACCTTTGCTTCCAGGGAGTCATCTGCACCTGCTGGCTCTTGGGCAGGATCCCCCGCGGCTCCCAGGGCTTCAGCTGGCTCCTCCACACCTCCACCCCTGCAGCTGCTCCCTGCAGACACCGAGCGCTCCAACCAGGCTCCCTCCTTTTTTGGTGGTTGGGGTTTGGTGAAAAATTTCGGTACCGGAGGGCTGAACCTGGAAAATAACATGACTTTGATTGTGGACCTGCAGTGGGAGGGAGGGAAGCCTGCACGAGCAGCTCCTCAGCAGGATGCGGCCCCCGGCTGGGCACTGCGGGTGTGAATTCAGTAACGGGTCTGAGCCAGCAGCTCCCAAACCAGGATGGAGCAGGTCAGCATACGGGGCTGCCTAGGGATGACGCTGCTGTAGCGGCGGCACAGGCAGCTGGCAACTGGTTGCAAGGAGAAATGGAAGAGGACACGGGTGAAAACCTTGTAGGGAGGTAAAAATCACAGCAGGAAAGGAAGACACACACAGACTGTGCAAAAAGGTGAGCCTGAGACACAAAGGGGCAGATCCGGAGAGCAACAAGCCAGTGCAGAGCCGCCAGTGCCCTCCTGAAAGCACCCACAGCTGCAGACTGGGCCTCCCCCACCCAGAGGGCCAAGGCGAGAACTTCTGCAGCTCCACCAGGTGCTAACCCGGAATATTTCCCCTGACACCACCCGCAGCTGCAGGTCAGCACAAGCAAGCAGCAACGCCCGAGGCTTTCTCCAAGCACGTAAGGCAGGAGCAGGGATAGAGCCCGGAGCCTGCTGCGCCCTAACCCCGACAGAGCCCAGCGCCGTGCGGGGCACCCACGGAGCCCGGCACGGGACACCCCACACACGCGGGGCAGCGTGGAAAGACCCGCTGAGAAACTCCGGCAGAGACACGGCTGAACAGCCCGTTGATCCCTGAGGAGCGCCGAAGCAGCAGCGATCGGTGCTCCGGGGAAGGGAGCTTGTAAACCACAGCCCAGCGCTGGCTGGCCCTGCTTCCCAGGACGTTCAGACAAGTGCTCCCACCAACGCCTACAGCTGCACCCACAGCTGCAGCAGAACCTGCCCTTTCCCTGTAAGACACTAAATGGCTGTTTGGGGAATGTGATGTGCAGTTCAACAGATGAAAACTCACTGCACCAGTGTGGTGTTCGCCTCAGGCCACAAAGGTCTGAGAAAGCAGCTTTCCAACCCCAGCCTTCCTTCCCAGGGGAACCAGTATGGGGGCTACAGTAAAGCAGCAGCAAGAGACTGTGTAGGTTCTTAGTGTAAAATGACAACACATAGGGTTGGCAGGGAAGAAAAATCATATATCTGCTTGTCCCAGTGCCTAGGTATGGGTTTGTAGCTCCAGAAATAAAGCAGGACTCTAGGTTATGGACAATGCAGGAAGTGTTGGTAGCATCTCACAGCCCCAGCTTGGCTGGAGAACGTTGTTTCCTTCCCAGCGTCAAACTGGTGATCACTTATTCCCTGAGCACCTAAGCCCGACCACGGCTGGGAGGTGTTACTCCCCCAGGGAAAGTTGAAAGCAATTTGTCAGATCACAGGCAAACAGCCTTGGTCTTTGCAAAGCACAAACAGGACACGAGGAAGGAGAAGAGCTTCAAGGAGAGAGCAAAGGGGCACATACCTCATCTGGCTCACGCAGCTGTCCATCAGGAAGGACCAGTGGTACTGGACAAGAAGCGGGCTGCAGTTGGTCAGCTCGATGTAACGCACATCTTTGGTGTCGTTCAAGATGCAGCCGAAGTCCAGGGCCGTGGGCTGGATACGGAGATTTGGGAAGTAGACTTCTCCCCGAATGGTGACCTGCTCCTCATGAGGATGCTCCAGAAACTGTATCTTTAGAACCTTCTCCACTACCCGGCTACACAAATCCTCTTTATAAGCAGGGTTAAATCTGATGGAGAGAAGAAGTTCCTCCCCTATCTCCAGCTTCATGGGCTGCAAGGAAATGAAGAGTATTAATCACCAGTGTGATGAAGTCCCAAGGTCTGGCAGCACGAAACGTGGAAATGTTCAACGTCTGACCCCAGCATAGGCTTCTCAGTTCATCCTGTGTTTTCTTCACAGTGTGTGCCTGACTGCAAGCCCCACCACGCTCTGTCTGAGACTATCTCAGGCTCATCTCACTGTGCTCTGCATCAATACACGAGGAAAATAAATATTCTACTGCTGAATTCGGGACCCCCAGGAGCGATGTGCTAAATACACAACTAAATCAGCATTTGGCACACCAGGGCCTTTTGCCCCAGCTCTAGAGGAACTGCTTTGCCCTCCCAGCACAAGCAGCATGGCACTGCAGCCTCGCCCTTGCAGGGGCTAGTCACTGGCACAGCACAGAAGCGGTGGCCGTGCCTACAACGTTTAGCAGAGCCCATGTCCAACCCCTTCCTCCAACAACAGGGCAGGGGCCAGGCAGCGGCTGGAGGAGCCTCCTCAGCCTTCCTGGAGGCAGGGCTGCCCCTGAGGAAAGCCAGCTGCTCTGGAGGGTATCTGAGAATGGCTGCTGGAGAGCTCAGTGACTTCCAAGAGACACCGTTATACACGGCTTGCCCAGGCCTAGCTGCCTGCTCCCCTCTCCTCACGTCTTAGAGCCAGGATGTATTTCCCCAGTTCAGATGATATTTCGTTTCCTTCAGCAGCTTGTTTCAAATCTGACTTAGTTCAGGCCAGTCTACTGCTGAGTCTAAAGAATAAACTTCTCTGCTAGAGGACCTCCCAACAGAAACGTACCACCACACCCCCCCTCTTCAAACCCCACAGCGGGAGGGCCCACGGCTGCTCACCTGAGCGTCTGCAGAGAGGGGCTGCCGCTCCGCATCACAGATTAAGAAGGGCTGCTCTAAGGCCAGGACGACGCTGAGTGGCAGGGCCGAGGCGTTTCTTAAAGACAGAGACTGGTGCTGCAGAGTTAGGACATCACCAGGTTGCTACAGAAACAGGACACAAGGGGAAAAAACAACATGAAGTAGCCACGGAAGTCCTTCCCTTTCTGATGCATTTCAAGTTTTCCAACCCCAGAAGTGCATACACCTCTATTTACTATTTTTGTTAGTTTCTATCCTTCTAGGTGGTTTTTCTCTAAGTATATCAGATCCTTCCGTGTTTAGAAACCACAGCATCCCCCGGGGACAGGGAAACACTCTGGCACACAGAGGAGGGAATAGGACCCTGAGAGGAGGCAGCTGCATGAACAAGACCAATAGCAGAAAGTGAACCCAGAGCACTTGTCTCCATTTTCTATCCTCTCGAGAAGAACGGCACAAGATGATTTTCACTCACATAGTCATTTCTTACAACCTTGTCAGCTCTAGTAGCCTCATAAGAGCAGTGATGCTGGTCAGAGGAGAAAAGCGAGCAGGATTTGGCCCATAGCAGAGAGCCTGCAGCAGCCTAAGGTTGGCTTTGAGCATCTACAGGCACATACAGCCAGGAGAAACCTCAACAGTCGGGCTGCAACGGGTGTCCTGCTGCCCCTGCTCCAGTGACAAGCTGTCTGTAGCCTCAAAGCTCGGCTCTGCCTAAGCTATTTCTTCCTGTTTATGCATTGCTCTGGGCTTCCTGCATGGTTTATATAAACTAGACAGTGTTTGGGCAACTTGTTCTGGATGTACTGATATCAAACAGCTGCAGCGTCATAACACTCAATAAATCCGAGCACATGGCATCAAGCAGACCACAGGCAGACATCAGGGATAGCTGAAAAGCTTCTAATTAAACCTGAACTGCCTGCTCACAGGATTTTGTGCTTCTCTGGAAGCCTGGGAACCAGAGGAGAGGCCTGAAAACACAGAAACTAAATAATGAAGTATCTTCTCTTTTTCAGACACCTCAAGGGAGAGGGAAGGTGATGCAGGAGTCAGGATCCAGAGGCTAAGGGGCACCTGCTTTGTGCTGGCGTTATCATCACTGCAGCTGAAGGATGTCTGCGGGTCCTTTGAAGAAGGTGAAGCTTGGGGAATTGCAAAGAGCTACCATCCATGCCAAGAGCAGAGAAGGCAAACAGACAAAATGACAGGTTTTTCTCATCAGCCTGAAGAGCTGACAGGAATCTCAGTTCTTCTCAGCTTCCCTACAGGATCGGTGTTCAGACATCACCGTGCCTTGGAGGATCCCCAGAAGCCTCCCTTCACCCCGAGTACAGGAACTGGTGTCTCTCTAGAAGTAGCCATGATCCCCCTCGGCAGAGCAGCTGTTCTCTCTGTTTTACTTGGGTGAAGTTAAAAACCAGTCCCATCTCTGAAAACACCCTCGCTTACTTTACGAAGCCCCTCAGGAAGGGTGAGGAGGGGGTTTAGCATCGCTCAGCTGCAGCACTCTGCTCGCCCACCTCAGCCCCAGCACACGAGGTGGCTGGGCAAAGCCCACGCTGTTCTCGTGGGTCCCACACATCTCGCCCTGTGCCCTTGGCTCAGCAGCTCAACTCTGTCTCCACATCAAAAAGGCAGAATACAGCTGGTGGGACTGCTCCCGATCCCAGAGGGGCGAAATATTGATCTCAGTGTTAATGGCAAAATCTTGGTCCCGCTCAGCTCAATAGTCAAAGCCCCAGGGACTTGGAGAAGCCATTTAACTTCCTCCTTCGAACACAAGCACACCCCCACCAGGCTTTCAGTCACCAGCCATGCTCTTCAGTGCCAGGATGAAATCCAGAGACTTACCTTCTCCACCCGGAAAGTGATTTCCCTGGAGGACATTTTCAGGATGGGAGCGATGAACTCGCAGGTGACATCCACTTCCATTATCGGAGCCTTCTCTGCCTTGCTCCCCACGACGGCGTGGCACAGCAGCCGCTCCTTCACCACCTGCACGGAGGAGTCACCCGTCACCCAGCGGGGCCCAGCAGGGCGTCCCCAAAACGCACTGTATTTGCTGCCCACCCAACCACAGACCCTGTTACCGCCATCAAGTTACAGCCACTGGGCTCCTCAACAGCCCCCTTTTCTTTTTATGCTGCATCCCATTTATTCTGCTCTCAAACGTCCGTAATGCCACACCCCACTATCCACAAAAAGCCCTCGTGAGTCATGTGCTGCCTACAATTGTAATAGTCCCTGCCCCAAATTATTACTGTTTTGATTTGTCCCACTGCCAGGCATAATATTTACAGAAAGCTGTAGGAACTTATTAAAAAAAAATTTTTAAAAATGCAACTATATTAAGGGAAACAGGTGACAGAAGGGCCAATGCTAGCAAACCCTCCCTTGGAAGCTTAGAGGACAGGATCCATGGGAAAAACCCAAACAGGCAGACTGCCTTCAGGTAAAGAGGGGGCCACCCATTCCTAGCAGGTACTGTGCCCTCCTAGAGCTGGTTTTAAAAGAAACCTCCCCAGGAAAGAGAGGTCTTGCAGTTTACATGAAAACCCTCTGCTTAAGCTGGATGCTCTTAAGACTTTTTCCTGATTTCTCATGGTTTCAGTTCCCCAAAATCCTCCCTTCATTTCTCACTCTTCCCTCTGCTACAACACCACAGCTCCTCCTCAGAGCCTACAGACTCAAAACCATCTGTGCTGCATGTGCGATGCAGGGAGTTGGGCTTCTGACCGACATCAAGAGTATTAAGTTCTCAAGACCCGAGGAAGGTGGAAAGCCCACTCCCAGGGTCTTGGCTTTGACTGCAGGAGCCAGGTAGCCACAGCTCAGCTCACAGATCCTCTTTCAGCTTTCGCGGCAGGACAGCCTCTCCAGCACCCTGATCACTTTATTTCCTTTCTTTTCCCTGCTTCAACAAAACCTTTGGGCTCCGAACTGCACAGGGACAGTCCCATCGCAGTCAACTAGGTGAGTAATCAAGTATTCCTCAAGCTACCTACCAAGGCAGCCCTTTAAAACACCTTTCAAAACACAAGTATCAGCAAGAGCTTGATGCAGATTTATTCCACATTTGCCTAAACATCTGTGCCCAGCAGTCTTGGAGAGAGGGAATGCACACCAGGGTTAGCTGGAAGTTTCTCTGCAGAGTAGGATTTCCCCTGGAAATAAAGAGTCCAGGGAGGAGAACACCCCGTGACCCTGCTGAAATCTCCCCCTGAGCTGCCATCCAAGGCTGCTGCGAGACCTGGCTGCCCTTGGGACCCTGGGACTGGCTGAGAGACTGAGGTGAGCTGTTATGGAAATACTGACAAAGTCAAGCTGTCAATTGTAACGATCCCTGCAAACAGTTTCCCACGTGGATGAACATCACCCGATCGCTACAGCTGACACACTGTGTTCATTTTTCTGCTTCAGGACTCAGTGCTAGACGAGCCCTCTGCCCATGCTTGTCTACGGAGGAAAAATGATGCTACTCCCAGACACTCCCTCCCTTCACAGGTGTTTTGTTTTACTCACTGCTTCCCCCAAATACATTACTTTGCACTTTGTTATTTACTTTCTGCCTGTGCTCCTAGTCTAAGTGTAACTTATTTTCTCTGCCCTTCCTTTCTGCCTCAGCACATGACACCTTGTAACCTGCCATTTGCCCCCGAAGTAGCAATATCTCCTTCAGTCCGTGTTTTGCTATCAGCAGGTTGGGTTTACAGTAGCCATGGAAACATGAAAAAGCCTTAGGAACTGACAGTGGCCAGCAAGGAAAGCTGGTGCTGCCATGGTAGCTCGTGCTGTTAGAACAGTTTCTTGAAAGCACTTGCTCCTGATGGGGAAGGCTCAGCCCTCGGGGGGGACCTCACCTGAGGAGTGCTGGAGAAGCATTCCAGCACCATCTCCGTAGTCTTGCCCGGCATCAGCTCCACCCTCAGTGGCTGAACCTTAAACCCAGGGCAGGCAGGTCTGGGGCTCTGGGAGGAACCTTGGCCCTCGGTGGTGCTGACAGCAGGGACACGATGACGCCGGCGAAACGAGCCAGAACCTGCTGTTGACCAGTAGAGCCAACGGGTGCGCCGTCCTTTGTTTGTTATCTTGAAGCGGTAACAGCAGGGATCCAGGCTGGAAGGGAAAAGAGATGGAAAAAGTCATGGGAGCTGCTATCTCCCAGTGGTCACCCGGCTTCAGCACCCTGATGGCATTACCCGACTGCACACGCAGCAATAAAAACACCTCCAAAAAGGCTGACCTAGCTCAAAGCTTCAGCAAAAGCCAGACCTTGGTTGCCCCAAAGTTTATCAGCATCCAGCAGCTGCTCTGTTTGCGTACAGCAAGGAAGAGCTGCATGAAGATCATCATCTCAGCTGCTGCAGACAGAGCATCACCAGCCTAGAGACCCTCCGGTGACCTGGGCACCCCCTGCCTCGCTGGCAGGGCCCCTGCCCTGGCACCCCCAGCCCCTTAGGGAGCATCCAACCTCATCACCCCCAACACATCATCCTTTGCCTGAACAGTGCAGCTGCTGTTGTGGTTTAGGAAGATAATGCACTGTGAGAACACAGGATCAACAGAAGTTTCCCCAAATCAAACATGGCAGCAAGACCAGGTCTGGCTGCTGAGGGGATGGAGCAACGATGAGAGATGAATAACTAGAGCTAGATATAAACCAAAATGAATACTCAAGGGAAATTGATTTCTTCATGTAAGGAAACACTAACTGCAGGCTCATCTGGAGTGATTATTTTACCCTCTATAAATCTGAGCATGACCAGGACGTGAATTGTTCCTGGAACAGTTACTGGTTTTTTGAAAAGGACAGAATACACGGCTTACAAAATGCATGCCTGCCCCAGGCAGCTAAATGCACAGACCTGAGCCAAGAATAGAACAAACCAGCCGCTGAAACAGACTGTTAAAACATGATGCGTACAAGCTTAGTGTGAAATGGTTTCTGTGGTGGACAGCACAGACGAAAGCTTGGAGAAGCTCTGCGTGGATGCAGAATTTGTGGCTCTGGGAAAGCCCAGCTCATCTGAGATGTTACCTGGGTCCCGTCTCAGCTCACCTGGGGCAGCTCTGCAGCTGACAGCAAAGGCAACAACTCCAGAGTCTGCAGAGCAAGACGTGAAGGGGGGCAGAGGACCATGACACAAATCACACTGACATCGCCCACTCCGTTGGGTAGCCAGTCTGTGGCTGCACAGAGCACAGGACACGCTGGACAAGCACCAACCCCCTGCAATGTCCCTGCGTATGTGGGTGGCTTGTGCATGCATATTTAACCCCCCAAAATCTATCCTACAGAGTAGGATCAACCTGCTTTTTCTACCCCCAAATTTAGGGATTGGACCGCTGTGGACACTCTGCAGCCAGGGAAAGGAACAGGCACCTCAAAAAGACTGTTCTTCTCATCCTAAGAGGTGTCCAACACAAAGCAGGCAGCACTTTGAAAAGGCTTATTTTTCTCCCATTTACAGGAACAGGCCTGGTCAGATAGACGCGTTAGGACCAGTGAACCCCCTCCTTTGAGCCAAGCTCTTTAATTAACACCTTCCATTTATCCTGCCCAAACTCAGTGGACTTCTCCTCCTCTCCCTTCCAGAGCTGGTCCAGTGCCACCCTCGCCTGCCCGCACCTCAGGCTCCGCTGCGGCGGTGACGCCGAGGAAAGCCGGTGGGAGAGACGAGGGAAGAGCGACTATATCTGATGAAGAGCAGCCCGGCAGGGGAGACGGGGAAGGCGAGCAAATGAGGGATGACACGGGGCAAAGAAATTCTGCTGCTCCTCAGGACCGCTGGGCAGAGGGCAAACAAAACAGCACCATTCATTTAGTCAGGGACCTGCTAACAAGCTACCACAAAGGTGTTCCGCTGTTGCGAGATGATACTCCACAGGGAAGGGAAAAACAATCAACATGATTGCAAAGGGAAATGTGTTTATACTTGTAATGTAGCATCTTCCACCCAGAGGCTTCCAGGACCTGCTGTTTTCCTCCAAATCTCTTTTTGTTCAAGTGAGGAAATAGATGTATTATAACTAAAGACAAGTCAGTGACAATTTAACAACTGGTTTCCATTTTGGTGGCTTTTGAGGGTATCTAACAACTTTCAAATGGCCACAGAAGGTTTCTAAAGGAAGCCCTGGGGCTTCAGGAAAACAGAGCCAGGACCTTGAGCGCTGAAGAACAACCAGCCTGAAGGACTACAGCAAAACTGCCCCTTGCTGAGCCCACGGCAGAAGCTGAGAGATACCCTACCTGAAGTGGGGTCCCAAGTTGAGCTCCGGCGCAAAGAGTTTGTCAGTGACAATCGTGGTGCCAGTGCCAACAGCCTGGACGGGGATCACGTAGGTGTGGCTGTTCTCGATGAACAGGTTCACCTCGTCCTTGAATTTCTCCGTGTCATCCAAGCTTGCTATGACAGCTACTGACACCTCTGTCTCAGGAGGAATCACTCCTTCACTGGGTTCAATCCTCCAGCACGAGCATTCACGAGCCTGTAAGACAAGCCGAACACTAACTTAGCATGGAAACCACGGACCTGGGCTCTTGTGGGGTGCAGGAAAAGGAAGGGCTGAAGATATGAGGATAAAAACCAGAGAGGGTCCATTTCCCTAAATCCAAGCTGGAAACAACAACTATGCAGGAGCTTCTACAACCTGTATTTTACCTTCCTTTAACAGACTCACTTCATTAACCCAGTGTTGCCCAACCCAAGGGATGCTCATCCTCAGGAGGAGGTTATTCCTCCTCCAGTCTCTCTTTCGGAGCGCACGCCAAGGGAAGCTACTTCACCTCTCCTGGCTTCCTGACAATGGGCGCTGGGTTAGCATAAAGGCTCAAGGCTAGAGGAAGCCAGGACTGCTCAAATCCCACTGCAGCAGCCACACGGCTGGGGGATACTGCTGAGAGCCTGAAGAGTAACTCTGCAAAACCGGCTGATCAAAACCCTGACACCAACGTCTTCTTTCCCAAGAGTTACTCAGTGCTTCTCAACAGCCCCCGAAGAACTGAAGCACTCGGTTCCCACTGATCACCAGCTGCAGTGAGGTGCCCCAGTGCCTTCTGCTTTGGAAAATTCAGCTATAAATGTTCATAGCAGGGCACTAAAGCAATAAGCAGAAAGCAAACTGGAAGGCACGTGCCCTGTAGGCATGGCCCGGGCTTCCAAGCACTCTCTTCCCTCTGGTTTCTCATGGACCTCCCTCCACAGCTGCGGCAGTGAAGGTGCTGGACCCCAGCCCCTCTAAAACCACGTTCCCAGGGAGCAAGCCTGCAGAGAGGAAACACACACCGTGCTCCCTGGCCAGCGGGAAATGCACAGGGAGGCAGATGTACAGCTTCCAAGTGTCCATCACGGTGGTGGTGGTGCCTGCACCCCACACTTCAGTGCCGTGTTTGGGGTGACAGGCACTACTCACCCAAAACCCTGCAGTATTGTAAGAGAAGAGGTTTCCCCCCGCCTTTTTTATTTTTTAATGGAAAGCAACAGTGTGCTTGGAGGCCTGACACGATCCAAGCAAATGCTCGATCCAGATGAGGTTAGCTCGAGTTCCCATCCATCAGGCTGGCAGCACTCAGCTCTAACAGGACACCAGCCAGCCCAAGGGAGAAGAGTGTCAGAAAACCAAGCAGCACTTTGAAGTCTTGGGAAGCATTTTAAATAACCCCCCAAAGCGACCTCTGCTAGCAAGGGTAAGACTTTCTGCGGCCAGGGAAGCAAAAACTTGCTGACAGGCAGCGTCCCAGCAGCGTGTGTAGGATGCCCCAGCTAGGATAGCTCCTTAGGCTGGCTGTGCCCTGCATGGAGAGCAGGTCGGGTCTGCACGCCTGCGTCCCAGGTGGAGCATGCCAAAGGCATCAACATTATTCCAAGTGCTGGCAAAATCAATCAACTCTGCTCCATTTAATTTGTCCTCTAGAGCTGCAAAAGAAAGTCTTTAAAAAAGCAAGATGAGAATGGGATGAAGGAAGGTTGTTGGCACAGGGTAAACTCTGGGGCCTCACACAGGATCCCACCACCCCTCCTCTGCTGCCCCTGCATCCCGTGCACAGCCCATCACTAGCCTCAGAGGATCCACTGCGCTGCCACCAGCCGAGGGCTACCCAGCCAAGGCGTTCACACCAAGCCGGTGGCTGTTAGCTTTTCTTTGCCCTCTGATTCATGGTAGCTCACTGGAAAAGGAGACCTGATAGCTCCACCCCAGAGGTGAATCTGCATGTCTGCTATCTGGCAAAGCTCATTTATCAAAGCTTGGCAACAAGCCAGGCAGTAAATTGTACCCAAGAAACTATGACTGAGGAATAATGACAGGCTGTCTCGATGGAGCCAGACTTTGAATTTCCCAGGGTGAGCCAGGGCCAACAGCCCACTCCAGAGGAGCAGGAATGGCATCGGGTCCTCATTCTTTCCGTTAGCATTTGGTGTGGGTCCAAGGGGCAGCACGGGGCAGCACAGTGCACCACTGAACAGGAGACCTGCCGGGACCAAAAGGCTCTGCCGGGCCAGACTCACTCAGGCTTCCAGGTCAGCTTCTGCCTGCGTGGATCCAGGCTGCGTCCCAGAGACAAGGAATCTCTTGGAGCCACGCTAAAAATTCCCCCCACTTTGAAGACCACGATCTAACTTCTGATAACGTCCCTGCTACTCGCTTATCCTTGAATGCTCCAGAACACAACCCAGCAGCCCTGTGCACTGGATAGACAAAAACAGTGGCTATTTCTGTCCCTGCAGGAGCTTGCACAGAGTCCCTGAGTGCTGGGCAAGGGTGGGGATCAATCACTTATTCAAGAAGCTCAATGCTGAGATCATTAGCTTCTCCCAGGACAGATTTCCACTGCGAATAAGAGCTGCCAGAATTTGGATATAAGACACCACTGTGCATCTAAGAGATGGATGGATGGATGGATGGATGGATGGATGGATGGATGGAATGGCATTGATGGCTGGGATGGGATGGATGCCCTAAGGGACGACTGAGGAGCCACCACACTCAGTTCTCTTGAAGCTGCATAAAGCTAGTTAATTAAGTGATCTGGTCATTCTGGCCTTGCACAAGTGAAAGAGGAAGCAGAACTCAGTATTAAAATGCAGCTGTACTTTACCAAGCCACAGCCCTAGCAAGGGAGCATTCACACCTTTGTCAGCCGACCCATCGCTCCTCACGGAGGCTGCACATGAAGGGGAAATAAAACCCCGTCCCACATCAGTTGTGCACAGAGCCTCCTCCCGGGTGTTTCAGCAGTCCTGAGGTGGGGGACCCTGCGTTCTTCATTTCAAAGCTACTCTTTATCCGCACAAACTGCCAGTGGCAGAAGAGAGCCCCAGATGGCCCCGAGCCCCAGTAGGAGGTGGAGGTCAGGGCACGAGGCTGGCTGGATGCTCCCACCAACCACCAGCCGCCTCCTGGCACCTCAGCACCAGCATCTCCTCGGCGAAAGCATGGATGGGGACCACTTTGGTTTAGCCTCTGCCCCAGAGCACCATCAAGGGGATGTTTTATGAAATCAAAAGGCAGAGCCTCTAAAAAAAAAAAGTAGCGTGGCACTCACTGCCACTGACAACAGAGCCTAACTTGTCAAGCTTGGTTCAGCCAATAGCAGACTGCTGAGCGAGCTAACTAAACTTGTCTCCATTTGTGTCCCTGGTCCAGAGCTCACCCCTCCAGAACCCATCTGCGCTTCCTCGCTGGGCTGGGGAGATCAGGGCCACCTGGTTTGATAACCAAACTCCTCCTGCTTTTCCTTTGGGAAAAGCACCCTCCTGAGTCACTCTTGCTTCTCGGAGCATAACTGCCTTGAAGATTCTACCCTTCTTTAATTCATTTAGCCAACAGGTACAGCATGATACGACAAGTTTAATTTCCCTAGACAAGCAGGATAATAATTTCTTCCATTACTAAAAAACAGCAATTCTGAAAGGGCATGAACTCATATAAGATACCTTACGTGATAAAAACCAAACTCCCCCCTGTGGCCAGGTTTCAGGCACCTTTTCCAAGGTCTCCTCCACACCTCTGCTCCCCTTTCTAAGAGCCACATGCTCTGGACTTAAGCCTGCTGGACCTAAGCCTGTGCGACACTGGGAGGGACGCAGCCTTCCACCTTCCTCGGGTTTTGGTACAACCTGTCACCAGGGCAAGACTGACGCTCCTGGCCATGACCCCTGCTCATGACTGATGCCGTGTGTTTCCAGGCACAGGTGGCTACAATGAATGGTTCCCTCCAGCTCTGGCAAGACCAAACTGGCTGGAAATCAGCAAATTGGTACTGCTGTATTAGCAAAACATGGCCTTTAAAACCTAAACTAAAAGGTGAGCTTTTGGAGCACCATGAGGCTCTGGTGAGACAGCTCTGCAAAGAGTTAAGCCTGTGCATCTGTTCCCGTGCTGGGCCTGGCTCATCCCCATCCCTCACTTTGCCAGCTGACATTCTGGTATATTTTGTTTTCTGTATCGGGGCGACTGACACTGGCACTGCCTGGCTCTCTGGCCCAGTCGCTGTGCTGGTGGAGGCGACTGACACTGGTTCTGCCTGTTCCCCCGGCCCGGATACTGTACCAGTAACTTCACTCTCAGGTTCTGTAGCCTTTTCTCCCCCCTGAGGGCAGTGGGTGGTATTAAAGAGGACACGGTAGGCATGGGCAAGTCCCCAACACATTGCAGCGATTTGTGTCTCCTGGGTTTTGCCAGTTTGGTAACACACCCTTTCTAAGCACTCCATCAGCTTCTCAGGGCTCTGCATTTGTTCAGGAGTGAAGTTCCGAAGCATTGGGGGTGCCCACCGACTCAGGCCTTCGCCCATCTTTTCCCACACCCCTTGCCACTCACTATCATCTGACCACAGGGCAGGTTTCCGGGCACTGCTATTGTTAGAGAAGTGCCGCATGGCCAAAACAAGATCTGGCAGGCATTCAGAAAGCATTGTGCTGCAATCACAGTGGCCTGCAGGCTCCAAGGATAATTGAAACTCTCAAAAACTGAGAGGATCTCTTCCCCTGGCTCACCCACAGAGGGGGTGAGACCCCTAACAAAAGCCCAAACGGCAAACAGGTACCGGCCCGCCCCCCCCCAGCGATACAAACACATTATAAGCAGTCAGGAGCCAGTACAGCAAAATAAGACCCTTTACACATTTTCCACTGATAACAAACACCAGCACTGGGAACACACAGTGGATATAAGGAATAATCCAGCTCCACCACGCAAGCAAGTGGGCCAGCATTGAAAACATTGTCTTATCAAACCGTACAAATACAAACAGAAAAATTGCACCCAACAGATTGCTCTAGCACACTCTGGTCAGGGTCTGTCCCTTTTTGATTCTTATTTCAACCCTCTTGTGCCCCACGTTGGTGCGCCAAAAAGGCTGTGATGGTTTAGGCCCTGCCGGGACCGGAGACCACGTTGCTGTTGTCACTCCCCCACCCTCGGATACAAGTAGGGCACAAACCCCGGGTTGAGATAAGAAGAAATTTAATACAGCAGTGTAATAAACAATCTGAACAACAACAGTAGCTATGATAACAACAATAAACAGTAATAACAGTAAACAAGACAAAAGATATACAGAGAAATACCGCAATGGTTACAGACAGCCCCGTGCTCCCCGCCACCAAAGCCACAAAGGAAAAAGAATTCCCACGCTCCCGCGCCTGGACCTGAGGTCAGCATGGTATGAATAACCTGGCTGGAGATTCCTTCCCCCTCTCTGCTGGGGAAAACTTAACCCTATCCTAGCTGAACCAGGACAGCATCTTATCTTCAAAAGTTCTGCTCACCTTGGAAGAGACCCCATATTCAGGGCCAGTGTTGCCCATATCCTGGAAAGTTAATTCAACACTCATTTCTAAATAGCATTACAGATATCATTTGAAGGGCACAGCACTGTTACCCACAAAAAAAGCATCTTGCCTTGCTCAGATAATGCTCTTTTCTCCCATAGAGCAAGAAGAAATCTTGACTTGACAGGAACAGCAATTTGCAGGTGATGGTTAATACCACCACCAAGGTGGCACCATGGCCATCTGCATTACAGCATTTTCCTTTCCTGTTTCGAACAAGATACTAAACTTATACTTGCCCTGTTGCTGTCCCTTTATTAATCTTGTTCGGTTTGTTGAGCTGCCAGTCAGCGTGCTGTAACATTGCTGATGCAATGCTGCTGTGAAAATTTCAATCATAGCTCCTTCCTTTGATCAGGGACCGTGATCTCTAAGCCTGACTGCAAACAGCCACGGTTTTGAGATCAGCCATCAAACAGGAGACAGGGAAATCACAGCTCACCGACCTGCAGCAAT
The DNA here is from genome assembly GCF_965140245.1 of Athene noctua. Lineage (NCBI taxonomy): Eukaryota > Metazoa > Chordata > Aves > Strigiformes > Strigidae > Athene > Athene noctua. The sequence goes on along the minus strand of NW_027437618.1, from coordinate 94,334 downwards.
CTCCAGGCAGGAAATCAAAGCAGCAGCTTTTCTGTCTTAGAGAACACAAGACTTGGGCTCAGGGGCACAACTGGATGCAGGATGCCCAAGTCACCCACCAGCAAGGCTAAGGGACTGCCTCTGCTCTCAGAGGTACGTGTGCAGTTCACCCTGGCACCTGACTGCATCTCAGATCTTATCTCCAAAATTATTCAGTCCTCTCTTCTTCCCCTCAATAAACGGTCAGGCAGCCTAAGGCAGCAGCAAAGGGCAAAACTTCAACTGAGGCAGCAAAGCAGCACCAAAGGAGGCAGCTGCTGGGGGCAGGGAGCAGCTGGAGCACACCTCGCCTGCCGCAGTGCTGCTCCCCTGGAGCTCAGCATCGGGGGGATGAAGAGTCTGAAGAGCCCTTGCTGAAACGACTGATCGAGCAGGTTCTCAGGACCTGCTCCCTTGAACACCTCCGTGATAGCAGCAGCTGTCCTGAGAAGCCGAGATGCTCACGGTGGGGTAAGTCAAGCCTGTGGGGTCAGCAGGGGGGACTACGGAGCAGCAGAGCCCACCCTTACTGCAGGGCAAGAAACCATCCCTGACCCCCCTGCTATTATTGTTCTATTTATTGATTAGCCACAATATTTGCAGAGATGGCAGTGAAGCAGGATAGGACTCATTGCCCAGCCCCACGCCTTAGGGCCCTGAGGCAATGCAGAGGCAGAGACACCCTGCGAGCCCCCCGGGACACACAGGCTGCCCGGGGAGGGAGGGCAGGCGTGAGGCCGGACAGCAGTGCCGGAGCAGCTCTGCGGGTCAGGGCCTGCTATGAGCACGCAAACCCCGTCCTTCACACACCAGCACCACCCACCCCAGGTGGCTTGCTCTCTGCAGAGATGGAAAGCAGGTTTTCATTGTGGAATCAAAGCAAGCTGCCCTGGGAATCCCCCACTTTGAGGTTACGTTTATCCCCCAAACAGCTGGAAAAGCCGCGTGAGGGAAATTCAGCCCCGTCCTCGGCCCAGGAGGCTGAGCCTGTACTCTCACACACTGCCTGATGCTCCATCCACAACACCCAGTCCACACTGCCAGGCCTGGGCTAACCAGCCCCAGGAGTCTGACCCACCGGACATGGAGAAGAACAAACCCCCTCCGAACCCTGCTTTCAAGCCCCTCACAGATCCCCCCTCCAGTGGGGAGCACACCCCACCTGGCCTCAGCGCACAAGCCCGTGCTGGCTGCATCAGCCCTGCTCCCCCTGCCAGGAGCAACCCACCCTCCCTGGGCCGTGCAGCTTCTCACCCTACGCAGCCTCCAGGATTAAAGAGCCTTTCTCTGCAGCCAGTCTCCAGAGGTGCTCTGCAACGCGACGGACTCCACCGTAGGTACACCACCCTTACACGTATGTTCTTGTGCAACAACCCAGCTGGTTTGACACCCAGCAGGTGTGAAACTCACCTCACTGCGAGCAGTTTGAGGCCAGACCTCACACCCTAGTCTCTGTCATTACCAGCAGTTCGGCACAAAGCAAATGCAGATCTAACAGGGAAACCGTGTGGAAACCCATGCCCTTTCAGGAGCAAAGGGCCACGGCGTTCTCTTGGTCTCAGAGCTCCAAACACATGAGTCTTAGAGCTAAATACCTTCCACAAAATAAAGGGAGAACTTGCAACACTGATCCAGACTCATTTCTGCTCAAGCATCTACGCAAATTTTCTGTTTTACTCAGGGGTCCCCCAGCTAAAACTGCCCCCAGACCAGGCTCCTCTTGCTGCATTGTGATGGAATACATTGCTTTCTCAATCATCTAGTGATATGCAAATGTTGCATACAATAATTAAGTCACAGGTTGCTCGTCAGTCATTTTTGTTGGAAAATAGCTCCACAGACACTTACCATTGTTGCCCTGAAGGATGCAGGGATGACACTCTGATTGGAGAGGTGGAGAGTTTGGGAGGCATCTTGCAGAACTTGGATACTGCCAAAATTTATTTTGCTTGGATGCACGTAGACAACTGGTCCTTCTCCAGTGCTCACTAGATGGATTTTCTGCTCCAGAAAGCAGGTAGGAAAGATCAAAAAAAAGAAGAGAGAAAGTTTAAAATGATTAAACGGCTCTAAGGGTACTCCTAGACTGGGGGATAATTACGGCTGTTTGAAGTTTTCAGTGTTGTAAAACTGAAACCAAAGGCCTGGAGCCAGTGTGGGACCTGGACTGATCCCATCTGAAAGGCACAAGCTCCCGTTATCAGGGGATAAAGAAACCCTGTTTCCCATGCTTGCTTTTTCACACCTCCTCCGCACTGGTAACTCTCCTTCCTCTACCTTGTGCCTGCTCCCACTCCTTCTACTGCTCAGTCTTGCCCCAGAGCACCCTCCCTGACTCCTGCTGCTGCACAGCACACTGGGACAGTGGCTTTAGTCCCAAAGCTACGCCTGTGAAAGCCAGCACCAGCCAGAGGCAAAGCAGGCCCTTCAGAGTAGAGATCACACAAGTTAGTTGCTCTGATTTGCACTTACGTCTATTCCTGGTATTATACGGATAATGGGCATTAATTATTAATTACATCATTCAAGCAGTATTTTTTCCTTTTGACAGTCTGAGACCCAAAAGTTCTGTTCTTGAAGAACCGTCACAGACTACTGGGGAAGGAATGTGGATCCCTTTGCTAAACCACCTCCTCACATCAGTAAAAATATTCAGGAGGCATTCAGGAGATTTAGCAGCATCATTTCCACTTGTTTCATTAAAAGTTTAAATCCCTGTAACTACTTCCAAAATGTCAGCCTTTCTTTCTGTTACAGAAAGCTTAAGGCTCACAGGAGCCCTCCGACATCCTCTTTCATGCTCAGAGATGAGAAGACATTTTAAAACAGCTGCTTCAAAAGTTGATATCCTTTTAAATTAAAGCTTAATTAACTGTATTTGATCTTGATTTCAGCTAAATGAAGCCAGGACACTACAGACAACATTCTCTTGCCTACATTTTGTGGTCATTGCTGCTGTTGTGTATGCCTGACTGTGAACATCAGCCTTCAGGAAGCTTTAGTCCAGGAATGCTTTGCCTCATCCATTTCCAAGCTTGGCAGAAAAAAAAGTGTCTCTGTGCTCCAGGTGCAAGCGGCGTGGAGACTCATGAGTCTTTGGCTGGGGCTCTCGGCAAAGAGCTATGATGGGTGTTTCTCAGACGCGATGGGCCTGACTTCCAGCACGGCCTCTTACACAGCGCTTGCGTTAGCAGGATTCAGGGATGTCCCTGTGTGCTCCTGAACAAAAGGCCTAACGAAGCACCAGAGCTCTTCATCTAATCGCACAGCAGAGTACGAGACCCAGGGGTTGTTCTGGGCTTCAGACTGGCCTTCTTATCCTGTCTGACCTAGCTGTAATTAAATGCTGTGTCAGACACTTAGATTACCACCTGGGATGATACCATCCTTCCTCTTCTCTAGGTGAAGGGGAGTGGCTGCAAGTATACTTGAGATTACAAGACCTCCTGACCTTGTTAATGGATAGGAACCAGTAAAGTAGGATGCTTAGTTTTAACGTTAACCATCACTTGTGTTTCACTAGCTTTTATTTTTCCTGTATTGTACTGCAATGTATACTATTTCATTTATACTCTTTTCCTAACTACCCTCTGACATCTCACCCACTTGTAAAACATCTTGAAACCTGTAAACCCTTGCCTAGTGGAGACAAAACAGGCCTTAGACAGCCTGGTAAACTCCCTGAGTACATCCCTGATAACAGGGACCTAAGAACGCAAGACAAGCGCCTGAGAAGACGCCAGTGTCACGAAAAGCGACTGGGAGCGGGTTTACACCAACCCCCTCGGAACAAACAGGAGCTGAAGGATGGTGAGGTCACTCCATGACCATGCATGGACACGGGAAACCTCAAGTTCAGCCAGCGGGCAGTGTGAGGAAGACGATGTGGACCACCAGGGGGGAGAAGACCCTCAGTCTATTTTTACAATGCACGCTCATTTACTACGTAAATGAATTCTGTATATTAGTCAGAGAGCTTTGCTAGTAGCTGCGGCACTTGTGGTGGAGCGATCCCCAGCGCTGCCCAGCGCTGCGAATAAAGAATCCCTGCTGAACCGTCATAATTCTGACTGTGAAGCTCTTTGTTTCACAGACATTAGCTGTTGCGTGTGCCACAAACCCCTTCTTTCCTTGTCCGCACCAGCATATATTACAAGTTTTTGTTTTCCCGGGAAGGATCCCCGGAGTTAGCAACCCTGCCTGAGGCTTCACACCCCACCAAGAGGAGTCGCACCAAGGCCCACGTCCCCCAGAACTCACCAGAGGGGATCCGTCACTCCCAAACACTGCAACATGAGCAACAGTGTCCTGCTCTCCCGTCACCTGGGCCTCCAGCGTCAACGGGACCTCCACGGAGCTGCGAGGCTGGACAATCCCCCACGGCACGGGGCTGGAGTACCACACAGAAGCGTCCTCCTTGTGCTCCTGTAAGGGACAGAGTCAAACGCAACACACAGGAGTGACCTTGGGGGAAACTTTGAACTCCTCAACATCTACCACAATGGCAATTCACACACATTTTCAAAAACCCCTAGGAGAAAGCAGAAAAGTACAAAGCAAGATACAAGACTTGTATGGGCTTAGCATCCTCAGAGGGTCCAAAACCTGCTGCACCCACAAACACCCACTCCTGTGCTGGCAGCCTCCTTGCAGAAGCTTTTCACAACCCTCTAAGTTCTCCTGCATGAAAGCACCCCAAAGACTAGAATATAAACTGCTTCCTAAAAAGTTTAAACTGCTTCCTGAAGTTTATATTCAGGTAGCTTCCTTTTCTCAGCAACCTTTAGGTTTCAATATAAACCAGCAAGGCCTTATCCAAAATCCTTTTTTTCCCTAATAAACCCTTGGTAACGTCTGAGGGCAGGAGGCGGATGCAATGCCAAACCTGAGGAAGAACCCTGTAGCAGCCTGGGAGATCGCTGTCATTCACAAGGGTCAGCATCTGCTGGTAAGGGTATTTTAGAGAGCACCGTCCGAACATCATGACAGGGTTGAGCACTCGCAGCGCAGGAACCACGCATCTAGGCAAAGAGAGGACCAAAAGGGAATTAGAGATACGAGAGAATGTGGAGTTCGTTTACTCCCCAAATAGCATGAAACAGAGCATAGCACATTTGTCAAATAGACACTTAATACCCCTACAGCGATAAACGGCCTTTAACTGCTTCTGACTCCACCACCGCCTGTAAAGCTGGGGCAAACCCCGGCACTCGGCCTCGCAGAGGCTGCCAGGTGCCCGGGCAGCGCACGGTGCCCTGTGCCAGAGCTCCCTGATCAGCTCTGCCCGCTCTTTGCCCCAGGAGGCTTGCAAGGACCCTCCCAACAGTCCCGGCAAGGCGTGAGCTCTGGGGCCGCCTTCCCCCCGAGTGCTCACCAAGGCTCAAAGGGCACAAGACCCCAGTGTCTCAGTGAGAACGACTGCCTCCTCTCCCACACCGCTGTTGCCCTGCCTGAGAATTCAGCCCTTTGCCCGGCGATGGAGGGCACAAGCCACCCCCTGCCTCAGGCAGTGGGGGATCACCCTCTCCCAGCTCCTGCACCCCACGGCTCCGTGCACTCTCTGTCCCCATTTGCACTTGTTTTACAAAACTGCAGCCCAGGCACTGACTGGGAGAGGGAACAGCACAGTGAACTCATCCCTCTTGGAATTAAACCGACACCCACCGCAGCACAACAGGGCTGAATCTGCCTGCAGCAAGAACAACTTTTGGCTTAAGTCTGAGAACATTAATGCTCAAAAGAACCAGAGGGAAGCAGAGAAACCTGAGCTCACCTTTCACATCAAGGACTATTTTCCCCTTCATAAGATCTTGCTTTGAGCTTCCCCTCACCAGTCCTGCCATAAGCCCCTTTCCCCTTCCCACGCGCCTTTGTTAAGTGACCCAGACACCAGCTCTCAGCAGGCTGCTCACTGCGGCCCAAATGGATGTTGTATTTTGGCTGCAACCCAGCACAAGTCCGCCACTTGCAGGAAGGAGGAAAGATGGCCCTTTGGAAATTTGTTACACCTCAAGCACCAAAACCCAGGCCAATAATGAATAGAATTACTGTTCCCTTTAGAAAAAGGCTCAGGGCCACGCCTGTCCGTGGAGCACAGGTGCTGCTTTCAGAACACTGCCCATCTCACATCTAGCTGGGCAGAACTACGTCATTAAGCAACACTTGTCACTGGGAGATGGAGCCAGCAAACCACGTGCAAGGCAGCGTGGTGCTGGATGCACGAGGAGAGACGACGAGCTGCAAGGAAAGCGCCGATACCTGGCTGTGAGGAGCAGCGCCGACACCGCCCTGCCAACACCGCACACGTCCACCACCAGAGCCAGCTCGTAGCTCTGCAGAGTGTTGGAGCACAGGGTGACCTGGTGGAAGAGAAGAGCATCGAACACTTCATCACTCCCAAAAGCCATCGTGCACCTGTGCTGTCCTCCGGTTCTCGTTCCACGGGCAGGAAAGGGAGGATTTTGCCCTAACTCTTCTGCTGGTCCACAGACAGAGCACAGTTGCTGGGAGTAACAAAAGTCTTCTGACATATCTGCGTTGTTAAATACACCTTGCGCTTACCAGGGCACATGTAACCACGATTAGATTAATGCTCTACTCCCCACTGTATTAAAATTAAAGGACTAATTTTTAATCTCAACTACAACAGCATAAATGCAGAGGCAATCTGTTGAATTCAACAGATTCAGCTTTACACTGGGAAGCTGAGGGCAAAATGCAGCCCAGCAGGTGCTGTCAGTTCATGGCTGCCAGAGATTTTTCAGTCCCCACTGGAGATCACGGCAGTGAATACAACTCATTCTGCTCATCAGGAGGGGACAAATAAGACTGGGAAGAAAAGCAAAGTGCTTTATACAATGACATCTCTCTTTTTAACAGCCACCTTCTGTCCTCACCCTTCCTTCGCCCACTTTAAATCAAAGAAACTGCTCCAAGCAGCTCTCAGAAACAGATGAATGGCTTCTGCACTTGACCATATGGGACATGATCTTCAGCTGACCATTCTGGGAACAAAGCAGTGGTCCTCCAGAAAAGCCCCAGAGTAACCCAGCTAACAAAAGCCCAACACCAGTGCAGATATCCTCCCCGCGTTACGCTCAGAGCTAGCGGTGCTAAAGCCCTCCCATCCCTCAGTGAAGCTCCAGCTCCACCCGCTTCTTCCCATACCTGGATATCCAGGAATCCCAGGGGGCGGATGGTCCCTCTGCGGGGCTTTATGCTGAATTCTCTTGGCCTGAGTTGACGCTGGGCTCCCTTTCTCTGGAGTAGGCGAGTGTTTTCTGTGATCTGAGCAAGACTGCTGACACTGGGCTCTCCCAAGCCGTCCCCAGGAATGCGAAGGTTGAAGGTGAGGGGCACCAAGGAGTTGTTGGTGAGGCGACATGACAAGGTGTGAGGAAAGCCTAGGAAAATAACACAAATATGAATTTATGCACCAACTGTCCCATGATTCCTGGTGTGAATAGCCTGTTACGATAAAACTGGGCTTGGAGTTTAGCTCTTTTCAATCTGAAGTACAGCTAACTGAGAAGTTACGCCAGGAATTAATTGTCACTTAAGCTCCCTTTTACGCTGATCGCAGAGATTCCTTCCTTGGAAATGGCCACTCTTGGCGATGCTGAACCCCAGAAGTTTCTCTCTCTCTAGCTGTGAGGAGCTCTCTCGCCTGCCCCCAAACCTGCACCAATTAGTTCTCACTTACAAGTGTCCATCCAGATAGACCATTTATTCTCAAAATTCAATGCCCTGTTGACTCTGGGAACACTCCCACAGTTTTCAATATATAAAAGCAGGGTATTGTCATCGAGGAGAAGCTGCAGTAAAAGGAGGGAAGGATGAAACTGGGAACAACAGCATGACGCAAAGCACTCTAATGCAGTTTCTCAAGGCAGGACCCTTAAGGCATCTCCTGCCTGGGGCTACCAGACTGAGCACGTGACAACTCATGGCCCCGCACTGGAGGCAAACCTGATGCTTGCTCAGAAATCAGCAGGAGCCATGTTCCACCCCACCTAACAAACGGGACACGGCTTCCACACTGCACACTGCCCCGCACAGGTCGGCATCACTTGAGCTGTGATACTCGCCTTCCCTCATGGAAAAGCAGTGACACAGCCACACCTGGGGGGTGTTCTGCAGAGACAGGACATCAGCCCACAGCCTGCTCTGGCCTGGACATCTGGCTCAGCTGGCCAGCTCTGCGAGAAGGAGACATCTCCCGTGGCCTGCTCACCAAGCGTCGTTTGAATACAGACGGGGAGGAAAACCAACTGCAGCCACAGCGGGGGGGTTCTCCATGTCCAACAACAGTGACCACTGCCCACCTCCAGCAGTTACTCCAGCAGGGAGGCAGGAGGGGCACAAAAAGGACAAACACAGACTTCACAATCCCAAACGAGACCAAAGTCACCAGATGCAGGTCAACAGTCAGCAGCACAACACAATAGCTGCCTTCAGCTGAAAAGCCCTTATTAATGAAATTACATTAGGGAGGATGAATCTCCTGTTACATCTCCACATTTCTGTCTGGTGTGTTTCTTCTTGTTTTATTCAAAAGGAAGTAAAGAAGTAGCAGAGTGGTGATGGAGGGAGGGGAGAAGCAGCTCAGGAAAGGCAATGAGTCTTCTTAAAAAGTCCATGAACAGCATGAAAACACAGAGGCATCCTGGGCACAGAATGATAATGGCCCTTCAATCAATCCACAATGGATTTCACATTTAAACTGTCGATCGTGTCAGTCAAAAGCCTTTTGTGAGACTGAGATGGAGAACCAGAAGCTGCATTTCAACGGGGACGCTCTGGATGCTCAGCCCCAGGCTCTGTCAGCAGAGCTGGGCCTGTGGTGGGGAAGGAGGAGCCCGTGGTCCGAGGACATCAGTGCCTGATTCAGAGCTACTGCTTGGGCATGTTACCTGGTGGGTGACAACGAGGGGCCCTCACAGCGCTAATTAACATCTGGCACTAAAGGTCAGGGGGGTAAATGGTATCCCTGCCTTGCAACAGGAACATTGACCCAGAGCAGCTACAGGCCAGTATGTGCCTTAAACTCCCTTCTGCTGCAGTCCCGTCCCCTGGGCCCTCTGGGACAAGGACTTTCACAGTCATTCTGCTGTCAAGGATTGAGAGGTTGGGGCTGAACAGACTACAAGGACACCAAAAAATACTGACTTTCTATCCCTTTGGTCCTACTGATCTCACGATGGCACAGGACTGCCTCAGCAACCAGCAGCCCTGGCTTTAACACCCTGAAGGCTGCTATGGAGGAGCACAAGTGACAGATGGTCTTATGTTAAAATGCTCCATTTTGGTAATTCCCAGAGCTCTCAACCCGTGGACCAAGCCCAGGGCACACTCACCGAAGGAGACATCACCGAAGTGGAGGGCAGGGACGTCGAAATGAAAAGTCGGTCCAATGACGCAGCCCCTGCAAGGACAAAGACAGGCAGAGGAGATGTTGGCTCGGTTAGAGAGAATGGCAAAGCGCTCAGCTTTCCGTACCGCTCGGGTGGGTAAAAGCTGCTCTCAGAACCACGGTGGGTTTCAAATCAACCTGTCACCCCCGTGCTCAGCACAGCACCCATGTGGACAGCACGCAGCCAAAGCAAAGTGGTCAGCACCCGACAGCTGCTGCTGAGGCTCAGGGCACCGCGGCAGGGTGTGCCCCCAGGCTGCCGCTGGCCCCAGGAAGGTCCCGGAACAAGTGATGGCTCTGTGCCTCGGTTTCCCCACCCGGCATGTGATGGACAGAGGTGTCCACACAAAAGGGGACTCACTGTAACGAGCCTTCCCAGCCACGGGTTCCCTGCTTTGGTATTTCTTAGCTGGAACTGGTGTTTCCATGGAGTATATGAACACCTTTCTCAGAAGACCTGATGCACACAATCATTACACATGCAGGACACATGAATCCAGGGGAGCCCCAAACATCCACTGAGAAGAGCAGCAACAGTTCTACGCAGAGGACAGTTCGATCTTGGAGAAGTATCAGCTTGTCACCAGTGCACCAGCTGACACACCCAAGGGCACCACCTCGCCCGTCCCTCAACTCAGCAGACAGGCTCCAAACTCCAAAACTCACTCACATCCACTGAAATCCGTACTCGAAGCTGCACAACAAACATTAATTGACTTCATGGTTGATGACAATCAATGCCAGCTCTGCCTCAGTTAAAAATCAAGGGCCACAGTGAACAGTGCCTTCTCATTTTACTCACAGGACTGCCACTGTCATTATCCACAGGTTCTGCACATGAACAGACCCCAGCAGCCCGCGGGAGGGACCTGCGTCCATCCCTGCTGTCCCATTTCCAGCATCCCTTTCCAAACACCAAGGAAACAAGCATCCAGCACCTCCTAAGGTTGGTTTCCATGTAACGAGTAATCACCTATGGTCTTGACACCTTCTGACCGCATAGTCAAAGAGCACTCAAAAACTGACTTTCAGGAGTTTCAATCCAACGCTACTTCTAGATTCTTGCAGTTGAATCAGCTCCTAAGAATAAGCCTGGTACCAAACCCCTGCTGATGGCGAAGTTCCCTCTCCAGGGACCTCACATAACCAGACTTGACCTCCCAAGCCCTAACAGCTTACTCCAGACGGAGCAAAGGGAGCAGATATGCTTTCCATCACAGCATTTGCCAGGAGATGATGGAAAAATACCTCCAAACCAGCCACGACTGGGGATGACATAAGGAAACTGCCAAGGATGAGCCTTGCCAAGCAAGTGGGGAAATGACTGCCCCTTCTCCTGAGTGCACCGAATCTGTGCTCTGGGAAGTTAAACTGGAATGACTGCCCAGAAGGCTCAGGCAAGGAGCCAACCCAGAGCTGGTAACAGTACAGCTTGCAAAAGAAGGGGGGAATAGGCAGTGGTTTTGACAACTGTGTTTTACAGTAGCATTAAGTAATGCATGTGTGAAGGGAGATCAGGATCCTGGCAGAGCAGGAAGAATAACAACACAAGGTGGGAATGGAACTGCTTGAACTCTCATCCCCGTTCCTTCCTTTGCATCCCAGTGTCCCACCAGCCAGCTTTCCTCTGTTCGAAAGAACCAGAAGCTTTTCTCCATGGAGGATGAAATCCAGTGCACAAAACCTTCCGAAGAGGGAGGCTCAGCTGGACCTGGTGGGTGGACATCTCAAGGGCATTTGAAAACAAACAGTTTGAGCTGTGGGGCTGGAGAATGACAGAAGGGCTGAAGAGGGATCCTTGAAAAGCAAGACATTGCTCAAGGAGGCAGATGCCATCTCAGGGAGGAGAGGACTGCAATGGGAATTGCTGCTGAGAGACAGCTGCATGGGAGCAGGCGGGTGTGCTGGGCTGCCATCAGATGGGCTGCATGGGAGCCACCATCCAGGGAGGAGGAGTACAAGGATGGGGAAGAAATAAATAAAAAAGGACCAGCAATCCTCTTTCACTGAGACAGAAGGTCTACACTGAGCCCAGGGGAGTGCTGGCCAAACAGGGCAGAGAGTGGCCACAGAGAAGGGGAGGGCATGATGGGCACTGAGAATCAGGGCATCACTGGGCAAAAAAGGACCACTTCATTTGGCTGTGGGGAAGCCAAAACACAACCGTCCCTCTGACAGCTCCTTCCTTCCTTCCCCAGGAGCAAGGCCACTGTGAGGCAGAGGCAGCGGGCACTGTCCAAGCAGTATCCAAGGAATAAATGCATCCTTACCAGCAAAACCTGCCCTTGCTCAAGGAGAAAGCTGCTCATGCAATAACACCCTGTGACCAGTTTGGGGGAGGAACAGAGGAGAACAAATTATTTGATTGTGAAATGTTCCCTTTTGATTTCCAAAAAAAAGCAGCACTTTCCCTCCAAACACAAAGCCAATGTAATTCTTTCTCTACTGAGCTCAACAGACCTATTCACCACTCTTCTCTTGCAAAGTAATAACCTTTCTGTTCTTTTTTATCCATTTCCCTCATTTTATTGGTAAAGTCGACCGCAGAGTCCTCCCATTGCTTTACTGCCTTTGTCTAGAGCCTCCCAGCAGCAGCAGCCCAGGAGGCTGGTTGCCGAGGAGGCACAGCCAGCCCCACAGCTCCAGGGCTCCCAGCACCAGCTTTCCTGCCTACACCACGTCATCCCACCAGCCCGCGGTTAAAGACCAGCTGGGACAAGTCTGCATGCTGCTGCGGTCCTGACAAGTGAGCTTTGCCTCTCCTATCATCAGATTTTTACCCCCTTCTCCCTTTTGCTTGGTGAGGATTATCTCTTGCCGTGGCACCAGCCGCAGAGCTCCCCGTCTGCCCCGTCAGCACTGCTCTGGCTGCAGAGAGGAGGCACCACCACAGCGCTGGCTGCACAAGAGGACTGCCTGTCCCAACCCATGAGCATGAGAGGTGATGCTGAGGCTGCTGCTGCCCATTTGGGATGGATTATTAACAGAGGATTTTAAAAACACTGCCTCTGGCTGCAGCCACCCAGGCTGGCCCATCCCCAAAGCCCTGCTGGCCGTGCTGTGTGTTCAGGGGGGTGGCCCAGACCAGCTACTGCCCAAAGCTGATGCCATCCCGCTGTCTGACGTTGCCCAAGGGGGAATGAGCTACGTGTAGGAAGGAGTCACTCCAGCTCCTGGGTACCCGGACTGGGCAGCAGGCATCTCCACACCTTTCCTGTACAGCCTCCAGGCAAATTGTTTTCCAGCACAGGTAGTCACTTAAAGCCCCGGGGCTCTCACACAGACACGTGTTGGAACCTGCTGCTGCCAAATTCTGTGCAAACAGCGTCCTGCAAAGTCACAGAGCCACTCGCCCAAACCATGAAGGCAAAGCTGCTTCCCAGAGGAACCCAAGACTTTGAAAGATAAACGGGCACAGGAGGCATGGTCACAGGTGGCAGCAGCTCGAGGGAGCTGATCCTGCCCCTCTGCTCCACTCTGGTGAGACCCCCCTGCAGGGCTGTGTCCAGCTCTGGGCTCCTCAGCACACGGAAGACATGGACCTGTTGGAGCGGGCCCAGAGGAAGCCACCAGAGTGATCAGAGGGATGGCACGCCTTTCCTGCGAGGACAGGCCCAGAGAGTTGGGGTTGTTCAGCCTGAAGAAGGCTCCGGGGAGACCTTACTGTGGCCTTCCAGTACTTCAGGGGGGCTGGTAAGAAAGATTTTGACTGGGTTTTTAGTAGGGCCTGTCACGATAGGACAAGGGGTAATGGTTTCAAACTTAAAGAGGGAAGATTCAGACTAGATATAAAGGAAAAAATTTTTACAGTGAGGGTGGTGAGACACTGGCACAGGGTGCCCAGAGCAGTGGTAGATGCCCCATCCCTGGAAACATCCAAGGTCAGCCTGGACGGGGCTCTGAACAACCTGATCGAGATGATGATGTCCCTGCGCATTGCAGAGGCGTTGGACTAAATGATCTTTAAAGGTCCCTTCCAACACAAACTATTCTACAATTCTATGATTTCCTCTTGCAGATAATTACGCTTCATTTGCTGCTGCAACTGCAATGTTCAGACTGGAGTCAAGGTTAAAAAGCCTTGACTCTTAGCGTGAGGATGCTAGGATCCAAGCCAAGACTAAGACCTTAGACAACACCTTTTTTTCTCTGTTTCATCCTAAAATGAGGTAGGTGGGAGATGATTACCCAACAGCTACAGATGCATACACCAAGCTCCTATAACCCTCCTCACCTGATCGTCAAGGTCACAGGCTCAGGGGATCCAGTCACACTGAAGCTGAATTCTTCTGTGAACTTCCCCAGGACGGTGGAACTGAAGGAGATCCGGACGACCTGGAGCCCGTCTGGAGAAATGATGCCCTCCTGGGGGAGGAAGGTGAAGCAGGAGCCCAGAGCTGTAGCTGGAGGGACCAAGTTGAAAGCAGCGTCGATGGCTCCTTTGTTAAACAGGACCACCTGCAGCAGCAAGAAAGCATAAGGGAAATACATAAGGAATCTTCCTTTCTTACAGAAGGCTGATTTGTTTTCTGATTAACCAATTAACATCTGTAAAATGCAGAAGATGCTGTGTCCTGCTGCTTGGCAGAAGCCAAACAAAATGCAACAGGACAAGCTCTGCCTTTGGGTTTTTCATGCAAAGCAGTGACAGCTTCATAGACACAGTCACTCGAGATTTATTCCACTGACACAGAGCAACCCACTTCGACTTGCAGCGCAGAGGAGCCGCTCAGCATCACCAAGGCGATTCAGACCTGTCCCTAAGAGCAATGAAGGGCACTTGCAGCTTTACTAGTGAATCATCACACAGCTGATTCTGCTCCCGACGAGTTCGATCCTGCCAAGGGCACAACACATTGCAGCCAACAAGTTTACTGCATGGAGAAGACACCTCAGGGCAGCACTATCACCAACTTCAGAAGCACTCCCCAGCTCTCCTACGGTATGTCATTTAGGATTCTTATTTTGTCTTTAATGGGAGACTTTCTTAGTCTTTGCTCAGACAGACGTGTCAGGAAAGGATGAGCGTGCGGTGCACAGCAGCTCCGTCTACTCCAAAGAATTTCTCTTTCCTAAACATTCACAGCCACCACCTAAGACTTTACCATTATCAGAATAAACTACAAATTTAAAACTAAGCCGTATTTTGTTGAACACTCGAGAGATCTACTGCCTCAAACAAGTGACATAATCCCGCAGCACTTGTTGAGATTCAGCTCTTCTCACGTTGGGCGAGCAATGCCCACAGGTGCTGCCAGTCACCAACACACCCACCCAAAGCAAAGCAGTAAAGTTTCTGATTGCTGCAGGGTCAAATCCTGCCATTTCCATGGAATTAACTATCTGCTTTGGATTTCTTTTCCCTAAGTTTTGTCCTTGTAAAACCTGGTAGAAAAATTGAGACAGAAGCATTTTTTAATTTTGCAGCTGCTGTTAAAGATATTCACGTATTCAAGCTCTGCAAGGCTAACCTGGAAACTACTCTCTCCTCTCACGTCTTTTACACCTCAGTTACAAATTGCACTCAGGGATCCTGTGCTGAGCTGAGGTTTACCTTCAGTCAGCACAGCACTAGCAGTATCATCTACTTAGTCACATTTTCTCAAGTAATGAAAATAATAAAAAGATAATCAATAAAGTATCACCATTAAAAATGCATAGAGAGCACAATATTTTGGTAAGAAAACACCTTAATGCATCCTTCCCTGCCCAGTCAAGCTTTTGAAAGTATTGCCTCATTTCCTACCTCTTTCAGTTGCCCTATCTCATTTTTTTGCAGAAGACACCATTGGCAGGGGGAGGCAAATACGTAGAAAGTTCCTTTGCCTCATCTCCAGAAATGCTTTGCTCTTCATAGAGATGCAGCAAATCTGAAGAGCGGCGAGAGACTGGTCAGCAAGGGGAAGCACTCCCAGTTCCGCGGCCAGACCCAGCTCTGAGCCAGAGGCTGGACAGATTTCCTCCAGCTCCCAGGACCGGCAGCACGCACTGACCCGAAAGCTGGCTGCAATGGCCTGGAGCTCAAACTCAGTACATTTGTTCCAGCTGCTTTTTAACAGCCCGAGTACAAAGGTGCATTGCATCCAGGGCTGAAACAAAAGCCTCTGAATATTTATCTTTTTGTCCCAGTGTTGCTTTCATCTGTCAAGGGGGTATTTTTTCACATGAAGCCTCCCAGCTGATCCCCAAGGAAGGTTGCCAAAAACCACGGATTAAGACTTCACAAACAACATAGGCACCTTTCAGATCCCATCAGAAGTATCCAGATTCTGGGAAAGCCCCCAGACTTGACTAGTATGTCAAACAGTCCCTGCTGACAATGACCCGAGTTGCCAGAAATCCCACAGGCCCACGAGGCTCACTGCTGCCCCGGGAGCCATCACGATCCCCCCCAGCCCCTCAGAATCCCGACTACTCACCTCATAGCTGTGGTTTAATCCAACAAACACCTTCCCAATGTCCAGCTGCTCACAGCTGAAGCGGAGCCGAGGCCCTACGCCTTCCCCTTTGATGCGCAGGGGCAGCCTGGTCTCACGGCCTGCGGAGAGATTTCCACTTCAGTACAGTAATTGCCTCTGTTATCCCGGACTGTCCAGGCTGCCTCAGTGCTCCTCCCTGACTCTGGCCTGGATGGGAACAGCTCTAGGTGCTCCAGGAGGAGACACAGGACTCTTCCCTGCCCTCAGGAGATATGCTTTGGGGCTGGCTTCTAATTTCTAACCAACGCCACGGGCTGGTTTCTCATTTAGCCATCAGTTAGCGATGCTGAGTTTAAAACACAATCTGAATTTCTTCCCGTGTTCTTAGATGAGCTCTGAAATCCATTCAGTGAAGGCACAAAGCTCATGAAACAGAACTGAAGATCTAAATATGCCATCTGTACTGATGCAATCAGAGACAAGAGCACAGGAGCCGACAAGTACGAGCCCAGGCAAGGCGAAGCTCCCTGCTAACGGCGCTGTGCACGTCTGAGAGCTGCCTAGAGCAGGCAGAGCATCTCAGCACTGACACACAGCTCCGTGCCCGGGGCTCCAGGGCTCACCTCCTGCAGCGGCACCTAAATACGACAGGGCTTTGTGATCTCCAGAGAGCAGCACTTGCCTGTGCCCACCATGATACCGAGAGCTCAGCTTTGTAAAGACACCTTACCTGAGGCATGCTGAACAGGTATGGAAAACCTCACTGCTGAGGTCAGAGAAGCCATGAACATACTGCTAATACACACAGCCCTTGCTGCAAAGGGAACCGAGACGGCAAGGCTTATAGCTAAACTCTAAGATGATCACTTTCTTCCATAAGAAGATGCTAAGATGACAGGGTGGGATCCTGCAGTCCGAAGGCTGTTCTGAACCACTGCAGCAGCCTCAAGTGCCTGAACCCTGGCTCCAATTTGGGCTTGGGTCTCCCTGCCATCCCATCCTACTCTGCACAGAAAGCAAGTAGCACAAGGGGAAAAGAAAGGCCCAGAAGTTGTATCTAACCTTCAGTGTAGCTTTTGTGCAGAAATATTCCTCTCTCCTTTTGTGTAATGCTCACCATTCATTAAAAATTAGGGATTGAAGGTGGATTTTTTTTTTTGATTTTTTTTTTTTTTTTAATCTGCTGCATAGTTGTTCCAGAATGTCCAAAACTACTTCCTATTGCAAAGAGCAGCCCAGGTGGGACAACACAGTGACTCGATCACAACTTGAAAAAACTCTCCCTGGGAACAGCCCTTTCAGTGATTGCTGACTTTCTGATCTTGCAACCGTGGAATGAGGACCTTTGATAATGTCCAAGCCAGAAAGGAAGAGCGTGGGAGCTTTTGTCGAATTCAACATTTTTCAAGTGGTTCCAGACAAAGCCCAGCTGACAGCAGAGATGACAGGTTGCACAGCTCAGGCATTAATTGGAAGGCTGTGTATTTCTATTTCCCAGACACCATAAGAGAGGCAGTACTGGGTGCTACCTGTCAGAAGATCACTCCACCTTGCATCACATGTGGCTTAATTTTCATTAAAAACTCGAGGTCTAAATAATCAAAGCTCTTAGGTAATGGCAAAGATTTCCAAGTGACAAGCTTTTGTCCATGATCATGCTGAGACACACATTCCCTGGCCACTGCAATCAAAAAATCAGTGGCGGTTCTTCCCCTTCTGCAGCAGGCCCTCACCCTCTCCAGGTGGTCTCTGGAAACCATCCTTTCTTCTACCCCTACGCTGAACTTAAAACTTCAGGAAATACCAGAAATGTTGCTCTTCCTCCTTCCAGGTGAACCACAGAGCGGGCTTTTCCCAAAGGAGGAGGAGCAGACTCAACTGCAGGCAGCATTCAGGAGAGCTGAGAGGGAAAAAGAGAGAGTATGTCCTCCTGCTCCCTGGGGCTTCCAGGAGCATCCAGCCTTTGCCCAAGGCCTGGCTACAGCTGGGCTGTGGCCCTGGGACGCTCCCACCGGAACACGTCCCCGAGCACACAGGCCAAGGGCATGGAGGGGCTACAGCCTTGTCCTCAGTCCCAAACCCACCCCTGGTGCTGTGGAGCGAGCACTGGGATCTCAGCAGGAATAACACAGCGGCGGGTCACAAGGTGCACAGGGTGGCGCTGCTGCCTCGCTTCCAAATAAATAGGGGTCTAGGTGGCCCAACAGCACGGGGCTCTGCTGCCAAAGGCCTTAACTTCTGCTGTTTTCTGACACTCAGTTGCTTGCTCACAGACTGTCCCCGTCCCTTGTGACTGGTTTTGAACATGATTCTCATCTGACCACATCAATAGTGTTACATGATGCAGGACAGTTCTGTCACAAGCTAAGGGACTGATCATCACGTGGGATTCTGCTGCTCCCTGCAGGAGTGGCTTAAGAAAGGGTCTTGCAAGGTGTAACCCAGTTCAGTTCTGTGTGCAGACAAACCTAAAACTGAATTTTAGGTGTCAGAGCACCCCCCTATATGCTTCCTTCCAGCACTCAAGAGCCACAGCTTTATTTGCATGAATAACTAAGAAAGTTCATTTTGAGATTCAATATTTGACGAGGGCAAATTTCAAACCACTTCTTAACTGCCAGCTTGGCAAGTTGCACAGTGCTGATTAGTTCTGTAAATCACTGCATGCAGAAGCATCTGCTTGGCAATTCAAGGAGGCACCTGCAAAAAAGTGGAGGCCAGCAAAGCCCCTTTCCAGAGGGGCATGAGATCCAGCTGCACAACTCATGGGGCTGCACTGGGAAAAGCTCCCAAGCGTTCCCAGCAAGGGACACACACCCTCTGCAAACCATCCTCCAAAGGCGTTGTGACTGGCATGCCAGTGCATGAGGAAGGCAGTCACGCTTCTTAGAGGAATCAAGAAGCAAAGGTAACTGACTCTCTAGTTAAAGATCACTGTTCTCTTCTTTAAACTCTTCTTGCACTCAGGGACCTTGACTCTGGGACAGTTTCCACCCTGATAATACAGGGGGTCAGCTCTGGTTTGTAAGGGAGGGGGCTAGGTGCATCATTTCAATGACCTCCTTGAGGTTCTCTTCCAAGGAGCCAGTGGGGGAGTTCAGTTCTCCCAAGGGTCCATCAGGACCTTTTCAAGAGCAGGCTTCTCTTTCTAAACAGATCATTTGCTCATCTCTGTTTCCTGTAACTCTCAGACCAGCTCAAGGGTTGCATGTAAGTAGTCTTCCTATTTCTCTGCAACAAAAACGCTCTCCTGGCACAACCCCTGGAGATGCCTGCAGCAAAATGATGGACACCCCCATCACAAGAGCAAAAATCCCAGAGCCAGAAGCACAGCACTGAGCGAGGAATCCCTGAGGCGCAACTTTTTAAATCGATCCTTTCCTTCCACAGCTCTAGCAGCTGCAGCTGGGAGGCAGGAAGACACTTTGTGAACACAAGCCCTGGGTAATGACTGTAGGGGGCATTTGCCAAGTAAACCCTGCACAATTACAGTATAAATAAAAAGCTGTTTTGTGACATTTGTATCCCCCAGCTTAGGGCAGTAAGTAAAGCGACAAAGCAGCTGGGTTAGTGACTTCAGCACACTCCAGAACAGGCGCCTGGCTGCTGGAGGACCACGGGCCTCACACCTCTTCCTCTCAGACAGGGAAAAACCATCACATTCCCTGGATGGAAGCCTGACAGCACTCTCCCAGTCTTGAAAAACACCTTAAGCAGCACCACGCAGAGACAGAGAGGAAGGATGAGGTGACCCGAACCCCGCAGCCTGCTGCAGGCACTCCCTGCCCCGTGCTAGCACAGCAAAGCCATCACCTCTCCCAGGGCACAGAAGGTGCAGCTCACGTGGGCCAGAGATAACTGCTCCCAGCAAAAGACGCGACGGCACTTCTGTCAGACAGGATGAGCATAAAGCTTGCCTAGCAGACTGCTCGGACTCTGATTTCCAGGGAGGGCGCTCACCCCGCTGAGCACAGCAAGCCCTGCGCAGCGTACCCGGAGGCACCACAGACTCAGAGCCACAAGGTGACAATTCTCACGTGCTGGCCAGAGGTGTCCTTCTGCAGACAGCCCGTGCTCAGCAGGGCTCAGCCACCCAAGGTCTGGCAGTGTCGGGGTAGTGAGAGGGGATCCAGGCTCTGGAAGCACATTTGTAACTCAGCTCCTACCGCCTCAGGAGTCTGATGATGCATCCGTGTAATAAAGACTCCTCCTGGAGGCAAATGGTCTACAGGGACGTGGTGCTCGCCCACTGAAGCTGTTTAGCTCTGGAGCTCTTTGGCCTCTACAGGCACCTGGCAGCAGAGCAAATGCTGGCAAACTCACGGTATGAGAACTTATCCCTTCACTGCCTTGGTTGTTCTGGGATCAGTGACCCAGGCTTGTAGCCACACATCCTGAGGGCTGGCCTTGGACAGGAGACCGCCTGGAAACCGCAGGGGCAGTGGGCACGTGCCAGCACCCTGCTGACCACTGACCCTTCCTACCAACTAGACGAGAACCGAGGGGGCTGCAAGACTACTTGCGCCTCCACGGTGGGGAACAGAAGCAGGAGAAAGGAGCCGTACCTGAGATGTCGCAGTAGACCGTTTGTTGATAGACTCTGGCTTCTCGGGGTCTAAAGATCACGTTAACTTCAGCTGAAGAATTTGGCCAGATATCTCCCTCCTGAAACAGAAGAAGACAGCAAACCACTTAGGTTCAAATGTCACATTTCTTGTTTTCAACCACAGCCCTGTAGCCTTTATGTAGAGCATCAGTGAAGAGCAGGGAACAAGCAACACTTATCAACAAAATTTAGGGGGGTTTGGAAGCAGCTTCAAAAGAACTTTCTAAGTCTCTTACCTTTACTGGCATCTGGTAGAGGCATTTTGTTAAATTAGGGCTATAATGAAGCCACCAAACTGGCTCACGCTCCAGTGAATCCAGCAGGATTTCTCCAGAGGTGCCAGCCAGTTTAAGAAAAAGGTCCCTCTCACCTCCAAACCTTCCCATGTATCTCTGTAGCACTATGGCTACATGACGACTTTTACTCAGGTCAGGAGAGATTTAACAAATCAAAGAGAATTTCCCATTCTTAGTTACAAAGGTGCTGCCTCTTATAGCCTTCACCTGTACATGCCCCTAAGTATTTAACGTACTGCGGTGAGTGGGGCACGCAGCACCAAGCAAAACGAGCCCTCCTGCCTGGGGATAGAAGAAGAACAGGCTCCTGCTCGCTGGCGGCTGCTTCTGCCCCGAGCCGTGAGCAGCCAGCCAGCACGCAGGCTCCTCCAGCTGACGGATGATCTGGGAAAGGAGTTGAGAGACAGATGCACCCTGTTTCTCTCCGCGAGGTGCACACGCTCCTGTGTCCCTGAACACAGGCTCAAAGAAGAAGAGATGGGATTTGCTTACAGCTCCACACCTCTTTCAACCAACAGGCTCTTTTCCGTGTCATGCTCTTGCTCAGGGATTTAAGTCTGGGCCATGCTACCAGTGTGTCTGCAGCTCTCTGCTGCTTCCTCGGGGTCTTCTCTCTCTGCTTCTCGCCCAGAGAGTCCTGGCACTGGCGCTCAGTCCCAGGGAGCCTTGTCGCACAGTTTCGGAGGCATGCCTGGGTTCTAAAGGCTCTCACTTCTTGCAAGTGAGACACCACTTACATCCCCTGAACCCCTAGCATTACCAATGTTCCTTGTGTGTTTGTTGACATAAATAGAGGCACCTCTGACAACTGTGATAACACTCCACAAAGGAAGGAAAATATCAGCTTATAGAAGGAGACGAACAGAGTTCTTTTTCTATCAGCAAAGCGAGGCTTTGATTCTGCATGCTGCTGGGTATCCTCGCTGCTTTGTCCAGAAGAGCCTTGAACGGAGTGGAGCCTCTGGCACTCCTGCAGCATAAATATTAAGTAACTATAATACTTCCCATCGAATTAGCCCTTATAGCTCAAAGGACAGCCCCCACAACAATGGAAGAGCTATGACATGGGGAGTTATTGGGCTGCAGCTGCAAAGAATTCCCGAAGGCACAGCCTGCTCAGAGTCAACAGAACAGAGGGAAGAACTGTGAAATAACTCACAGAAAATACTGTGAGTTATTTCTCCTGGGAAATGAAAATGGGCTGTTGAAGAGGTTCCTTGCATTCCTGCTACCCCACAGGGGAAAAAAGAACTGCTGCTTGGAAGGAAATGCTTCATTACCCACCCTTGCAGGCTACTGCTACACGCGTCCGAGCCTCGGGGCACCTCAGGAGCGAGCCCCGTGCCTGGGCGACGTGTTCTCTATAGGAGGGCAGCGGAGTCAGAGCATGGAGAGCCACCGTGGATGGTAACCAGGACAGATGTAAAACTATGCAGTGCTGTGAACATGGTATTGCAACACTTCTGGCTGAAACACTTCTGGCCTCAGACAGGCTGCAACTGGCAGGTGGCATAAAATACAGACGGTGGATGTACGATGGTACAGCACCACCACTCCAGCTGTCCTACCCTGGCTTTGCTACAGCATAAAGCACGGTGATACAGGAGGGGATGGCACACCGGGACTCACAGCTACACAAGTGATCTCTCTGCAAGAGCCCAACCGTAAATACATGGCAGATCCTATCTCTCCTCCCTCAGCCCCTAAATAATGAGGATCTGCTAGATCTCCACCAGTCGGAGTCAGAAAAAGCTGGTCTTGAAAAGCCAGGCACCAACTGCTGGTCAAATCACCTGCTTTGCTTTGCAGAGGGGGAAGGCAATCCATGGAAGGAAATCACACTCAAAGCAGTCAAAGAAAACAAGACAGAGCTGGCAACAGAAGTACTAAAATGACACTCAAAGTGCATCCTCTCAGCTCAGGGCACTTAGGAGAAAGGCAGTGCCACAGCTAACATCTGCCTCTTTCCATAAATAACAGAGCCCACAGGGAACTGTGGGATGGACCACAGCTCCCACTGGAGATGGTGCCTTCCGCCAAAAAACAAAGTGCTCTGCAGTAGCTTCTCATGTGGATGGGGACCAGCTTGGTTCCCCAGCTGAGGTGCAGGTTTGCAGCAACAAACACCACTGTCACCTCCTGGCCCAACCTCTGGATCAACAACAGTAGCACCTTCGTAACCTGGACATGTTGTCGACCACCTCCATCAGCTCAGAGTTCACACGTGGCACTGAGGAGTCACTACCAGGCAAGGACAGGACAGTGAGGACTTGTCAAGGTCAGTGTAGCAGTAAGTCCTCGTCCTCCCTCTCCTCTGGTTGCCATTTCCAAGGAGTCAGCTCCCACAGGTCTCCAATGGGACTTACAGACAAGCTGGGGCAGGGAGGATGCAGCAAACAGCAAGGACTTTGTCCCTTGGGAGCCACCTGGGCCTCTACCACAGCTGCCCCTGCTGACACATCATGTGTAGATGCAAAAATAAACCAAATTTGAGATGTGCTCAGAAAGTCAGAGCTGCGTATCAGCTTGTTTCCCACAAGCTTGGGCAACTGCTCAGAATGTTCTCATCCACATGGTAATTCCAAAATCACACCTCCTCTTTTCTGTTATTTCCATCAGCGAGTAAACCCTATACAGACTGAAGTGACCTGCTGCAGCTTCTACAGACTGCAGCACCTGAAAATACTGGCAGCTAACGGTCCACTGACATAAGGTCCCATCTCTGGGGGGCCTCTCCAGCAGATTTTACATGGCAGTGCACGAAGGGTGTCTGTCCAGGCTAAAAGTTACAGGGCTGTCACCGCAAAGAAGGTTGTGGAAGCCAGCAGCAGTAGAGTTTTAGATTCTACATTTAATAAAAGTAGAAAATGCTTACTACCATTTGATGTAAAGACACCCATATGCCAGGGGGAAAGACAGGCATGAGCAAAAGTGAATGTGAAATTGATTGTTCCATCAATAATGGAATTCATGGAAATCAAAAGGTTGATAATGCTGGACAAAACAGAAGGGGAGAGACTCATGTGGTAGCCCACTTATAGTCAGTCCTAGAGCAACCTGTGTAACATTCCATTCAGGAAAGGTTTCCCCTCGAGACTTGAGGCCAGGCTACACTTTATGTCTGTATGTCACTACATGGAGCGCCAGGACTCGGCGCTGTGGGCAGCCAGACTTCTGGACCTCACCTCAAAGCATTCAGGAGCTTAAGAGCAGGTTAAGCTACTTGTAGAGACAGTCTGACTGTAAAGCAGCAGGAGCCCTGCGGCACACTCCAAAATCAGCTCTGACACACCACAGGCTGGTCTTAATGCTCAGCTGATCAGCTCCCTCTCTCTACAACATTCCCACTGCTCTGACACAATCTCTTGGTCACATCATGCTGCTGTCAGCTACAGTGGTGTGAAACTGCCGCTGTGCCAACATTGGTGGCTCTCAGCCTTATATGGGATATAGGAACAACTAAGAAGAGGAGATGATCCCCTTCCTTGAAAAAAAAAATAAAAAAATTAGTTTCACCTATTTTAAAAGGAAGAAGAGGTTGAGATTATCCTAGGATTTACTCCAAGATGAAAAGGGATTTTACATTGCTCGGACAGTGGGCATTCTTCATCTCAGACCATGCAAATACTCAGAACCAGGGATCTGGCCGATTGCAGGATATGGGGTTTTGCTTGCATAAACAGAAGAGGCAATAAAATGTCTGTACCTATGCGCCATGAAACTCAGGAAGTCCGTTTAAACCTGCCAGCCTTGTGTCCAGGCTCACAGATGACACTGGAAGGGAGATTGAGCCGTGGTATCCATCCAGGTTATATGAAGAGATTGGTATCTCTCTGATCAAACTTGGGTTGAACTTGGCCTCCTTTCCACAGAGGATCATTTCATTCCTCAGGTCAATATGTGAACTGAGAGCGCTCTAATGTCCTTTGTTAATCCCCACACACTATGTGTAAGCTGTGCCCTCACTCATCGTTATTGATGGCTCTCAACAGTGTAAGGACACTTACCAAGCGCCCTTAATTTATAGCCCTTGCAGCAGAGCTCAGCTTTAGGCAGCCTCTCGCTCTGCCAGGAGCCCACAGAGATGCTTTTTCCAACAAGCTCTCGCAGCCTCCCTAGAAACCTGGTGTTATCTCTTGGCCCATCAAGCCAGCTGACACAGGGACCTGCCAAGTGACCTCAGCCAGGGAGGAGAAGGAAGGGAGGTTCTCAGCTATCACTTACCATTGGCTCAAGGCTGAACACATCGTCGGAGAAAAGCATGGAGTCTCCTTGCACTTTTGCCCGCTGGTTCTGGAAGGGGCGGGAGAGAAGGGGAAGGTGTTCTCCAAGAGCAGAGTCCACCCTGCACTCCCTCAGACAACGGTCCATCTTGCCCCCTTTCCACCTCTGCAGCCTGCAGCCACGGGGAGAGACAAACCAAGCAGATAATTTAATGAGCAACATATTTGCAGAGACTCGTGTGAGCGCAGGGGCAGCAAAGCGCTCGGGGAGGATCAGCAGCAGCTCAGCGAGGGGCTGACCCCAAGCCACGGGGTCCCCCATGGGTCAGATTATCACTTGCTGGCCGCCACCACGGCACGCAGGTTTACTCCACGCTTACAAGCTCAGAAGAGGTTTCTGAAAGCCGGCAGCCCTCGAGAGCCTCCTGGCTCAAAGCCTCTGCCACAACTGATGGAGAATCCACCGACCACCCCAACTGGCTTTTCCTACCACAGAGCTGCCTGGGGGAGCCAGATCAAGACGAAGGAGCACCCACTGCAGGGCTTCACTGGCAGGGGGAGACGCAGCTGGGTTTCAGCTGCAGGCTACTGGCATCACTCCTTTTTCCTTCCCCTTTGGACCTGCAGGGGTAAGCAAGCTAAATGTGCTCTCTGTGCCCTATACCACTTCTCACCAGAGGATCCCAGAGCACTGTAAAAGCAAACCAATGAATTCAGGCATTGCATCACTTCGGTGACACCAATGTCTATATGTGCATGGAAACAGAGGCCCTGAGAGGGGAAGGCACTTTTCCTGGCATCACCCACTAAAGAAGTCTGGACCAGCATCTCTGAATCCAAACCCTTGCGTCTGGCCTTGAACCACCTTATCTTTTTCCTCTTTTTGGCCATCTCTGTAGGGCTATGACGCAGTTCATCTCTCCCTTACTTGGCAGCTGTAGCAGAAATCATTCTAGAGTTTAAAGATCACAACCAAGAGATAAGGGAGCACTGCTACAGAGCAGTTGCTTCCTAGCTGGCATATCGCTGTCCCCTCTGCACACTCCAGTCCCCGGCCATGAAGAACCAGCAGGTGACAACTCTGGGGGGATGAGTGGAAGGCTCCATGTGTAGCAGCAGATCAAGGCAATGTAGTAAAACCAGGATAGCAATCATCACCCAGCTAAATTCAAATACAGTTCCAACGGAAATACGGTCACGGATGTTACTAGCTGTACACAGACAGAGCCTGGGGCAAAGGCTGGCACCAGCACCAAAAGCACTTGCTTTGGCTCGCCCCCCCTGGAGTGCAGGGGGGAATGTTTCTCCACGGCTGACCTACAGCTCTGCGCGTGAGGAGGGCTTCCCGCCTCCGATGAGCAACCCCCAGCTCAACCTCCATCAGCGGACAATAATTCCACCATTACATCCCAGAAAGTCCTACAGGAGGGAGACACAGCAAACCCCTGGATACACCACCTAAGGATCCAGGTCTTCTGGGGTCACAGCCCAGAGCAGGGTCCTGCACTGCCTCCTCTCATGGAAAAAGTCCTCTCTGCTCTGAGATCTCTAAAGCTTCTCTAGCAGCAGGACAGTGGCCCTGGAGCTATGACCACCCCTGGGATTGCAAGGAGGAAGAACAGAACGTCCTGGTCAGACTCAGGACATAAACTGGCATGAGATCAAATGTAATTGGAAATGAATCAGGTTGAAGTGAACTGTGGGGAAGCCCGGTTGCTTCTGAGGGGAAAGAGGATCACTCAGGGTCCAATCTGAGACAGGCAGGTGAGGAGAGAGCGGTAAAGGAAGGGTCCAGGCAAGTGCCCAGAGAAGGCAATGAGGTTTTCTTTTAACACATTCAGCTTGCATGGAAGTCACACACTGTGTAATTAAAAATAGAGAACAGTGAAAAACTAGTTTTGGCCTTCAAGGCATTTCTGACCTAATTATGTTGAACTTTATTGGCTCAGAAGCCTTTAAAAAGTGCTCCAGTTTAAGGCACTTTCCTGATCAGCTGTGAGCTAACTCCTATACACCTACATCCACGCAAGTCTGGAAAGTCCCACAAGGATTCCCTTAATCACCCAAACTTTTAAGTGTCATTTCCAGTTCATCCCCCCGGGCTATAAGTGTGTCTCTGCTGCCTGAAAGGGGAATGTCAAAGCTTCACCACAGACACCCTTGGAAGAACCTGCCCCATCTCTCAGCACCATGAAGACACAGGCTGCTGCAGCCCAAACGCGCTCTGTCCCGTGCTGCCCTGCCTTCCCTGCAGAACCCTTCACCTCCAAATTCTCCCCAGTCTCTGAGGAAGGGTAGAAACACCTCGTTGTGCTGGAAACCGGGACAGTGCAAGGCAATTCAACATCCTACAGCAGGACGGCCTCAACTTGCTGGGCCAACACAGCACCTGACCCTGCACATTCCTGGAGAAGGAGCCTGCCACCTTATCAAAGCTGGAGTGGAAGAAGCTGCAGTGAATATCACAACAGTTATGCTACCTGCAGCTATGTTAAGTGCTGCTACTCAGTGCAGTCCCAGGGAACGAGTGCTGACACTTTCCTCAGCCTCATGGACCCCCCATAACCCAGGGGTCTCTGGATATCAGTGGTTTGGGGCTCCCTAAAATGCAAATTTGCTCTCTGAGGGAATCCAGTCACTGCAATCAACCTTTCCTCCACAAAACACCATCCTCAGCTGGACCATGGATGGAGCTGGAATGCGAGGCACTGAGCTCCATTACCCTAAAGCCCAGGGACACCTAACCTGATGCCATAGATGGTTTACTTGCCCTAAACCATTCAATGCACCACACCTCTTGAGGCCACATGTTAGTTTTACCCTTGGGCAGTGTATCTTACTGAAATGAATCTTTCAAACGAACCTCAGCCTCTGATGATCCTCCTCTTCCTGAGTTGAAAAAGCCTTCCACTGGAAGTGAACCTTGATTTCACTCCGATTGTGAATGACTACAGATCTGTGGTTTGACAGTGTGAGGTAAGTCTTCTCAACTGTCAGGGAGCTCCTGGCCAGACCGATGTTGACATCTACAGCTGCCCCAGAGAGGCTTGTGTGAATATCTTCACCTGGAAAAAAGCACAGGGGAGTCTTTGCTCATCTCACTTGCTGATGGAAGTACGAGGAACAAAGCAAACCACCAGTAACAGAATAAACTCTTACAGCTTTTAGCTGTATTGGCAGTTCCACAGATCAGCACACTCATCACATCCTGACAGCTGCCCATGTACAGAATGAGGATGGCACCACCGTCAGCACCTTATTTCTGGGTGCATTTGTAGAGATCTATCCCCAAGGTGACAGTATTTACAGTGAGATTTTTCCGATGTGCCCAGGTGGCCTTTGGGTTGCCATCCCACTCGAGTCATAGAGAATTCTGCATCCAAGTCATTCAGGTGACTCTGAGGAGTCCCACCTCAGTCAGGGCTTGCCCAGCGTTGTGTCTCTCCTGATCCCTTGTTGCTGACACCCAAAGATGCCTGGGGGCACGCAGGCAGGAAAGGGAGGTTCAGAGGAACAAGTGACAGCCCAGGGCAGGATGGGACACAGAAGAGAGCTTCACTGTGTTGCAGAAGCAGCGCCCTCACTTGCTGTGGGTTTGTGAACACGTGTCAAGAAGAGACTGGTGGGGCACGGCCCACCCCGACCTGCCCATTACAGCCCTGCAAGCCCATTTCCTCAGCCGGGACCCTGCTGCTTATGCCCGAGTCTGCAAGTCTACGCTGCGTCTTCCCAAGCCGTTCAACGACCAGAGCGAGGGCATCTTTGCTTTCCACCTCAGAGCCCGCTGAAGAGGAGAGTGTCCCTGGCTGTGCACATCAACTGACCAACGACTGGGGCCTTGCTGGAGGACCTGCCAGCACGTCACCCTCCCAAACAGACTCCCAAAGGCTCCCTCCTTTCCAGAGTTTTCAAACCTTCCTTCTTCCCAGCCAAGTAACTCCGGGCAGTCAACTGAGATCAAACTTCAGTACCAAGCTCACTCTTCCTCTTGCAGGCAAGTGTTTCCCAGGTGAGACTCAAACAGCCAACATCAGACATGCTCTCTAGAAACGGCATTTCTGTGGAGTGGTGCTTAAAGCCTCAGAGCCACCCCCAACGGACAAGTGCAGCAGCCTGGCCGTAGCCTGGAGAGCATCCCTCTGCAAAGGCAGAGCCTCCTCCTCTCTGCACAGGTCACAGCAAGGCAGCCAGCCAATGGACCTGCCTTTAAAGCGCTACCATGCAACAACACAGGGAGAGCGCTGGATGTGTGCTGGGTGCACTCCTGAAATCCGAAGCCAGACACAACACAGCAGAATCACATTCATTCCAGGGAAAAAAAAAAAAAAAAAAAAGGAGCCCCCTCTTTTGGGGGGGCACTGGGGATTGACTCACCCTTAAAACACTAGTTCTCCAGAGTCATTCACTCATCTCCACACACAGAGAACCCAGCCTTCATGCCTGTATAGCCTCAATTTCTCCGCTCTTAAGGGAGTATGGAGTGGTAGGGATTTGTGGTCAGAGATGAGAGTTATGCTGCAAGGACAGCAGCAATGTTTACAGTGACTTGACAATCTGCTTTCTATAATGGACAACTTGGCATACAGAAATGACTGATGTTCAGGAGAGTTACAGAGGCGGGTATGCTTTATGAGCACTGCCTCTCCCTCCACTGAATCCTTGGCATATATTGGCAAGCAAAGGAGCCAGGAGCCAAGAAATGGGAGACATGCACAGTGCCTCGAGCTTGGGTTTATGGAAACACGAGCCAGCGCTCTACAACGATCAAGATGACAAACTACTGCAAAATAAACACCATGAAAATTATCATCGTCTCCCTGCCTAAACCCATGGCCACGTGCGTCTCGAAATACTGGGTATAGTTCTGATCTCAAAAAAACAAGCTGAAGCATCTCAAGCTAAATAGAGAAGGACAGAAAGAACAATTTAAAGTATGAAGCAGCTTTTATAAGAAGATTGACTATGACTCCTCATCCTAGAAATCATATGGGCAATAGATGGGAGAGGTTTGTAAAAGCATGGATGGCCTGGGAAATGTGAATAAGGAAAAAATTGTCACTATTTGTCATAAAACAGGAACCTGAGGGCCTGAAATAATGTTATTAGACAGAAATTACACAAAAGTGGCAGTACTTTTCCAGGGAGTATTCCTTCCTTTGGAACACACTGCCACAGGAGGCTGTAGAGGCTAACAGCTGCAAATCCAGGGAGAAACCGGACAAATTCTTAGAAGATAAAGGCATCAGAAGCTATTCAACAGAGATGAGAATAAAGCCTCCAGCACAGAAAAATGCTAACTCCGGAGCCCGCGAGGGAGAAAGCATGTGCACCGCCTGTTTCTACACAATTTGCTAAACATCCCCTACTGCTGCTCTCGCGGGGAGTTGCTGGGGATGCAGTCACCCTTGCGCTCCTGGCTGCAGGCACTGAGGACTCTTCTGAAGGCTGGAGGGTTTGCCGGAGCACCTTCTACCACCGAGAGCATTTGGCATCGTGCTGAATACAGACACCCACAAATCGCCGGGTCCAGGAGAGTGCGCACAGCTGCCAGCGAGCCAGGAGGAAGCCACGGATCTGTCTGCCAGGCCCATGAGCTGACACGGAGAGCGGACCGGCCAGGGTCGGCCACGGGCGGCTGCAGGCTTCATGTCTTGGGTGTCAAAATCAGATGTGACGTTTCATTTAAGACTCTTGGCTGTTTTTCAATAAACCCCTCTGTACTGTAACAGCGACATAGCACTAGGCATTTCACTTGGCAGGGCAGTGTCCATGGCGTGTGGTTTGGGATGCTTGGCTGCCATGAAAGCGCATCTACTGAATCTAGATGTGTCTGCCCTATCATTATTTACACAACGTGATCTTATTGCAGACTGTCAACTCTCTCATTCTTACATGCTTTTGATACATTTCCTACAGGTGGCAGGACACAGCTTTCACTCTGCAACCTGAACAAAGCAATGCCTGAACTTGAAATTAAACGCTAGACTTTTTACAGAGCAGCAGAACAGATGCTTCGGGTTGTGCACTCCTGAGTGGTGCTCTTTGACACAGCAGAAACACCTCTGTGTTTTATCCCAGCATCCATCCACATGGCTACAGACACAGGTATCAGCACACCACGGTAACTTTTCACTATCTTGAAGTGAGAAATCTGTGGGACTCCTGTTGTGCAGGAAAACAGACAAAGAGAGAATTTACAGAAGAGCTAAAGCATCTTTCTGAATTCTTCTAATACTACACAAGCATCCTGGTACAAGAGGGAGTAATTTTCAGAGCAGTACAAACTGATCTTGAACAGAAAGGATAGATGAGCAAGCCCTTGAACAAGATTTCAAAACAAATTTCAGGTTTGATGAAGAACACATTCCTAGTGTCCAAGAGCTGGTACTTTCCTTCATTGATTACTGCTCTAAACATTGGGAAGCTGGTAGCCAGGTCGATTAGACTGAAGAGAAACAAAACAGCACCCTGATGCATTTTGTCTTCGCCACGACATATTCTTCCTCTATCCCTGGGTTTCTCTCTGAGATTCTCTCTCTGAATTTGGATTGAAAATCTTTTAGGAGTGAATGACAGTCACATTTGGAATATTTAGGTAGCATGGAAAGCAAGTGTAATTTCATTTGCCCAGTCTGTCAGAAGACAGTGCCTTCCTGCTGCTGCTTTTTCACTGAAAATACAAGCAAGCAATGAAAGGAGAGCTCTTCACTCAAAAGGATGTGACTGTACCCCCATATCGACCTATGAGAAGTAATTCTTTTGCTCCTGCTATCATACCCAGCTGCCTCCACTGCCGGCATATTCTTGTTTTTCAAGCAGCGTGCAGAGGTCTCTGTTACCGCTTCACCGCCGGAGAAGCGAGTCACCTCACCAGGCCGAGCGATCTCTGGAAAGCTGGAGAAGTCACCTACAGCCTGATCCAGCCGCCCCACCATGTGCCTTTTGCTGCGTCTCCCACAGAGCTACCACCAGATCAGAGTCAGGAGCGCTCCTCTGAGCTGTTTCGCTCTTGGGAAGCTGATGGCTTCACCTACAGGATGCGCCGAGTCTCCGCCGGCCTGAGAAAGGCGTCTGTCTGTCCCCACGCCTGTATCTCCAGCCCCAGAGCGAAGCATGGAGCAGCGACAGTCATTTGCAAGTGCTTCTCCGAGGCGGTGTTCAGGAGCTGCCTTCAGACATCATTAAACCATCACGTTATTTACTCCAGACCTCCTTTATAAACCTCACCACTAAAAAACTGCTGCTGGCAACACAGGTGTCTCTAAAGAACCACTCCCAGGCTACAACGAAGCTCAGAGCATCCTCCTCATGACCGTGCCCACAGTTGTTGCTGTAACGGCCAGAGTCCCCAGCGTGGCCCCGACCTCAGCAAAGCACCCACTGAGCCCACGCAGCACAGTGAAAGCAGAGGGTCTCTACCCCAGAGGCCCTACAAGGAGCCATAAGACAACAGATGGGGATGAAAAGGGAGGTGGAAAGCAGTGACCAGGCAGCAGTGCTCTACAGGACAGGCTGCAGGCTCTTCAGACAGCTCTCCTGCACGCTGAGCCATCTCCCTGCAGTCAGGCTCCCGCCGTGCATCCTTCTGTGACCGAGCACCCACCGCATTCCCCAGCACCCCTCTGCACTGTGCTTAGCAAGAACTGTTTGCCTGGTTCCAGGATGAAATACTCCGGCACAGGAATATCCAGAAGCCAGCACGGAGGCTTTGTCCTGCCCAGCATGAAGGAGCTTTGCAGAATGTTTTGAAAAGGACGATGAAACCGTCAGAGGATGGAAGACCACTGCCACGTACCCAGGATGCCGCGGACTATTTTTAATTGTTATTGCTACCACAGTAACGACACGCTGGGGTACCCGACTGGCTGAAACATTGCTTTTGGCCATGGAGAAAATGGTGCAGGAACTTTCATTCTGATTGCCTGGCAAAGACATGCTCAATAGACCACCTAATAAATCAGTCACCCTTCAAGCTGTGCTTCTGCTTCTCAGCAGATGCTGATCGATCCACAAGGAAAGGAGGCTAATGAATGTTCAGTTCTGTCCTGAAACACCTCCACCGGTAATGACACTTAGAACACGTCAGTGATTTCCACTGATGATAAGAGTAGACAAGCTGTGGTCAAGGATGACCTGCAGAGAGATGAAAACCACATTCTTCCAGAAATCTTTCACGTGCTAAAAATGGGGGATGCAGCGTCACGCAGATGTCTGTTTCTGTGCATGCCTGAGGATGAACAAAACAGCCAGAAGGAGATTTCTAACTTCCAAGCCACCCTCCTAGTACATACATCCCAGTCTGTGCTCACGCAGTCAGCTCCATGGGTTGCTGGAGCAGGGGTTTTCTTCAGAGGGGTGTTATGTAGTTGTGGAGCTACAAAGCTGTGCAAAGAAACCTCAAGCAAATGAAGCACAAACTTCATTCCCCTTCATCTACCCTCAAAGTGACAAATCAGCTCTCCTGAAACACAAGGCCCTGGAGAGGGGCCATACTCTGCAAGGAGCAGAACAACCTTACCAAAAACAGCATGAGAAAAATTCATTATTACAAGCAGCTCTAGGAAAGGGGAAACAAAGACAGGAAACAGTTGTTACCTATTACCTGTTTTGATAGAGACAAACACTCTGGAGACCAACTAGACTCACCCATCAATCTAAGTGATTTGAACTATAAGAGCATATAACCAATCGGCTGTATAGTTACCAACCCTCGGTCTGTTGCAGTGCTGCTACTGTTAGGATGCAAAGTCAACATATAATTGCACAAACTCCTATTTACACCTTTTTTGCCTACAATATACGACTCCCTCCACTCACTTTGAAGCAGATGTACGAGAACATAAAAGTCTGACAGAAACCAGCCATACTGCTGGGAATTCTCACAAGAGAAGGAAAAAAAAGCACAACATGCACTCACCACCTACGACAGGCGGAAAGAAAAATCCCCTTGCAAAGTTTTTTAATGCCTCATAGCCCAAGGAAAATCTAGAGAAGCCTCTTGTACAGCATCAGTCTGGCTTACACCTTAGGATCTAACATGGGAAACAAGATCTTCTTTAAAAACTCACAGAATAATGTCAGTTTCTAACCATCTGCCAGCACTAAACACAAAATAAAAAAGAATTGCAGCAGTTAGAGCACTACAGGGAAGCTTTGGATTCAAAAGGGGCTGTTGCTTAGGAAGCGGAAGATTTCCCCACCTCTTAGCACCTCTAAGCAGCTACCGTAAATCTTCCTGGTGTGGAAGGAACGGAGAAGTGCATGAAGATGAACAGCTGCAGACTGGAGTGGCAGTGGCACACAGCGGTGGGCGTCAGAAGCTCACGGTCTGTTGCCATGAATTTAGCTCAACAGTAGCTTAACGCTACTCACAGAAGCACCAGAGCCCCTGTAAACACTGGCACAAGACTAAGATTAAAGCCAGAAACTGGTTTTAGTATTCCCACCCTGGTATCCTGCACAATACAGGGACGAGTCAAGGATGTACTGAGGTAGGGAGTTTGCTCAGACAAGTACTGAGCCTCCTCCATTCCGGCTGCAGTCAGTTCAAATTGAGAACACTCAGCAACTTGTCTGAGTGATCTCAGGAACAGAAAATGCAGCACAACAAGGGCTAAACCTCAGTTAAACCCTGCTGCCTGTCCACATGCATCAGTGAATTTACAAAGGAGAAAAAAGAGGAAGGAAAAGACTTGGTCTACAGACTAAATCAATAGGATTTTCATTTCATTTTCAAACGAGTTCCTAGAACTCAGTGACTGCAATGCCAGCCTTGCAAGACAGATGACAAGACCCTTGGTCGAAAGGGGGTTCTTAGAGGAAAGAGAACAGAGCTCTGCAAAGGTGGTTGCTTTCTCCAAAGCCAAACCACAGATGACTATCACAACAAGGCAGTGTTTTCTCAGATGCTTTATCCTCGTGGTAGCTGAGATGTTCAGAGGTGCTGGCACATCCACGCTACCATTACTTGTTCAGCCTCAAACAGCAATAAACAGCCAGGGCTGGGATTTCATGAGTGTCCTGCATGTGTACAGGAACCACTAACACAGCGCCAAGCCCCTGCATGGGTGGCCTCGTTACCGAAGTAAGCCTGCTCAGCCAAGGAAAAGGATTCAGCATCCCAACATGTTTACGTTCCCAGATGGAGTATGAGCTGGACTTTTTCACACCCAGACCCATGTACATGGGGGAAATGGAGGAGTTGGGACATGTAAAGCAGTGAAGATCAAATTTTCACTGTAAATCATTATGCTCTTAGCAGCAAAGACATTTTCTTCACACTCACCTGTAAAGTTTGTAGCAACACAATTACCACCACGCGGACAGCCTGTCCAGGGGACAGCACCTGCACTCCTAACCAGGACAGTGTAAAGGAGGCACAATTCTAATCAGCCAAATAGCAGGCAAAGGGAAGAGCTTCGTGTCTCCTTAAGCAATGCTAGGGACAGATTTGAATTAAAATTAAAGCCAGGCAACACGCACCTGATCCTGCATCAGTCACACTAAAACCAGTGGGATTCACTGAGAACTACTGCCACTTGTGAGCAAGTCCATACAGACACACAGTAAGGCAAGGAAAACGCCTCCCAACACCCTACACTGATATTTTGCTCTTAGTGCCTCCGCTTCATAAGAAACAGTCTGTTGGCAACTCTGAAAGAGCAGCCCAGCTGCTTTTTGTATGCGAGTCGCAGGGAGTCTGACAGCGCAGGACAAAGCAGCCAGGGCTCTCCCCGCCAGGCTGGGTAACACGGTCTGGTGCTCTGCACTACGCCTAAAACAAGCGGCTTTTAAGACCGATTGATTAAATGCTTTGGTTTCACTTCAGCAATTAATCTCAGCAGCCTTTTACTTCTTTGTATGCTGCAAAGTGTGAGAAATAATCCCTTAATTATTCCTTGCTCTCCTTCTCAGTCTGTGGTTTATTAAAAAATAACTGCAGCGCCGTACTGACAGGCAGGAACAAATCCTGCCTTCATCTCCCAGGCAGCTGCACCATGTTACGGGGAGGTTGCCCACCCCAGAGCCAGCAGATAGTTTGGTCCCCGTGGCCTGTCCATGAAAATCACTTTGGCAAAGATTACCCATGGAGGGATCAGGTGTTAAGAACAAGGCTCAGGTTTTCCAAGCAAGCTGTGAAGATCCCGGCCCTGGATTCTTCAATTGCACTTTCCATTTCACATGGTATAAACCCCACCGACCTGTTAGCCCTCATCCAACCCAGGAAAAGATCTATCCCTCTGAAGTTTATCCTATAGGTTCCCTAAACGCATACAAATGAGGCACCTTTTGTCGTTCTCTGAAATGTCAGTTGTTCTGTCAAGAAAGTGTTACCCAAACCAATGAGCTTCTCTGAGTGAGCATAAATTTTCTGTGAATGTGTCATTGACTGAAAAATATTAAACAAAGCTGTGATAACTCAGAAGGCTGCAAAGAGCATTTGGAAGATATAAGAGAATTTACAGAACTTCTACAAACTCAAGACAATAAAACGCTCATTGCTGGGCTAAAGCATCGCAGTCGCACCTAGGTGAGGACATCACACTTCCCAGGAATGAAGTTCAGGAACAGGGACAAAACAAACCTCTCTTTCAGGCAAGAGAAAATGCACACCAAATGCGTTCAGGCAACTGAAGAAGTGTTTTGAACAGCATCACGAGATACCTCTGCTGAACCAAGGCAGACAGAAGCCTTTTAACATCACACCTTTTCTTGAGTTTTTCCCACCTACTCTTAAAGTGACACTGTCACTTTTTCCCCGAGGTAAAGGACAGGGGAGGTACACCTGGAGAGGGAATTAAGGTGGCTGCAACATCGGGCAATGATGGTAGATGACTGTCATGGGGCGTGCTGGGGGGAGAACACCGTGCTGACAGCAGGGATGGACCAGCACACAGCCACACAGGACACACAGAACAGGCTCAGCCTTTGCCCTTTAACTGCTCCCTTCTAAGCACTGAGACGTGCAGAGGTTTTGAAAGAAAAACTTTTAGAAGTAGTTTGCAAAGAAAGTTTAACGTTATTCTGCCTAGAAGGGGCTCTGTTCTGAAGGATGCAGAGAGCGTGCACCACGCAGTGCCCAGCACTTACCTGTGTCATAGTGAACTACCAGGGAACCGGAATGATCCCCGGTCTTCAGCGGGTGAAACTCCACTGTCACTTGCACGGCATCACCAATCCCAAGAGTCCCGATGGAGGGATCCACAGAGAAGGGGCTGCAACACAGAGAAAGAGACACATCAGGGCTATTGTGGGCGATCCGGGGACTACACTCCTTTTGCAGCCTACTCCACTTCAGCTCATTGGGCAAGCAGGAAGCAAACAAACCACAGCCAGCAGAAAAAACAGAACATAGAGGATCAGAAATGGCGCTACAGACTCTCACTTCTGAAGAGATCCGGCTCTCCGAACATCCTGTGGTGTCAAACGACCTCACCTCCCCCATACTCTGCATCCCCATCTCTGCAGGGAGGCTCAGGAGTCCGACTGCTGGCAGCACAGCCAGAGGATGGGTTCTGAGGAGCACAGAGAGGGTGAGAGCGATCTGCCTGCACAACCTGACACTGACTTCCGCAGGAATCTCTCTTTTCCTGCCACCTATAAACTCCACCTCAGGAGATGCAAATGTCAGGGCACTACCTGTCCCAGTGAGACTGCAGCCTAGCAATCAGACAGGAGGGAGAATAAGTGTCTTTCTGAAGACCACAGAATAAATATGATTTAATTTGCAGAATTCAATTTTTTACCTTGAAAACATCCTAGTTTAGCCTAAGAAAGGGTGCATTTCGTCAGCATTACAGTGAAAGCTGCTCTAAGAAAAGGAACAATCAGAAAAAGCTGAATAAGTGCAAACGCGGATTAGAGCGATACAAGGACGTGGAAACAAGACACGGCAGGAGGATCCCTTGTACAGCCTGAACCGTTAAACCCCCGGCTACATGAAGTGCCATTACCAGGAGCACATCAAGGCGGGTTTAACAGGGGTTTTTCTGTGTATTCACAAGCACTGCAATCTGGGACTCGGGGTTGTCATCCAAGCTCGGTAACTGTTTGCTTGGCCCACCAGGCAAGTTCTGTGCAATGCATTGGAAAGAATTATGAAAATGTGTTGGGGTACTTTGGATTTAATATGAGCAATTATGATTTGTCACCAGATAAACGGCTCTTGGCTGACAGACACAAAACTCAGTGCTTTAATGCAAAGGGACAAGCCAGGTGTAACATGCTTCTGCAGCTGGGCTTCATGGCTCTTCTACAGCCCCACTTAGAAAACAAAAGTTATTGCTTTTAGTGCTTTGCTGGTGGTCAATTTGTCACCTTAAAAACATGCTCTGGAGAGTTTTACCATCATTAGAGAATGCAACACACACAAAAATACTGAGAACAACTGGAGCCATGCGCAAGCTGAACTTTGTTCATGTAAGTAGTGACAGCTGATGAAATTGCTGGAGTTTCTGCTCATTAAGGAGATGTCACTGCAATTAGGGGCCTGACCTGCTCCCATTACAACCACGGGAGCATTGCCACCGAAGCACGGGGCCTGCAATGTTTGTGTGCTGGGCCTGAGACTCTGGAGAGAGGAGGAAAGACAAGGCACCACCAGCCTCAGAACTGGGCTGTTCTACACGGTCCTGCACCCGCACTGATGGTCACTGACAGGACTGCTGCAGGTCTCTGCCAGGGCTTGGGTGGGATCATTGCCTGGTGTGAGAAAGGCAGAGATTTTGGAGTTTCTTTGGTTTTGTTTTTTGTTTCTTTTTCTTTCAGAAATATTGCCAGAACAGAAAAGCTGCCAGTTAAGGGGGATCCTGGGCAACACTTCAGCACTACCTCCCATCCTATCACCTTCCTGCTCCTTCCCCATGTCTACATACTCCTGCCCTCAGATGGATGGGAATAACCCTCCCAAAGATACCTTCATCTTTTCAAATTGTGAAAGGAGGATCCAGCCAAGTTCAGGACTCAGTTCTCAGGGCTGAGAAATGGAGCACAAATCAGATACTGCCTGTCCTACATCCTACCCCACGCCGTACCCATGAGACAACTCTTCCTGCTGTAGTGGGAGCTCATTACCCCTCACATGGACCTGGTTCTCCAAGACTCAAAGATGTAAGCTCCATGGTTTAACTTAACTCCCCTGAATTTCAGTCACCATCACTAAGCTGTTGTCTGCAGCCTACAGACGAGATGCTAAGGAGACATCCCTGACACACTGTCACAGCCAAATGAAAACCACTGCTGAGAGATGGCACTAGCGGGATAGACACTGGCTTTTTACCCATTAAATGTGAGCTGTTCTTTGGGATAATTTGCATCCTGTTAGATCTACCCTTTTAATGAATCACTACTGCTCCTGAAAGACAGAAAAGGTAAGGTTTGGAGGCTTTTTAATAGCTCGTTTTCTTCTGACATGCTTTGTAACTATGTCCATTTGTAGGTTTGCTTTGTTGTACGACATCTAGACTTTCACATGTCCAGATCTCCCAATGGCACCTTGCAGTCCCTTATGCAGCTTGTATAAACACATCTAGCCACACCAACTTAGGAGAGACCTGCCCATCAGTACTTGCCGAGATCTTGCCTGTTATTGCCCTTCAGAAAGAAAGCAACACTAGATTCGTAAGCAATTTCATCATGATATGTTTTGGCATTTACATCTTGCTTACTTTCACCAGGCAACAGCTCCCCATCTTGACAGCTGGGCATCCCGTGATGATACCAAAGGCCAAATACTCCTGACAGAACTGAGAAATACGACTGACAAGTGAATAAAGCTGGCAGTTCTGTGGCCCAGGCTCTCAAACTACCATGCTGCCTGTTCTCCTGAACCACACCTTTGGCACACGCAGTGTGCAAGGAGGCCGCAATATACTTCAAGTGCCGTGGCATGTTTATCTCCTGCAGCCAACCTTTCTTTGGTCTACTGGGGCCTTATAAAATCATTTGAGTTTGGGAAAATAGATTTCATTACAAGCTACCTCCAAACCCAAGGAAGACAGTAAAATTACTGGTGATTGAATTGCCTCTTCTGTCTACTAAGATCTATTGCAGGGGAAAAAAAAAAAAAAAAAAAAAAAGGTAGTTTGGTAGTTTCATCTTGGCATATATTATTTTACAGTAACGGTATAACAACCAAACTCAAGCAATGTATCTTTTCCAGTAAACCCAGTCTGCTACAGTCAAAGCATCCAAGACTCCATCTCTGTGCTAAAAAATCCTGTCAGCATCACGCAAGGTCTGTATTTCCCTCTTTCACTGCACCTAGGCTCAATTTTCATGTCCTTGGATGGTCTTTGCACGTCCTACGGGAACTCGCCAGTCTCACGCCTCCATGTAGCGTATGGGTACTACAGGGAGGGATACAACGGGGCTCGAGGCACTGTGCCTCGCAGGATAATTTCCTGAGCCTTCAGAGCTTGGTGGGGACATTCCTAAATGGATCTTATCTCAGACTGATCCCCTCTAGCCCCATAGCATGGCACAGCACAACGTCAGCAATGTCAGGAGAAGGCAGTGCTGCACTGAGATCTGCTTCCAGACACCCTTTTCAACTCGGATGTACTGGAATGACATTTATCTCTGTGAATGTCATGAAGCAGAAACTGGTTATCCTGCCTTAACAATGAGACAACAGGAAGAGACTTTCTCTATTTATACTATTATTACTTTCTATTACCATGCTATGCAGCTAAGAGCTGGGTATGGACATGCAGAGGGAGGAGAGGCACGAAGCCAGACTGCATAACAGGGAGTGCTTTGGTGGTTTTCTCCCTCCATGAAAAGTGATCAAATATGCGGCCATGCTTCTGGTAGAAACCATGGCAAGGGAGAGCTCCAAACGGGAACAGCAGAAGGATGCTGAATTGGCCCCATGGCTTCACTTAAGAGCTCTTCCCTGGAGGGAAATGCACAACAGAAAACATCAAAGCCTTTAGATAAATGAGTAACAGGCAGGGAAAGTCATCATGAAGTGACCAGATGCAAGAGCTGAGGGGAAAGGTTAGGACTGGAGATGGGCTGAAAAATGCACTGAAGGTGAAGGCAGACAGATTATGCTTGATGCCACAGAGAAGGAAATCCAGAGAAAAGCTGCGAGGAAACGTGATATGAGCAGCACGATGGACTAGGAAATGGTGGCATCTGCAAATGACTTGTGAATGGGCAAGAGCCTGAATATGCTCAGGCCAGAAAACACAAGTTTAAATTGTTTAGATAGAGAATAAAGGACACAGAGGTCACTTGATGGATCTATAAGCTTAGACAGATCTCTCACTCCCTTCTACTCCACTAATCCTCCTCCTCCTCCTCTCACATGCAAGCATGTATTTTTAAATACTCTTTTAAGAGTATTTAAAAAGAAATCTGAATGAAAGTCAGGGCAACTTAATTAGAATAAAATGCTACTTATATTCAAAGATTTAAATCATCTGTTTGAAATTTCAAAGCAGCTT
Organism: Athene noctua; assembly: GCF_965140245.1. Lineage (NCBI taxonomy): Eukaryota > Metazoa > Chordata > Aves > Strigiformes > Strigidae > Athene > Athene noctua. Next base: position 52,909 of record NW_027437618.1, on the reverse strand, counting down.
TCAAAAGTTTATCATGAAATGGAAGAGATGGCAGATGCCCTCAGCTGACAAGGGAAATCATATCAGCTTCCCATCCCTGTACACATGCAGTCCAGTTGTTCAGAACTTTTTTGTGTGTAGTTTGAAATAAAACATTTGCAATGCCTCCCATTTCTTTATTGCAAATCTGGGCGGAAATATTTGCTCAAGCTCAGAAACTCTTAAAATCCGTATCAAGGAGGACTCGACGTGCTGTATCACTCAATAGGAGAGTTGGAGAGTCCATTGCAAAAAGATGATTACTGAGATTTTACTGAGTATTTATTTTGGTGACAACAGCTAGATCTGGAAATCCCAGAGGAAAACTGTGCAGTGATTTACAAGTTCCTGCCTACGTGTTTCCACAGGGAAAAGAAGCAGCCTCCTTAAATAGCATCCTAGAAGTCTGCTTAAATAGCCTTGCCAGGGTTTGGTGGAAGCTCCTCTTGAACCCTCATGTTTCACAAGAGAAAAGTAAAGACTGGCCTTTTGAGCCCTGTTTTCCTGGAGAAGAAGTTGAAGCAGCTCAGGTGCACCAAGTCAGACCGCTGGTCTTTGCTGCATTCTTGACCTCAGCTCCTACACCAAGACCTCCGGAACCAAGCAACTCACCACGAATTACCAGCCAACTCAACCAGTTTCCCTGCAGCTGCATCACCCTCTCCCATTCAGCCAACTGGGAAACCAGTGACTGTCTTCTGAGACCAGAAGGAGCAGGACAGGCTGTCCATAACACAACTCATGTCAGGCATTTGATTCGGGACCACCGGAACACCACGCGCTTGCAGCCTCCCAGAGCATGGCTGTCTTTGGCCGACACTGGTATGGAACCACTTCAGAAGGCACTCGGGATCAGGAGGTTGCAAGCTGGATACTTACAGATTGGAGCACTCTCCAGGAAATCTGGGAGAGATAAAGCTCTAAAAGAAAAGGCCCCCAACCCATGCACCAGACACTTGCTGCATCTTTTGCCTGTGCCCTCATTAGCATGCTGCTTTGGGGCTGTGGTGCAGTTTTTAAGCCAGTGTCTGCTCATCTCCACCTAAAAGCTCATTCTACTTAATATTTGGTCTCACGGACCAGACCAAACCCACTGGAAAACAAAGTTCCTGGCCTTTGTCAGGGCCTCAATACCAATTGCTTTGATCTACGATTTCTAATGGCACTTGCATATAAAGACACAGCTGCTGGTAAATTCGTAAATGTCTCTCTCACCAGCTGACAGCTTGCCCATCTCTTAACACTGTGTTCGGTCTACAGGAACCGAGCTCCTAGAGCTGTTGCCTGCCACGCAGCACCTTACACAGCCCAAGGGCAGCCAGGTTGCCTTCTGTCATGTGCTCTTTCAGTCTAATGGAATCGGTCTTGCGAGATGCTCTGTTGGAGACACCACTGCAGTACAAAACCTCGCTGCAGCACGCAGAGTTTTATCACAGGTTCCATCATACTTAAAACACTACAAGCAACAGCAAAACCCACATGTCCTGCCCGTTTGCAGCTACAGCCGCAATACAGCAGCTCAGATGCTCTGGTTCCTTGTTGTTACCAACCGTGTTATCATGCAACAGTGTTTTGCACAAAGAAGATGAGCTCCTTTACCTCTCAGTGCTGATGCGGTAGCGAGCCTCCCGGTTACCCACGTTGCGAACCAGCAGAGTTTTCTGGGAGCTGTACTTGACTGGACAGACGGAGAAGTTCAGCTGGTCAGGGAAGTCCAGGATAGCTCGGGCACCTACAGCTCGGATTGGCACAATAAACTTTTCCCTTTCTGTGATGCAGGTGAGCTGGTGGAAATAATCCTGCAGGGAAAGAAACAATCTCAGCACAGTGCATTTTGTACCATCCCATGGCAGAAGAAAAACTGCTGGTTTCTATGACTCTAACAGTAGCATACAGTAACGTCAAAGGGCTTTTTACCTTAGGGACATTTCATTCCTGTAGTGTGAACAAGGCTGCTAACTTGCAAAGAAGAAACAATCCCATTGATTCGCCTGCTTTCACAGCAAGCTGGCAGAACCTGACGAAATTTTCTGATACTTTGATTCATGTGAGGCACCAACATAGAGCAATTTCATGGAAGGGATTACAGCAGTAACAAGAACCCGTGATCATCCCCACCGCAGATGATCAAAGGCTCCACTAAGCACCCACTGTGCCACAGTACTAACTCCAATCCCAGCAACACAGTGACCTCACTGATGCTGGCCAGGGAGGGGATGCTCAGGTGCCTTTTCAAAAGGACTTTGCCACGTGCACGACCAACACTCAGTCTTTGGTGAAATATTTAACAAGCTGGACATGGGAATTGTTTTAATGTCAGGTGAGTTTAGGGTAAGTGTGTAATTCCTACCCTTTCCCAGAGCAATATAGGGACAAGGCTGGGGTCACACACCCTTAAAAAGCTAGCTGATCCATCTCCCAACCGCAGAACTGGCTCAGCTCTACACCCAATCTACTCCTGCAAGATGTCTGACAAGTACTTAAAAGCACTAACAATTCAACCCCTGCCCTCAGCAGCCTATTCCAGCTCTACACTAGACTTAAAGAGTTCTTCCTGTGACTAATCTCAGGTACATGAAGGCAAGGCTAAAGCAACAAGGATTTGGCCTCAGAGACAACCATGACCTTGAGAGAGCAAACTGCCTCTCGCCATTCATGCACAGGCACGTTGCGTGCCGAGCCCCCTCTCCAGGGACGCCCTGGGACGCTGCATCCCGTACAAGGCTGGACTCAGCTCTTCAGAGTGCCCTGACCTTCAGCCACGCTCCGTGACCCACCAGAATGGGACCTTGCACCAAGCTGAACAAAGCCTCAGGCCAAACCGGGGGAAAGCCAAGGGAAGAGGGGTGCCAGGCAGAAGCTGGCTGTGCAGGCTGCTGTGAACCCACAGTCCTGTGAGCATCTACAAGCTGAATAACCCTCCCGTGGGAGGAGATGGGGGCTGCAGATCTCCACTGCAGCACTGCCCTGCCTTACCAGCTCTGCTAGGCATTTACTTACAGTCTACGGGTACAGCTGGAACCAATTCACAGCCTTGTTTTACTTTGCAACTGCAAACCCTTAGACGGTTTCAACCCAGGTTTCTAAACAAACATGCCTGGGTGAGAGAGGGGTTGCATCGCTTCCACACTTTAAAGTTTCTTTTTAGACCCACCAGCTTCAGTCTACAGATTTTCATGAAAATACAACTTCATCCTTCATACAACTCCTCTCCCAGTTTCAAGGAAAACACCTGTCACTGTGCAATGGTTCCTCTTCTCCTATTCACCTTCGAGAAGCAATAAGTTATAAGCTCTGGCCTGCGAAGTATCACCACTGGCATTTGAATTTCACCCAATGAAATTAAAGAACTGCTTGTGTCTCAGAGGTGTCAGTTCAGGCTCTTTGCAAGCTCAGGTTAACATTAATTACTGTCACAGTGACAGCAACCTTCACTGCCCAGCACACCAGCAAACGCAGGGGGCGGTTTTGCTGTGAAACCAACCCTAAATACCTCACTGAACCCATTGCATCAGACAACTGCAAAGAAGAGATCCTTGTAGCACAAAGTAACGTAGCAAGTCGAGCAGGGAAAGCTCCCTGCTGAAACCAGGATATCATGAAGGCTGGAAAAGAAGGGCCATTAAGAGAGGAGAGACTGGAGGATGAAGACAGCTTCCCATGAGAAGGGGTGGCCCTTCTCCTGCCTTCCTCAGCCACCAATTCACAGCAGGCTTTGAAATCGGTCACTTGGCTCCAGGTTCATTTTGCACAGGGCCATTTGCCTTGATTTTCTGCCCCTTTCCTCCCCTCAAAAGTCATCTTAAAAGGATACTTGGAATAGCTTCAGTGTGCTACCAAACATCTAACAGCGCCCGACTGAATTCTAATTTCAGTAATGCAATAACTCATCAGCCTGTCATAATTCACATTAACGAGCATTAATTCAGTCTCCACTGAGCAACAGTAGTGAATTTGGCAAACCTTACAGACTGAACGTGTATTGCTTGAATATATTGTATTGCTACAGCAAAAAGAGCGAGAGGACAAAACAGAATAAGCTGTGCTATGTATTCATATGCTTCTTGCTTCCTTCTTCCTTTAAGATAACCTATTAATAAGCCAAAGGACACACACAAAGGTAGGTATTCCTGTCTATTGCCAGTCAGTTCCACGATGGTTTCCAATTAGGCAGAGACTGTCAGACCATAACGCAGCTGAAGCCCTAAACCCGAAATGTGTACGACAGAAGCAGCAAGAGTAACTACCTGGAAACGCTGACCCACAGAAAAATTAGCATTTCTTATTTCTAAGGAGAGTGCCAATAAACAGAGACATGTCAGCTCTTTATTTACCTTCTGACAGTCCCATCCTGTGGCACATTCCCAAATGACTGCAAGACAATAGGAAATTGCTCATTTTTCAAGCAAGCGCTATATGGCACGTGGCATTTCAGCCACTAACAACTCACGTGGTCCTTTTATTTAGGGCTTAGCTGCAATTTTACTCCCTTGAATCAGGAGTGACTTTGCTGAAGTCAGACTTACCCCGGGGAAGAACAGATTCAAACCAGCTCCACAGCAGGAGTGCCCAGCCCTGGCAGAGGGGTTTGTACCTGCGTCCCAGCTCACGGGGTTATCCACCCTCCCTGCAGGTGATGGAGCAGCAGAGGGGCAGAGCCTCTTCAAAGGCAGCGCTCGTCAGCCTTCCACAACTAACACACAGGTGTTCTGCGTGCAAGCCACTGCCAGCCCAACGCAGGCGGCTCTGCAGAACCATTTCCCAAAGCCTCTTTGCTGAGGGGTTTTCAAGGCGCCGTGCACCTCCTGGCTGCGCTGTTGATGCGTTTCTAGCTGAGCTACGGCACTCTGGTGCTTCGCTGGCCCCACACTCCATCAAGTATGAGACAAAATGCTCAATTCGTACAAAATTCTGATTCAGCTGTATAAATCCCCACGTGCTCCTCGCTGAGCAGCAGGCATCCCTCTCCCCATGCCCTGCACAACCCCCAGTGCACCAGAAACCACCGGAGTGTCGCTGAAGCTCTGCTGGCAGAGCTCCCTGCTCCATACACTCGCCAGTTCAAGGGCAAGACAAGGGACAAAGTATTGGACATGGGGGTTCTTGAGGGCTCTCTCACCCCACTTGTATTTGTGGTGATGTTCACGTGTTGCTCTGCTGCCTCTCTAAACTCGAAGAGCAGCACTTTGCCCTTCACGGGCACCAATATACCTCTGCCACCCCCCAAAAGTAAGCTAATTAATATGAATAAATCAGAGTTTGAAGACACCGGTGTACTTTGCAAAGCCTACCTCAATGAGATTAAGCTCTTGTGTCACTTGAGTAGTTTGGAGAACTGCCCTAGGACAACAGAATTTTAACCCTAAATATTAACGATGTGAAATAATTTCTCATCCCTCCAAAGGAACAGATTATTTCACAAGCATGGGGAGCTAGGGACCACAGGGCATTTTCTCTTCAGTTTTCTATATCCGTGCTGTTTGAGGATAGGACAAAGTGTTAAATTATATCTAAGTAGCAAGTGAAAGATGAAGAAGCAGGTACGCCCAAAGAGATCTTGCACCGCTGGCCCGGTGCAGAAACATCTGCTGGCTCAAAGCTGTCCCCTGGCCTCGTCTCTCCAAAAAAGCCATGCGAAGGACAGTGCTAAGAGGTAGCAGGATGGTGGTGAAAGGACTCAGCATGCCTGTCCTTGTTTCCCTGCAGTGCTTCCTCCTGTCCATGCCAGGTATTAAATTCTTCTGCACTAACAAGCCTCCAGATAACAGCATTGACCCTTCACATCACAGCACTGAGAATCAGACCTGCCAGGGCCACAGCACTGATGTGCAAACCTCTAAGCAAAGGCACGGCGTGTTTGGCATGGAAGAGGTGCCAGCTGACAGAGCAGCCACAGTAACACGCGTGACGGCCACAGCGCAGGCTCTGGGTAACGTGTCTGCCTGCAGCTTGTACCTGCCCGTTTATTCCCCTGTGTGCTCGTTCAGGCAGATGTCTCAAAGCCACCTGCAGCCCAACAGCCTCCTGCCGAGTTAGGGACATCTAGAGCTCAGTGTGCCTGTGCCAGGCTGGCTCCCTGCCACCTGCACAGCGGTCCCTCTGCCCCAGCGTCCCAGCTGCATCGCAGACAGACAAGTGTCCTCAGGGACAGCCCAGCTGCAAGGCTTGAAAACAGAGGGGATGGAAAAGCACCATCTTTGCTCCAGTCCAGGGTGAGGCAGGGAAGTGGCTGCCCGATGGGAAACAGAAAAGCTCTCTGGATCTATTTGTTCCTCTAGTATTTTCCACAATAATTAAACCCCTACTGTTGGGATGAGATGGTCAAACATCAATACCCCACCCTGCCATTTTCCTATAGTTCCACATGCATCTTCCCTCAGGAACACTCAAGGAAGCGCAGGGAGGGAAAGCACAGCCCGTCAGTCCCTGCTGCAGCAGCTAACAGCATCCTAACAGACCAGCTGCAGACTGCCCGACCACAGCCTGGAGCAGACCCCACAGCAGGCTGTGGGCTATAACCAGTGCGTAAAATCCGCCATGACTTCAGACATAATGTTCTGCTGTCTCGCTACCATGGCCAACACGCGAGGCATTAAGGTGACTCCAGTTTCCACGGGTGGCAGTCCTCACTCTGATCAGGCTCACTTTAGGTCCTCCAAGTAACAAGTCACTTTTAAACACACCTCTGTATCTACCGTTAGTGGAGCAAACCCATAATCACACAGCAGTGGACAGATACCAGAAACCAACACCTCGGGAGGCCGCCCCACTACAGACGGCACTCTCTTTTCTCTCAAACCAGCAGACATGACATTAAATGTTCCATCACTGAAGGACAAAAGTGATCTGAAACACGTAAGAGCCTCCAGCCTATGAGAGCATAATCTTCCCCATGGGGAAGGAGTTTCCCCTGGTTCTAGATCCAGGACAGTCCTCAAAACCCACAGCAGATGCCCTGTTCTGAATCCAGCCCAGCAGGTTCAGCTTACACTGAAGGCACCGACCTCTCTGGACCTCCAGTCTCACCTTGTTCTCCTCCGGGGTGAACAGGACGCGGAAAGTTGAGCACATGCCAGGTGCTACTTTACAGCACACACCACTGGGGCTGGTCAACTTGAAGTAAGGCGACGGCTCCAAGACAACCTTCACCAGCCGAGGAACCTGCAGGGAAGACAGGAAACTATGATTTTGCCACTCATACGGACACATGAGGAGAAAATACCTGGCCGTGCCCTGGGGACATCCCTCCTTAACCACTTTTCCAAAGCACTTCTAACTCTTAAGGTTGTCACAACCCAGACTGGAAGCCCAGAGAGTCGCAACAGTTCTGTGATCCCCTTGGGTTAAATTAAGGTGAAACGACACCAAGCGACCGGTTAAAATGTTTTACTTGCGGTAGAAAACAATTTAAACTTGGAAAAGGATAATAAACAATGTGGTGTCTTACAAAGGGAGAGGGAGAGGGAGAGGGAGAGGAATGCGGATCAGCACCCCTGGATCCAGCACTGTCTCAGGTCCGACCGTCTTGGCTGGTGGGTGCAGACGCAACAAAGTTTCTGTCCCCTTTTCAGTTCATCTTACCAGCTGGTTAGCACACTTCTGCTTCTGGGGCAGAAATGCTCACCTCTTGTCAGGCCTTGCCGCCTCTTCAATGGCGACGGCACGAGGCCGTTAGCAAGGCCAGCATGGTGTCTGGCTGACACAATGGAGCCACACAGTACCGGGCTTACACAGTGCGGCCAGTGATGAGCGGTCTTGGTGCTCGAGGGGAAACTTTTGGTTTCACTCAGTTTCCCCCCTCTGAGGTCCACATAAGGCATTTGTCAACACAACTACAAGGGAGTGGGGGGGTGCGGCCTTCCATACACTCCCGCTCCCTCAGGTGACATTCCTTAGACTAATCCAAAGGCCACAGCTGGTCCTGGAGGTTTTCTGTGTCGATGAATGTTTGAGGCATCAATGCCTTCAGTTCCTTACAGAGGAATACACCGGGATGGAATCCATTCTGCCAGGGCACAATAGCATATCAACCAGCCCAAAGAACCTGCGGGCTTCTGCCTGCACACACCCAAGCAGTCACGCCTCTGGAGGGGGATGAAATACCCGAAGGCAAAACAGCACCTGCTATACTGGGGGGAGGAAGAAATTCACTTCTAACATACTGGGTTTGAGTGGGGCAGTCAAGCTGCACTGCTACAGTCACGCAGGCAGACCAGCAAGAGGAGACCACAGACACTGTGGCCTTACTGGGAATAAAAGGAAACCTGGAGAGCAAAAGGAGGAACATAGGAAGACAACGAGACAAGAAACAAGGAGATGGCTTAAGGGAACTTAGAGTGGGCTGTAAAGAAGCAAGGGAGAAGCCAAATACACTACAGGGAAAGGCTGATGCAGAAGAAGAGAGCGGTCAACTTGCCAAAAATGATGGAAAGCCGCACAGCCCCCCAGGCTGGGCCTATCAATTATGGCCTTCAGAGGCATTTTCTGCCTTGAGATACGTGACCAGCACTGACTCACGGTGTGGTTTCTTTGTTAAAAGCCACTCTTGGCTCTCTGGAGGCTCTTGCTGCCTGGTGCCTGTAGCCAGGCAGCTGCCAGTGCAGGCAAGGCAGATTTCTGGGCACTCCTCCCCACAGCCAGGAGTCCAGGCAGGTACCCTGCTGCAGGTTTCTGCCCTCTGGGATACCACAAGCACAGACACAGCAAAGAGGTGTTTTCTAGCACACTGATGACAACGCCTGAGCACCAAATCTCATCTCAGGAAGTCTAAAACAGGCAATTTTGACTGACAAGCAGCTTCACTGATAAATAACCCATGTGAGGCCTGGGCAAAATGGAGGTTCTTTCTTCACCACCCGCTCGAGCCCGATAACCCACGGCCAAGGCAGTCCTGACATCTCCAAACACCCTTTGCTCCCAGCAGTGCCCTGGGACAGCAAGACCCAGGAGAACATTTTACACTGCAGACAAACATTTTGGTCACCAAGACCCTTGGGAGATGAGCTAAGACCTTCAGCAAAAGCCACCGAGAACATTGCTGAGAGTGGTGAGGAGCAGCCTGAAGACAGAAAAGCAATTTTACAACACACAGGGAAGAGCAGTCACTATACAGCAGAGCACTTCTCTATTTGAATGACTACAGAGCCTCTATCTGGAATATACACTTTGCTGTTAGCTGGATTTTTATGGATCAGACAACCTCAGGCGACCATGCAGTACAGGTCAGCGTGATTTGGAGGGATCTGTGAAACCGGTGAGAAAACTTTGAGACAGAGTACAGTGTTGCTGGACATCACCAAAAGCCAACAAAATTAGAATATAAGCACCTCTCTTGGGATTATCATCTCTATGTTTGTGTACTTCAATACGCCAAGGATTTCCCTTAAAGCTGATCTTGCTTTTCCACCAGAGCTGTCCAATGGCTGAGGACTTACTAGCTTCAAAACTAATTCCTTTTGGAAAAAATCAACAGCTCACACATTGCCTCCCCTTTACACGGCATACAAATCACAAGGTACAGCTGCACAAGTTTATTATTTTTTACTGGGAATAGCAGAAATGCGGATGCAGATGTTGTTTTCCACTTGAGGAAGCATGAACAGAGCAAACTGACTGTTTGCCTGTTGGCTGGTACTTGGCAACGACAAATATTTTGAAGTGCCTCTGGATAACGGAGCAGCTGAAGCCCAAAAACTTAATGGGAACAAAGCAGAGCCATAGGAACCAAGAGAAACTGAGGCACATTTAAACTAGGAAAGAGGATACCTACAGCAAAGAGTGCCCAGAATCAGTGTGGACCCCATGAAGGGTGTCCCTTGGACAGGGGCACCCACGCTGCTCTTTCCAGTACTCCCAAGCTAAACCAGGCCAGGAACGGGGCAGGACTCTCCAGGAATAACTGACGGACCACCCTGAAACTGTCTTTGCCAAAGGGTCTTCCATTTTCAACCATGTCCCTGTCAAAACCCGTTACCTCGGAATATACTTTGACTTCTCTTGCTGTTCCCCCACCTGCAACATGCCCTGACAGATTTTTTTGTCCCCTTGTTTGTTTTCACACAAGACTGGTAGATTTGGAGGGGGATTAATTCACGTGCTCTCAAGTACACGTCCATCTGCCCATCCTGCCCTCCTCTCACATACACATCTTCTTCTTCATTACAGAACAGTATCTTTAATTACACCTTTCTTTTTCGGAACTTTCTCTGCTTCCAGCACACTCACTCTTACGTGTCAAGAGAAACCCTTGTGTGTACGATGCTCTCTCCCAGAGCACTTTCCCACTCAGCTCCTTTCCTCTCTCCTGTCTTTTCCCACTAGCTGCTCTTGGAACGTGCCTCATTCAAGCAAACATTTCCCCTGCTGAAATTCAAATTTTCCTCCTTATAGTGCAACAACATGGCTGACATTTTTCAACTTCTCCCTTCTCAACTTTTCTGGGAAATCTCAAAATGATCACAACTTTTTCAAGTAAAGGTGGAGACCTTCAAGAGAATATTACTCTGGATGTGCTGCGGTTCTCCAAAGGGAAAGCAGAGAGCCACGCTGCTAAGAGAAAACTGAGCAGAACTGCATTAAGCTTAGCAGGAGCCTAAAGTGACGCCGAAGGCCTCCCACCGCTTCTGCTAGATCAGTCCGTTTCCCCTGCTGCTTCAAAACACCCTTCCTGGAGTGCTAATGCCACTAACCATAACCTCCTCCAGCATGAAGTGGAGAAGGCTCAAGCCCTGGGCTTTGACAGCGAGCTGCACAGAGGCAGCTGAACAGGCTGTGAGAGGCAGAGGTGCCCTGCCAGAAACCGAGACTAACCAGGGAGCCACCAGCACATGGTGCACACTCGAGAGAAAGCAGGAGAGAAGGTAACAACTGTACAACCCCCAACATCCCCATCAATGCAGGGCTTTCAAGGGGAAGGACGCTGACTAGAAAAGCTCCTTTACGTTAGATACCACCGATGCGTGGCCAAAATCAGGGGGAGGATTCCCAGCATGGGAAGACTTCCACCGTCTTGCAAAATAAAGGTGGTGAGACATGTTATTCTGGGTGTGCTGTGCTGCAGCAGATAACTTGTTATGCTGTAAACCACAGGAATTACACGGCTCTCCCAGCACAGTGTTAAACCTCTGCATCCCAGCACTTACCTTGTCAGTGTTCCTCAGAATCACTGGCACTTCATAGACCTCGAAGGGGACGTAGTTCTGAAATACCACCTCTGAAGGAAAAGGCTGAAACAAGCTCTGGTCCAGGTCAACTGCTGAGAACTGGAGAGGCAAGACAGAGCGGTGAGAGGAGGGTCAGCTGCTGGCAGAAAGATTCACGACAGAATCCTACACCGATCTCCAGTGGAGTACAGTCTCTCGGTGAGTACATCCGCACAGCTCACGCTAGGGAAACAGCCCCCCACCTCTGTTCTGAGCTGATCAAAAGTTTCTGGACCACACTAAGCAGGCTCAAGCTAAGAAGCTCTTTTGGCAGGTGTTCCTCCAGGTTTCCTTCTCCAGAAGGCAAGGCAGCGCTTACTGCCAGCAGAGCCCTGTGCTGACGTGGTCACACAGCTCCTGAGCCCTTCCTGAAGAGCCACCAGCACTCATGGAGCAAGCGAAACCCAAGAATTTACAGGAGATATCTGTATATCTGGCAGCCTGCAAAATCTCACACCCTGTAAAGGTCCCACGCATTGTTCCAACCCAAAACATTCATGCACTTGGTTTTGTTAAATCTTTTTACAAAGCAAAACAAGTAATCACTATAGGCCCTCAGCCTTCAAAGGCCAATGCTGCCACCGTCAAAGGAGTCCCATGACCCCAAGCATTTGACAGTGACTACACCAAAGCACGAGGTGGCTATTTCACCAGGAGGATGGAAAATGGGAAGCTCGGGCCCTTGTGGCCTGCCCCTGCCTTCCCCCAGTATCAGCTAAACTCCAGCAAAACCCACCAACTTCAGCAGAGGTTATTTATATTGATTTAGCACAGATCAGGACTTCCAACCTCTCACCAGGGAAAAACGTTCTACCTTTCCCCAGCAGAAGGAACTCCACCACCACCAGCAGTTTGAAAAGACAACAGGCCCTAGGCGCTGAGGTATTCAGATGAGCCAGAGGCACGCCTGTCACAAACACACACCCTCTTCAAATGTCACATCAAACAGCACGGAAAAGGGCAGGAAAAGGCTACCTTGTGATGGGAGGCTTCTCCCATGTCTAGAAGCTGGGTAATCCGGGGCCGCCTCATCTCCCGGGTGCTGGCCAGCCTCTGCTGGGTGGTCAGAGACATCTCCTTCAGGAAGGCAGAGGGAGTCAGCTGAAATGCAAAACACCAGCAGAAAGGATTTACTTTTTTTTCTTTTCTGCAGGAAGGATTTTTGTGTTCAAGTACCACTGATCAATAATTTGTGATCACAGCCACTAGGATAGTCCTGGAAGTCCTGTAAACTACCTGCTGAAATATTTAACATCAGTAAGTTAATGATATAGAGCTGAATACACACGCTCCAAGCAAGTGGCTCTGTCCCTTTAGCATCTCCTTCATGAGGTGATGTGACATGTTCGGGGATTTCTGCTTTTTGGGTATTTGTCCCCTCTTGAGTTTTGCTGGATTGAGCCAGAGACCTTTGAAGAGAGCGGGGAGGAGTTATCAGAAATCCCCTAACTCCACCCTTGCACAGTGCTCACACCAACTCGCAGGTGGAGATGGCACTGCTGGGTGAGTCAGAGGAAAGCAGAAGAGCAGTGTTGTGCCAAGACAGAGGTGGAGAGGAATGGGTCCAAGTTTTCGTTATTTCTTTTCCATCAGCACTTGCTTCCTCTCTGTTCTGGCCTCACAGACCCCTCCACAGGAGGATACAGAGATGTCTCCTTGACAGAGCCTCAGCACTGGGTCACCTCCAGTGAAGGGAGCTCCAGCCAGCAAATGGGACAGTTGTGGGTGGCAAGGAGGAATCGCCCTGAATCCCCACTGCTGTTTGCAGGGCTGCATCTGTGCTCCACACAGGACACGGGATGCCATAAAACAACTCTTTTGGAAGCTATTCTATCTGGGACAGCCGTGTCCTCTCAAGGCTCCAGGAGGTTTGAGCAGCCCACCACATGCCCAGCAGCCCAGCGGTGTGGCCAGGGCAGCACTGGCAGGTATGCCCCTGTGACAGGAGATGTTACTGCCCACACAGCAAAGAGGAGGGAAGGCAGCACATTTGTGCTTCAGCTGTTCCCGTGCAAGGCCCAGTACATTCCTTTATCTCGGCTCCACTGGCACCTTCAGGCAAGACCCTGGACTTCCCCTGAAGCAACACAGCCCACCCCCCCGCACCATGACAGCCCCCTCCAACAGAAGCACGGCAGCAAAGAGGTGGGGAGTGGTGCCTGGCTCCACAGCGCCCTGACAACGGGAGGGGAAGGCAGAGGAGGGGCAGGGGCAGCTTCCCTAAGGAGCCTTAGCCCAGCTCCTACCCGGCCCCCAGCAGGTACTTACAGGCACACGCCGCTCTGCCTCTCTGACCAGCTTCGGATAACAGCGTACTGCCACCTTTCTCTGGAGTCCATCAGCCATTTTGGGGGATCCCATGGACTGATGAATCTTGCCAGTGGCCACGACTAGGAAAATCTGGAAGGAGTAACAGTGAGACTTTAAAAATCCAGAATCCCATTCACGGCAGACCCAAAGGATACACCTGTGTCTCCAGGCTGTGGCATCCTTCCTAAGTGGAGAACGTAAGGCTGCCTCACACTGTTTCGTGATTAGACCATAGGTAAGTGGCAGAGTTAAGATTCATAGAAGTCAAACTCCATAAAAAAACTCCCTGAGCCAAAACAGACTTTAGCTGTGGGTGCAGTCCCAAGAGCCACAACTATTTGTTTTCATGAACTTCAGCTGTCAGCTGACAGTGAGATGCACCAAGGGTCCCTTCCAGGAGCCTGATGGAGAGTCCCCAGCTCCACATACTATCATTTACTGCTGTGGCTCCTGCCTTAAGTCATTACAGTACCATTTTCCCCTTCCCAGCATCCGATCTCTGCTATTCTGGCTTGGCAACTTTGCATCTCCCTTTTTATTTACTCTTTTTCTGGCATCCGGACCACAGTTCAAAGAACCATTTAAGCTGGAAAAGACCTTTAAGATCATCGAGGGCAGCTGTAGACCCAGCACTGCCAAGCCCACCGGTCCTTTCCCTGGATGTACGCAGGAGCTGCTGCTCAGAAAATCACCTACAGGTTTCAAATGCAGGACCGAGGGCCCCTGCCCCAGGCACTCCCCTGCCCCAGGTACCTCCCTCTCGCACAAGGGATGCCCCCAGCCCCGTGGCGTGGGGCAGGGGGTGTCAGTGCCTCCCTGAGCTCCCCCGCAGCCCCGGTCCCTGCTCCACCAAGCTCCCAAGCCGCCCCACCCGCAGCTGAGCCACCCGGGCAGCACCGGCACCCAGAGCCACCCTCCGGCTTTTGGCTGTGGAGGGGACGCAGACACCGCCCCGCAGCATCCCTCACCTCTCTCACTCCACGGGGGCTGTGGGGACACACTCACGGGAGGATCCCCACTGCCAGACTGGCTGGTATCCCCACTGCCAGACTGGCTGTTGCCCCCGTTGCCAGGGCAACTGGGCATCACAGCCAGCCCCAACACCACCATGGCAACGGCAGGGATGGGGGCTGGGGGGGCAGCTCTGTGACATGGGGGCAGAGGGCACAGGGATGCTCAGTGCCCAAAGCCCCCAGTGAGCACAGCCAAGGCCCTGAGACCGCCTCCAGCACACCGCCCAGCTCCAGCACAGCCACAGCCCCGGATGCGTCACCCCGGCTCGCAGCAGCGGCTACAGACAGTCCCGGCAGAACCCAAAGGGCTTCTCCCAGCCTGAAGAGAGTGAGCCCACGGGCAGTGTAGGGTTAATTAACTCTGCTGCGGAGAGAGCCACATACCACTGGGGAACGCTCAGGGGGGCAAAAGTGCCTGCAAAGCCACTCACACACAACCCACAGCAGTGCCAGCACCCCCCTCCGTAGGGAGGAGCTGCTTCCCTCTCCCCACGCTTGCTCCTAACCCGGATCCCAGTTCCATCAGCTCAGCTGCTTTGCTGCCACCTCACAGCTCCCAGCCTGCCCCTAGCCCTGCCACAGGCAAACACCGATGCACAAACCAGCACAACCACCCCTGTCCCTCTCGGGGACGCCGTGTCATAAATTAACCCTGCGAAGCGCAGCCCGACAGGCACAGCACTAACTCCTGACTGGACCCCGGCTCCCCCCACGCCCTCACCCAGCAGCTCCAGCCCCCTGGGCTCTGCTCAGGCAGATGCACTGCACCCCAGTGCCTCTGCCCAGTGCCCTTGTGCAGGGGCTGGCTCGGGGATAAGAGGAGGTCAGGCCTTGCTGAGCTTGGCTCAAATCCCTTGTGTTCATTTCAAGGCCAGAGATGCTTCTGCAACCAGGCAAACAGGACGGCTTGGCTGCCTGGCAAGAGCACAGAGGAAAATGAGCCACGGTCGGGCCACAAACACACACCAGGGCCTGCTGGCACTTCTCACCTTCCCCCCGCTTCCATGACTTTTGGAACCCCATTTACAGGGATGATGAACTAAATCGCTATTAATAGCCAAACTCTCCTTTGTTACTCTTGACATTTTTTTGGTGGGAACAGAAGGAAGATAAACGTCACTCAGCTGCTTCACTTCACGAGAGCAGCTGACCCGACGTGACTTTGTGCCGGACTTTACGAAGTGCTCAGAATATTATGAACAGCCTTAAACCCAGGGATCGCTGCTGTGCCCAGTGTTAACAAAATCAGACCACTTTCCTACTTTGCAAACCAACAAAAATCAGAGATAAACACGTACCACATTTAGTAAACACTACTCTGGACTAGAAATCATTTTCCCTCCCTTTCTGGCTAACTGGATCAAGGAACAGATGGATTTTCCCACTTATTTTCTGGGACGTGAAAGTCCAGCACTCTCAAACACAGCTCTACAATTTTTTACATCCTGACATTGAGTAGAATCACAGATCATATTCCCTCCTGCTTCCTTCTGTTCCACACCACCTATGCAATGATTAACATTCCCTTGCCCTCGAGTTTTACACACACCCTGCAAGCAAGGCAGTAACTTCACTCCTTTACTCCAGAACAGCTGCAGTGTTGCACATGTCCGAAGGACTGGGACCTTTACAGTTCCAGGAAAGGACAAGGCTGCCAGTTCCTTTTGTGTTTGCAAGAAACCCCAGAGCACAGCCCTGTCCTATGGACACAAGGCCATGCTGCAGCAAGAGCTGGGATTAAAGGCCTTCAGGGCCCCCAGGAGCTTGGCAAAAAGCTGTGCTGAGGATGCAGCTGATGTGAGCACTTTGATATGGCCCTAAGGCACCCAAATCCTTTGTGCATGTGTCTGACAGCTTCCCTTAGTACAATAAAACTGAACAGAGCTCTGATGAGACTGTGCTGACAGGGACGGGAAATTAAGAATAAACAGCAAAGTGCTTAAAGGACATGAAGAACAAAAAGGCCAGTTCCATGCGGAGGCACAGCTCCAGGCCTGGACAGACCCTGTGCCTCTCACTGTGCCACGTGCCAGAGCTCTCGTTTCAAGGGACCCCACGTCACTCGTGCCGGAGCAGCAGCGCCAGCCTCAGAGCTGTCTGGTACCAACTGATCGCCCTCCAAACTTAAAGGCTGGGGATAGATGGGCACACTCTGCCCTACAATACACTACACCCAGCTGCTCTTGTGGGATCACAGACTGGGTGTGTCTGAATCTTGCTTCAGTATGCACAATCAATCCTCTGTCTTCTTCCTTCCACAAAGATCAACCATCTCCCTCTGGAGTAGTTGGTTAATTTGCCTTTCTACTACACTTTGCTGGAAGAGGAAGACACGAGATCTGTTACAAGTGAGACTCAGGATGCTGTTGAACAATTTTGTTCAGTTACATCATCTTGCCCTGTTCAGGATTAAGCAGAAAGGTCACGTTTCTTGCCTAGGAATCCCCTGCTTAGCTATAATTACCATATAAACAGCATCTCAAGGGAGCCAGGAAAGGAGGAGGATTTCCAGGATGAATCTCTTGGCCCTCCAGCCCACTACTAAGTGGCTGAGTGCTTTCTAAATCAAATCTCGCTACCCAGGAAGCCTCACCTGTCACCTTGATATTCCAGACCCTCTAAATTTTATCACTTTGGTACTGTCATCCTGCAATTTATTACAAAAGCTCTGCCATAGTTGAGAGGATGAATAGGAACCCAGTGTTACACCTTCCTGTCATTTAATGAACTTCAGCTGTCATCTGACAGTGAGATGCACCAAGGGTCCCTTCCAGGATCCTGATGGAGAGTCCCCAGCTCCACATACTATCATTTACTGCTGTGGCTCCTGCCTTAAGTCATTACAGTACCATTTTCCCCTTCCCAGCATCCGATCTCTGCTTTTCTGGCTTGGCAACTTTGCATCTCCCTTTTTATTTACTCTTTTTCTGGCATCCGGACCACAGTTCAAAGAACCGTTTAAGCTGGAAAAGACCTTTAAGATCATCGAGGGCAGCTGTAGACCCAGCACTGCCAAGCCCACCGGTCCTTTCCCTGGATGTACGCAGGAGCTGCTGCTCAGAAAATCACCTACAGATTTCAAATGCAGGACCGAGGGCCCCTGCCCCGGGCACTCCCCTGCCCCAGGTACCCCCCTCTCGCACAAGGGATGCCCCCAGCCCCGTGGCGTGGGGCAGGGGGTGTCAGTGCCTCCCTGAGCTCCCCCGCAGCCCCGGTCCCTGCTCCGCCAAGCTCCCAAGCCGCCCCGCCCGCAGCTGAGCCACCCGGGCAGCACCGGCACCCAGAGCCACCCTCCGGCTTTTGGCCGTGGAGGGGACGCAGACACCGCCCCGCAGCATCCCTCACCTCTCTCACTCCGCGGGGGCTGTGGGGACACACTCACGGGAGGATCCCCACTGCCAGACTGGCTGGTATCCCCACTGCCAGACTGGCTGTTGCCCCCGTTGCCAGGGCAACTGGGCATCACAGCCAGCCCCAACACCACCATGGCAACGGCAGGGATGGGGGCTGGGGGGGCAGCTCTGTGACATGGGGGCAGAGGGCACAGGGATGCTCAGTGCCCAAAGCCCCCAGTGAGCACAGCCAAGGCCCTGAGACCGCCTCCAGCACACCGCCCGGCTCCAGCACAGCCACAGCCCCGGGTACGTCACCCCGGCTCGCAGCAGCGGCTACAGACAGTCCCTCGCTGACCCCGTTCCACTCTCTGACCCACTCCTGGGCCTCACCATGCCTGGAGATGGAAAAGTCCTCAGATAGACCCCTCTCTCATGGAGCTCCCTGCCCAGGTACACAGGTGCAGCTGAGACAGGGAAGTGCAGGAGGACCAAGTCTCCTACAGGCTCCTTCGCAGTGACCGGCCTCATCGGTTCCAAGAAGACTTTCAAGCCAGCCACAAAATGAAGCATCAGCCATCGCCCCCAGGGAACACCCACGCTTTCAAAAAGAGAGCCCAGAAGCTGAAATTTCACCACTGTGGATGCTCAGGACCATGGAGTCAGAGGAGCTATGGGGTTTATATCGCTGCCCCCTCTCCATTCCTGGGCTGGGACATACCCACCTCTCCTCCCTCAGGGACCCACAAGCCCCTCTTCCCTTGCCAACACTCTCCCTGCCCCATGACCTCCCTCTGCTTTCCTGCACAATATCCAGCTGTCACCAGTAAGCTCAGCTTGGAGCCATCATTCCCAGCTCACACTTGGCTCTCTGCTGGCTGCCTGCGTTTCTGACTCCAAGAGGACACATGTGGGGCAGCCCAGGGCGTGGAGAGGGGATCACAAAGCCCCAGCACAGGCACTGCCAGCTTCTGGACACCAGGACCAGAGCCCTGGGGGTGACACAGGCACATCAGAAACATCGGTCCTGGCATCAAGCGCTGCACTCACCAGATCAAACCCACAGAGTAACTGGGCACAGCTGGTGTCTTGCAGGGGACACGGAGCTGCAGCAAAGGCAAAGACAAGGGCTGCAGTGAGGCCCCAGGGCGAGGAGGGCAGTGCTGGCACAGACACCTTACACTGTCCATGGGAGCGTTCCCTTCCCCCGTTTTAACCCATGAAGGAAGAACTCCAGCGTTCAGCGAAGGGACTGACTGCAACACTCAAAGCCTTTTAGATGCTGTCAAAAGGTTTCCTACCAAATAACTGCAGTGAGATCACTTACCCAGCTGCATCATCATGAAGTCCCAATCATGAATTCCCGAATAGGCAGCTCATAATCCTCTCTAATCCAAGCAGGGTTTGTACTTGTTTTCTTCTGAGAAAGAAGGGAATAAAGTTGGCTCAATGGATACAGAGAAATGATTACTTGCTTTGAGACTTATTTACTTATAGCACAATGCTTAGCAGTTTATTTATTTACTTATAGCAAGTTATAGTATTACTTATAGTATTTTTGAATATTACTAAGAATCCTGCTTGCCCTGACTGTTCTGTGGAATTTTCCCAAGGACTACTGCGTCCATCAAAACTGTGAAAATCTACCAAGAACTGCAGTGTTCAGCAAAATATTATGGTTTTGTCCTTGGGGAACAGGAGTGCTCTAACTTGTCGGGTCCTGGTAATGAGTAAAGATAGCCAGGTACGGACGACAGAAGTCCCACTGGTTCTCTTAGTTAAGACAGAATGAATAAACCAGCTGGAAAACACTAATTATTCAAGAAAATGGTCAAGAGAATCTGCGCATGCTCCGGGGAAAAGTACAAGGTGAGAAGGACTGTGAGCCTTCCTCCAACAGACCCCCAGAGACACCCACCAGGAGGCAATGGGCAGGTGCAAAGAGAACATCAGCTGCTGACACCAGCCTCTAGACCTCACCCAGCCTCACTCATGCATATGGATGTGTGTGTTATGTAACCCAATGAATATGGATATCCACACTCCATAAGTTTTAGGTAAAATGTGCTGTTATGGTGCAAGCTTTGTGGAGAAATCCCCTTGCACCCCGGCGGCAGACTGGTGCTTTATGAATCTCTCTGAGTTGTAGTCTGTTTCCGCGAATCAGGTCAAACAGAAATTCTGGCGTAAAACTGGGGAATTCGGTGGTCAAACATTGATCTGGAGACCAAGGGCCATTTTGGGGTGAAAAGGGGGGGTTTGGGATTGGGGGAACTCACCCTGCAGCACCCAGGTGAGGGTGGCCCCAGTGATGTGGAGGCACCGTCCCCCACCCCCACGGCGTCCCAGCACTGGTACTGGAGGGGGTCGGGGCTGAGGCTCTCGGGGTACCCCTGGGGCAGCAGCACCTGCAGGGGGAGGACAGGTACCCCTGGGACCCCCAGGAATCTCAGATCCCCCCTGCAACCCCTGCACTTCAGGCTGGGAAACCTAGGAGAAGCAAAGGTATGTAACTACTCAAAGTCTGAACTGAGTTTCTCGATCACCTAGAAGGTTGCCTTTAAGAATATTCTGGAGTGCTTTATTCCTTTTTTCTTTTTATACTTTAGAAATACTTTTTGGCATTGCCGGATCGTGCAAAAGCAGAAGCTGAACATGATGAGCATTATTACAACGCTATCACTGTAACAGCGAACTATAACCTTGCCAGAATCTATGAGGTGATGTCTGAATTTCATGAAGCAGAAAATCTCTATAAAAACATTTTAAGAGACCATCCCAATTACGCTGATTGTAAGAAACATTTGGTACTTTAGTTTCACAGTCCTCCTTTTAATATCAAAAATTCTTCCCATTTAGTGTCTTCAGGTCACCTTATATCTGTCTTTGCTTCTTTTCAGAGTAGTTTTGGGGCTTACCTACATGCTATTTCCCTACCTTTTCCTTTTTTGAAGGCCTGCATCATCCTTATAGTCTAATATTCAGCTTTAAGCCTTCTAATTCTTGGTAAATCATACTGTACTCCAAAACTCTAGCAAAATTAGCTTATCTAGACTTGCATGCCTTTGCTTACTTGCGCCCCACCCCTAACAAAGCCTTAGTACCTCAGCCCTCGGGTGCAATCAAGGCCATCCACTTGATACACCCAGGCTTTGCAACCCTGCCTGTGTGGGTGGAAGTAGAGACCCTCTGGGAGAATCATTTTGTCTTGGACCTTGGCCCTCCTCCAGGGAAGAAGAGCTGTTGAGGGTGTTAGCACAGCTTCTATGGCACATCCTGGTTTTCTTCCTCATTCTGCTGAGACAGGGAGTCTAAACAATCTTAAACTGATGGTGCAAGGCCTGCACAAAAACAAGGGGAGGTGTATGGGACTGTTCACAAAAGACATACCAGGTGCTGATAATGTTGCTAGGCGACTATCCCCTAGCCCAAAGAGAAGTTTCTTATGGTCCTTGAAGTTTTATGTTCCAGCAACAAATCATCCTAGATTCTAGCACAAACGGGCCTGGCGGTTTGGCCAGGGCCCAGGGAAACAACTGAGACTGCGCAGAACGACGAGGTGAAAAGTTCATCAGCGAGGAAGAGGAGATACTTCATCTATGTGACCCTCGCCCGTAAATCTGCGACCACCGAACAAGGCCAAAGGAGCTCACTGCGCAGGCGCAAGGGGAGGAGACCTGATTGCCATGAGAAGCGAGGGGGGGCGGGGTAGACTCTGTATATGTACAGGCGTTCTATGAACATGCACTGTTCTGTAACATATAAGCCGGACGGGAGCTGCAAACGATGCGCATGCTGGTGGTGGAGCGATCCCCCATGCGCCCGGCGCTGAATAAACATACCCACTTTATAACTCCAAAAGTTATAGAGTGATTTCTCCGCAAAACATTGCTTTTCCTCTTGCCCTCAAGTAGCTGACCTGTGGTATTTGCTGCAAAGGCAGGGTGGTAGCCCTCGCTCAGCAAGCTGCAGCACACAGCATGCCCCAGCCTCATCTACAGCCTTTTCCCTGTTTGTTTTCTGTTGTTGCCTGCTGACTGATACTCTTCCTAAAGACTGTGGAGATGGGAGAGCCGTTTAAAGTGATAAGAGAGAGTTCCTCCATTCTTTGAGGTTTCTCAGTCGTCTTTAAGTTATGAAACTAATGAAAAACATTCACATTACTTTAACTGTCAGAAATCTACAATTTCTGTATCAGCACTGTGGATGGACATTCCTCTTCACAGGGTGTGTCTCATGGTGAATAGGGTATGAATGGTGTCTCGATGTTTGCTGTCCTTGGCACACCAAGAAAAAGACTGCTTTTGAAATTCATGCATGGCCAATATTTTCTTTGTTTGAGATAACTTTAACCTGTTTCCTGATTCTTATTTTCTTTTCCCTTTCTATTTTTAGGCTACTTGCGCTTGGGAGCTATGGCTAGGGATAAAGGGAATTTTTATGAGGCTTCTGAGTGGTTTAAAGAAGTACTTTGGATAAATCTGGTTTGTAACCCTTTAAGTGTTTACAGTTAAAACACTTGAAATACTACCTTCAAATTTTGTTTTCCTTTTGTTACGTTTTGATTTTGTTCACATAAACTAGGGGAAGAAGAAAAAACCACTGCAATCTGCTGTCTGTGTGTTTTGTTGTTCTTTTCTAAAATTCTAGTTAAGAAAACAGCATTTTATTCTTGAAAAAGTAACCTTGCAAGGGAAAATAATACTTTTGCAAATTGCATTTTTATTTAGGACCATCCAGATGCTTGGTCTCTCATTGGCAATCTTCATCTGGCTAAACAAGAATGGAGTCCAGTACAGAAGGAATTTGAAATGATATTGAAACAGCCCTCCACACAAAATGATACTTACGCCATGCTGGCTCTTGGCAACATCTGGTTCCAGACGCTACATCAACCCACAAGGGACAGAGAAAAGGTAATGGGCGTCTGTCTGCCCTGTGTGTGGTTTTATTTATTTAACTTTTGCAGGCTCTTAGCTACTCAGAGCCTTTCCTTGATGCCTGTTTGGCATCTTGTAGGCTGTCAAACTTCTGGGTAGATCTTTTAATACCCCATTATAGACATGAGGGATCAACTGAGGTACTTCATTCTGCAGGAGAAGCGTCATCAAGATGGTGCATTAGAGATCTACACACAAGTACTCAGAAGTGATCCAACGAATGTGTATGCTGCTGATGGCATACGTGAATATTAGACTAATTTTCCTTCAGAGGTGATGATATTCTTATGTTTCATGCTTTAGTACAGAATTGTTTTTGCAGGGCCTGAATGCTATGTAGTGGAGCACAGGAAAAAATGGCTTTCATGTGCAACTTATGCCACTTAGTTTTTAATGGGGAACCTCATTCAGTCAATATTTTGTTTTCTTTGGTAAGAGTACATAGTACATGAACCTGGAAGCTTACACTGTAAATATTACCCTCCCCTTAGGAGCTGTCTTGGCACATAAAGGATATTTCTGTGAAGCTCATGAAGTTTTTGCCCAAGTGAGAGAGGCAACAGCAGATACCAGTGACGTGTGGCTGAATTTGGCACATATCTATGTAGAACAGAAACAGTGCTGTGCAGATGGTAACATCTCTAAATTGAACTAAATAATATGTTGGGTTAGATGACTTCTGGGTGTTTCTCTGTTGTCATAGCAGCTGTGAAAGTTTCTGAATAATATTTTAACGAGTTAGGTCTGTTTCTAGCATGCTGTTAGCTGTCAAGTCTAGATTTAAAACCAAACTGCCAAATGTGGGTAAGGGGTAACAAAGCAACTACCATTTGTACACTTTTTTTTTTTTTTTTTGTTAGCAGAGTTAAAACATAACTGGGTTAGAATTTTGGTCTCAGAATTAATTTTCAGTGAGAGAGGTTTCAGTCAGCATAGTTAACTGTATGTGATTTACATTCAGATGTTACTGAAGAAAGTAAATGCAATTTGTTGCTGGGATTTTTTTTAATAGCAACAGTTCCTATTTTTGTTCTTGCAAATGACTGCATAAGTAATAATCGGAGCTGTCTGAAAAGATGACTGGGCCATGATTTCTTTCACCAAAGTTAGTATCACAAGGTAATTCATGTTGGAAGAAATTGGTTGAGGTCATCTAGTTCAACCTGCTCAAGCAAACTAACTTCCAAGTATCAACCTATTCTAACTAGATTCCCTCAATTAGTTGATGAAAGGCATACAAGTAAGCTGAAACAAAAGCGTACGCTGAACAGGACAGAAGCTAAGAACAAAATGCTTTCACTGAGAGTGGGTCCACACTGAGGCTCAGAAATACTTTTATCAAAGGAATCTTGAAGCTTTTTGTGATGGTCATAAGGAGAGATACGGGGCCTTTCTTGTCTGATCAAGACCTCAGTAGTCCCTGTCCTCCAGTGAACTCCTGTTAAAAAGCTTTGGTCACACAATCACATTTATTCTGTTGTGTTTGAATTACAGTGAGAAACTGGGTATCATTTTCACCTTTTGATTTGTCAGAAAAACGTTGTACTCATTTGCCTGTATATTTAACTACAGCTGTTAGTAGAAATGTGTTTATTTCCTGCGGTGTTTTATTGATCCCTGGGTTGCGCTATGCAGTCAGCACAAGCCACAGTCTGAGACACATGGCACTGGACTCAAAGGGAGATGAACTGAATAGTCTAGCTTACTACAGACACAACAGTTATTCTACTGTATCTATCACAAAGCATACCCACCCAAGGCAGACGTAAGATAAATACAAAAACTTTGACTCTAAAGATGAGTGAAAATTGGGCGCTCACAACAGTGTGATCCAAGAGTAGTGGATCCAAGCATTACAGTTAGGGCAGTTCCTGTACTGAGCTGGAAATAAAAATGACTTTGTATTTCTTACTATTTTGGAGATTTAGAAAGGGTGAATGATTCCTTGAGAAAAGAGTATGTCAAACAAAAGGCGCTTGTTACTGAAAAGGATACAAGTTTCGTAACTGAAGCTTTGATTCTAGACCCGCAAAACCTATAGTAACGAGTCTTCCTTTACACTCCAGAACAACTAGATAGCCCTTGGCATGCCAAGTTATTCAGCTAGGTGGACAAAACAAGTATGTTGCTGAGTTATCTGAAAGGTGTGGATTTTTTTTTAATTAATTGCATCAGATACATGGAATTACTACATTAAATATGTTTCAATTTATAAAATATCTTGTATGAATAAAGAAAATAGATTTCATACCATCCAGCGGAGAATAGAGTGCACTTAAAAGAAGTCATGTTTGTTGGACTTACTTTGCAAGTACCACCTATTGTAACAATTCTATTCTAAGACCTAGAGAGCCTCCTGGACTGCTGTCAGTTTCCAGGAAAATCAGGTACTGTTGGGATTCTAGAGGACTTTCTGCGAGAGAATGGCCATGTGAGCAATCCTGCGTGAGAACAAGATCGATAAGAGCCTCAGCCGAGCAAGAATGCGATAAGGATGTGACCCTGAATGAGGGGGGAGAAACTCGATGAGACAAACAACTCCCGGCAGGGGTTGGGATGGAAGAGGAGGTTCCACAAGGCAGGCAGCCTGGCAAGGCTGATGTGGCACTTTTTATCCAATCGTAAGAAGGTTTAAAGCGCGGGCTAAGTTACCTGTCCAGTCTTGAGGACTTGTACTGCATGTTACTCACGTGTGCGGGAGAACATTATAAAAGGGCTTTCTGAGTTGTAATAAACGGGCATTGCTTGATCACACTGGTCGTGTGCGTGCTCAGCTCTCCCGCAAGTGGCGTCCCTGGGTGGGGGCCTCAAGATTGGCACAAAGTCTTCACTGAGGAGGACTCGTCGGAGTGCAGTCTGAGGGGGAGAAAGCCGGTTGACATATCCAGACACTGCCCCGGTGTCTGAAGGTGAGAAGCAGCACACTCTAACTTTAAAAGGGAGAGATAGAGGGAGAGATTGAAGATAACAGACCCGCGAAAGGCGGCGGCCGGGGAGCAATGGGGCTACCTTGCCAAGGACAAACAGGCAGTGGTGAAACTCCTCCAGTGTGTCCTCTCTATGAGGGGGAAAATATTCACTCTGGAAGGTTTAAGGTGGAGCCTAGAAAAGGGACTTGTATCTACTTGGGAATCTATAGGGAAACAGCTTTGGGATTCGATCCGTGATGGAGGAAGGTCAGCAAAAGAAGTGAGCAGCTACAGCACACTCTGGAAACAAATCCATGAGACTTTAGGGATCGCAGCGGCATCTCATTCTGACAATCCGCCTCCGATGCCTGCGCCCCTAGCGGCTCCCGTCGCGTTAGCTCAGGAAAAACCTGTTTACTTTGCCAGTCACGCCGCCGGATCCGTGGCGGGCAGCGGGGGCGAAACCAAAAGCTGCGCGGCCAGAGCTGAGCACACCAGAAGGGCACCTGATGCCGTCAGAAGGGGAATGAGGCGGCATCAGAGGAGTCCGCGGGGGTCTGGCAGTGGTTGGGGTGCGCAGTATGGAGCTGGTGGCGGCAGCCCGAGGCTCCCCCGGGCCCCCCCGCCGCGGAGTGACCGCCTGCGGCCCAGCCCGGCACCGCGCACTCGGCCCCCCCACCCCCGACTAAAGCGGCAGTTTTTCCACAGAGAAGGTGCTGACGCTGTCATGCAGCAACGGCTTTAAATATTCTTAAGGATGTTCTCAAGATTGTAGTACTTGTCATTTTATGTTGTGTCAGTAATAAGTGTCAGGGGCCTCTTGGTGTGGGGGTGTGATTGTTCCGTGTGTGTGAGACGCGACCCAGCTGCAGAGAGTCATCGGTGCTGCTGTCTGTTCGGGCTCAGTGTTCTCAGTGTTACAGGTGAAATACCTCCTCTAGCAGGAGGCAGTCATTCCGTGTTAACTGTTGTCTTGAATTCAGGTGCGTGCTCTGCGGGGAGAGTGCACCTCTGAACCATCTGCCTGATGGAAATATTGTCAAAAGTTCATCTACAATCTTACATGGGTCGTAGATGCTGGTTATGAAGAGGGAAATGAGAATTATGGGCTGAACCCCTGTGTTCTGTAACAAAAGGGTCAAAAATTGTTCAGCTTGCTTACTTTACTGCAGCTCCCCCTAATAGTATGCCGAAAAGCCGCAATTACTCAGGATTTGGATCAGCAGCTATTCCTTAAATATTTTGGGCTCAGAAAGTGACACGATTGACTACTAGTAAAATGTACTCTCACTAAAGCTAAAGCATCTGTTAGAACAACAAAAAAGGGGAGATGCACAGTATCAATCTACACCTCACGAAAGGCTAAATAAGGCATTATATGTCATGAACCTTTTAAACATTCCTCTGTCTCACAGGTGCCACCAATATTGCGTCATTTCTCATCACAGATACCAGATCAACAAGAAGTCCAAAGCAAAGCTCAAGTGGTAACAAAAAAGTAGAAAGGGGTAACTGGGAAGGACCATTTCCTTTAATAACCTGGGGAAGAGGTTATGCTTGTGTCTCCACAGGTCTCAGTCTCCAATGGTCACCAGCAAGGTGTGTGCAACCACACCTGAGGGTGAGAGGCAGCCAGCACTCAGGATCCAGCTGTGGGTGCTGTGGGTGCCCCTGTACCAACTGTTTGTAATCTCCTCGACTGATTATTTAAGCAGAATGTCTGGGTAATGTTTGCTACGGCAACAGGACAAACTACACTACAGTTGCCAATTCTTTTAAGAGAAAATGCTAACAGTAATTGTAACTCCTTAATGAAATATCTAGGCTTACTAGTCACTAGTGAAAGATGTAGTTTAGATGAAATGTAGTTATTAATAAGGATGAAATGCTGTAAGAATGTGTGTATTCAACTTTCTTTGTTTAGCAATATTAAGAACTCAGGTGTTTAACCTTATTAGAAACTCCCTTGGTTTTCCCCCTGGAGTGCTGGCCAGGCTCTGGGTGGAACCCAACAGGAGGATGAAATCAGATGTTTCCACTCAAAGAAAGTTGCCAGTTATTTTGGCCTGTTGATTTAGAGGCTGGACCTGCTTGCAGCCATGTTGGATGCCTCACCTACGGATGGACGCATCGTGTAGGGTTTCCAGTTTGTGAGGAAGGGCACTCTGAATTCTCACTGCATTTGGGGTTCCCTAGCAATTGCAGATCTGAATGTTAGTACTCCTAATAATTAAGTGTGCTACTCTGTATTTTCCTTACTGTTTATTTTTTGTAGTATTTAGTCATAACCCTTAATTATGGGTAGTGAAATTAGCCTACTCTTTTTAACTAGTAATTGTAACTGCTGTATTGTTTTAGCCTTCTGTGGAACTATTCTAAGTACGCTATGTTTTGAAGTTTGTCTAAGCCCTGATTGATACAGCTCTCAAACAAGCCTTGCAGGTGCCACCACAAAACCAAGAAAGGGGAGATCTGGGAGGCATTGGCCTTATACAACTCTGACACATGGCTGGTATAATCAGACAGTCTAGCTAGGATGGCAAAATGTGACTCCTTCAGCAGTACCAGTAAATGACACTTTGTAAAGTAATCACTTGTAGTGATGCTTACACAATGAGTTTACATCTTGAAGAAGGAAGAGTATTTAATAATGATTTGTCTAAAAGGTTACCAATTACTAGATGGTTAAACGGTTGGGTTTTATATGGAATCACAGTTTTGATTGTCATTGTAATCTTTTAATGATGTTAAGCTCTGTGTGGATGTGTTTTGTGAAAACGATGGACCGAACAATAAAAGGGGTCTGGATCGCTCAAAAACAAACAGAGGGATGCGTGGTGTTGGAGAACGGCTTGCAGAGAGCAAGGCCATGGGTCTGTGCAGGAGCTGACTGCAGCCACCTGAGGTAAACAAAGGAAAAAACTCAGGGTACAGTTACACTAACAAGGACTGTTATGTTAACAAAGAGAGAAACTGAGGTACACAACAGCCTTGAATATGATGGTAAACAACCTTGGGAAAGAAAGCAAGTTAGAAGAAGGAGGATGTTGTGACATACCTGAAATGCCACAAAGCGTTGGGATATTATAATGTAACCTTTTACATGTATCCAATAGATTTGCGAGTAGTATGCACGATTATTGTAGAGTGCTTATATAAGTGTGATTTCTTTTAATAAAGTTGAAGCTTGCTCTATCATTCACATTGAATCGGCTGCTTGCTTCCTCCGCAAGTGGCACACCGAACACGGAACCCGGGAAGCGGCGGACGGACTCGGAGCAGGAAGGCGACAAGATCGCTGAGAAAGAGCAGCAGATGTGTGCCATCTCCAAAGCGCCAGGGTCATAAGACTGACATCGGAGCAGCTGATCCAAATTATTGCTTCAGGAGATATTGCCACCCGAGAAGGGCTACCCCGGAAAGGCCGCAGTGGGATAACCAGGAAAGGCCACAAGGAATTACAGGAATAAGGCTGAATTTGGGGAAACCTAGGAAAAGCCAGCACTGGTCGGTAGCTACTTGATCGGATATTAAAGAAGGTCGTCAAGCTACACAATTCAGGACAGGAAATTAAGGAAATTTGCCCAGGCAGGAATATTACACGTGAGGTAGCCCAAAAACTTTTTGCTTTTTAGAAAAGCGAGGAATAGGTCTGATAAAAGACTTAGCTGCGCTGATTAGTCTAGGCAAGGCTAAGGGACACTTTAAAGAGCCAAATTTATTGTTTGAAGAAGCAGAATGGTGTGATAATCTTTTAGACCCTGACACTGTAAATCCTGAAAAAGAATCTGTCCTCTGTCCTCCCTTAACTGAGGATGATCCGTAGGTAAAAGTGAGGCGAAAAAACCTTGGCACAACGGAATATGGACATGGCAAGAAAGATTCTTACTCCTGTGAGCTATGAGCTGGGTCATCAGCCACATCGGGAAAAACGGAATTTTTCTGTTATTAAAGATTTAGAGAAAAGCATTAATAAGAACGGGCTGCAAAAACTCAGACTACAACAGCTGTACTGGAGGCGATGGCTCAGGGATATCGATTGGCCCCATAAGAATTGGCTAACACTTTTAAGAAAAAAACGGCATTCACGCTGGCACAGTACTCTATCTGAAAAACCAAATGTGTACATTTCCGTGCTCGGCGTTCGGAGCTGGCGGCGGCGGCCCGGGGCCTCCCCGACCCCCCCGCGGAGCGGCCGCCTGCGGCTGAGCCCGGCACTGCGCGCTCGGCACCCCCCGCCAAAAGCGGCAGGGGGATGCGGCACAGGCTTTAGTGTTCTTAACGGAGTCCTCGTATTGGTAATAGCTGTCACTTTATGCTGTGAGTGATGAGTGTCAGGAGCTCCTTTGTGCAGTTGTGTGATTGTGAGCGAGTGTGATTGTGAGCGAGTGTGATTGTGAGCGAGTGTGATTGTGAGCGAGTGTGATTGTGAGCGAGTGTGATTGTGAGCGAGTGTGATTGTGAGCGAGTGTGATTGTGAGCGAGTGTGATTGTGAGCGAGTGTGATTGTGAGTGAGAGAGAGAGAGAGAGAGAGAAGAGAGAGCGCGCCGGCCGCTGCAGCCGCGGAGTTCTCCGGCCAGGGAAGCGGCCGGCCAGGAACTGCAGGGTCCTAGTGCCCGCCCGCTGGGGCATCGGTGCGGCGGTTGGTTTGGGCTCAGTGTTCTCAGAGTTACAGGTGAAATACCTCCTCTAACGGGAGGCAGTAATTCTGTGTTGATTGTTGTTTTGAATTTAGGTGCATACTCTGCGGGGAGAGTGCACCTCTGAACCATCTGCCCAATGGAAATATTGTTAAAAAATCATCTGCAACCTTACAGGGGTTGTTTGTTTTACCAGGGGTCGTAGATGCTGATTATGAAGAGAAAAATCAAAATTATGGTCTGTACTTGTTAATTTTACTGTGGCTCCCCCTAACAGTATACCAAGAAGCCGCAGTTACTCAGGATTTGGATCAGCAGGTACCCCTTAAATATTTTTTGGGCTTATATGTGACACAAGGTTAACTTCTGGTAAAATGCACTCTCATTAAAACTAAAAAATCTGTCGAGCTGACAGGCATTTTAGATACTGGTGCAGATGTGACCATAATATCTGTGAGCAGACTGGCTGTTAGCTCCGGTAACTCAAATGCTTTTCAGGGTTGGTGTCATGCTGTAACAATTTAAAGCAAGGATCTCATTCATGTAAGAGGCCCAGAAAGCTGGGTAGCAAATATTCACCCATTTATATTGGAAACCCCTATTGCATTTTTGGGTCATGACTGTATGACTCAATGGGGAACTCAAATTGGATCAAATTTGTCTCAATCACCACTGTAGCACAACCCACCCTGAAACCCACCCTGACACTCACCTTGTGAACCGAATCACCTGTGTGTATTGTCCTGCAACAACTTAAAACTGTTATTAAGACTTTAAAAGATTTACAGGCACTGTTAGGAACCATAAATTAGATACAGCCGTTGTGGGCCTAACTCATGATGATCTGCATAGCTTATTTGATATTTTGTGAAAAGATCCTTCACTGACATCACCCAGAGTACTTACAGAGAAAGCAAAACAAGATCTTCACCGCATAGCTAACAAGCATCACAAGTACACTGCATTCCCCCACAGGACAAGCCATTGTAGAAAGAGCACAAGTGCTTTTGCAAAAACAAAAAGGGGGGAGAGATCTTGGCTCCAGGTCAGCCATATGCTCTGCTGTTTCAGTGGGATGAAAAACACATGCCTTTTTTCCACCAGAATGACAGGGCAATACAAAACCAATTTTCTTTAAAACTTGCCCTGAATACCAGACAGACTCCATCTCTTCAAACGTTTTAAACATCTCCCCTGTGTTACAGGTGTCACCAATATTGTGTTGTCTTTCATCACAGATACCAGATCAACAAGAAGTCCAAAGTAAAGCTCAAGTGAACAAAAACCTAGAAAGGGGTAACTGGGAAGGACCATTTCCTTTAATAACCTGGGGAAGAGGTTATGCTTGTGTCTCCACAGGTCTCAGTCTCCAATGGTCACCAGCAAGGTGTGTGCAACCACACCTGAGGGTGAGAGGCAGCCAGCACTCAGGATCCAGCTGTGGGTGCTGTGGGTGCCCCTGTACCAACTGTTTGTGATCTCTTCGACTGATCATTTAAGCAGAATGTCTGGGTAATGTTTGCTACTGCAACAGAACAAACTACACTACAGTTGCCAATTCTTTTAAGAGAAAATGCTAACAGTAATTGCAACTCCTTAATGAAATATCTAGGCTTACTAGTCACTAGTGAAAGATGTAGTTTAGATGAAATATAGTTATTAATAAGGATGAAATGCTGTAAGAATGTGTGTATTCAACTTTCTTTGTTTAGCAATATTAAGAATTAAGAGCTCAAGTATTTAACCTTATTTAGAAACTCCCTTGGTTTTCCCCCTGGAGTGCTGGCCAGGCTCTGGGTGGAACCCAACAGGAGGATGAAATCAGATGTTTCCGCTCAAAGAAAAGTGCCAGTTATTTTGGCCTGTTGATTTAGAGGCCGGACCTGCTTGCAGCCATGTTGGATGCCTCACCTACGGATGGACCCATCGCGTAGGACTTCCAGTTTGTGAGGAAGGGCACTCTGAATTCTCACTGCATTCGGGGTTCCCTAGCAATTGCGGATCTGAATGTTAGTACCGTATTTTCCTTACTGTTTATTTTGTAGTATTTAGTCATATCCCTTGCATGTGGATAGTATGGGATGCTTTGTACTTCATAGGGTACCTTTGACAATTTATTGCAGTGACTAGGAATAGTATTATTGATTGTAGTAATTATTAAAATAGCATATAGTTGTATAATGAGAAATATTAGTAAATTTATGCTTGTGCAGCCTGCACAAAAAGAAGAAGGGAGAATTGTTGGAGAATGGCTTGCAGAACAAGGCCATGGGTCTGTGCAGGAGCTGACTGCAGCCATCTGAGGTAAACAAAGGAAAAACCCAGGGTACAGTTATGCTAACAAAGGACTGTTATGTTAACAAAGGGAGAAACTGAGGTACAGAACGGCCTTGATTACGATGGTAAACAGCTTTGGGAAGGAAATAGGCCAGAAGAAGGAGGATGTTGTGACATACCTGAAATGTCACAAGGGGCTGGGATATTATAATGTAACCTTTTAGAGGTATCCAATAGATTTATGATTAGTGTGTATAATTATAGTTAGTGCTTATATAAGGTGTGATTTCTTTCAATAGAATTGAAGCTTGCTCTATCATTCACATTGAATTGACTGCTTGCTTCCTCCGCCCACCACAGCAGGCGGCATCGGCAGCATGGCCACTGTGCCAGGCTTCCAAGAGAAAATCCTGCTGCCCTGCGATAGCAGCAGTGCATCAGACAGATCTGGGGTGTGAGACACACAGCTATGGACAGAACGGTCCTAACACTGCCAGCTTGCAAAACGCTGTGCAAGGATCACATGCTGGGTTTTATCAGATAATAAATAACTGCGGAAGAGCCCACACTGACAAACATTGAGTTTTACCCATCCAGTTTACTGGCAAACTGGGAGAGGGAGTTTATACAGGTGTGATCTACACCTCTAATTCTTTTGCCAGCTCCGCAGATGGACCAGATGATACCAAAGGGATCTTTCCTCCTTCCCTTTGCCAATATAATTATGTCCGTTCAAGAACTTCTACCAACACAGCTCTCTTCATTCATGATGTGGGAGGTTGTTTTGGTTTTTAGCATATTTCTAGCTGACAGCTAATCTACAAAACATTTTAAGCCCAGACCAAATCACAACATTTGCTAGAGATAAGGAACACCACACTTGCTTCATATTATTCAACTGTATTTACATTAGCCCCCAAGCAGAACTACTTTATATGCATCTGCGCCTTAAATTTGCTAATGGTCCCCTCTCATTGGTGAAACCTGGGTGCAATCAAGTTTGCAGCAGTTCAAAGTGGGAGACGATTCTTATAAAGTTTGCAATAAACAGGCAGAACCAACACAAAGAGGAAGATGCAAGAAACCAGCCTCCTTGTCCATGACACTGACCATTTACACCAGTGTGGGTTAAATGCCTTTCCTCTGCAGCGACAGGAATCATTGCTCCATGTGCAAAGCATGGAAGAATGAGGACTTCAGGGTTTACTTGCAAAGTAAGTGCTACAAAGTGAAGACAGTTTGTAGAAGTTCTGTAGGAATATATTCTATTAAACCAAAAATGAATTTAAAATTAGGGTGATGTAGGACCACAAACATGGAAAAATAGCTTTATCTTTGAACTTATCTTCACATGATGAAGAATTCATCACACCTTTACCACCTGGAGTTTTCCAGAAGCTTACAGTCTGATAGTATCTGCACTGTTTTAACTGATGCCCAGGTTTCTCAAACTGTGAACTCCCCTGTGGCATCACAAATGAGGTATTCTGAAGTTCACGTTTTTTCTGTTTCCTAAAATCACAAAATGACACAAAAGGACATTCTTACTGGAAACCGATTGCTCTCTTCACTACTAGTTTTTTAAAAAAATATAGGTCTGCTATTTCTACAGCACATGTAGTCACACAAGATACAACACAGTATCAAAGCAAACTGGAAATAAACACAGATCATAGTGTATGATTACAAATGACCCATCACTGATGTAAATCAACAGCTACCTGGCACTACAGAAACCTCAGAAGATACAGTAAATTCTTGCAACGTATTCACCCTAAACAAGATTATTCTTCATCTTACTGATGGTGGAAAGACCATGCAAAACCAAACAGGACTGCGGAAAACGTCAATTTTCCCCCCATCTTTCCTTCCCTATGAAAGACCCTGGGATGCATTCTTCTGTGCCTCGGCCATTGATGTAAACTGTGTTTCAGCTGTTGTAAAGCAACTGAGTTTTTGAATGAAAATACTGAAGAACTGATTCAGTCTGAACTGGTTTGTCTGAGCTATGATGTTAGTGATATCCTAGTTTTAGGTATTGAAAAAAATTAATGAGACAGGTTCCAGAATCAAGAGCTTCTTTAAACATAAATAGAACAAGGAGGGGTAGGGTTTTTTACTCGTCTTTCAATATCTTAAGAGTTCTGGACTACTTAATAGTTTAGCATATTAACAGGTAAATGAAATTGTGGAATAAAAGAGCTAGAAAACAGTCTTCCCCATTTAAATGAAATCCACGAAGGAGAGACAAAAGAAACACGTATTTCAAAAGCTCTCAGATAACATATGAGGGTGAGCAACGTCTATCTGATGAAAAAAACCTGCTAATCATCCAGACAAATTACCTAATGATTGAGAGAAGAGGTAATATGAAGACTGGTTTTTGAGTTAAGTCAGTCAGCAAACAAAAAGACTCCATACACATTTACATAGAGGACCTATAGCATGACTGATTTACTCCATTTGTATTCACCAGCACGCTATTATCGAGCCAGATTTTGCCTGTTTGAGGAGAACATACTACAGCAGACCATGTCCACCCATATTTGAGCATAATTTAACTAACAAAATTCCTCTGAGATGTATAGAGAGTTTAATACATGACCATCTCATTGTCCCTGTTGCCTTGGATACAAGAACTGCTCTAAATCAATTTAATAATTAAGGATTTGATCTTGGAAGATTCTGTGCATTCTGGCTTCCATCCAGCAAAGCACTTATCCACCTGTGTACCTTTAATCACTCAAATGGTTTCAATAAAGTGGGACTACTTACATCCTTAAACTTAAATTACATGCTTAAGTCTTGCTGGATGACAGCCAGAGCAATCAACACCTTGCAAGAACAAACCCCAAGCAAGAACGGTCATTACAAAAGGGAGGATGTGGTACATTTTGTTGTTAAGTTTTTGTAACAGAAAAAAAGGTGCATAAAGTGTTTACTACTTAATTTCCTGCAGATTTTTATCTGATTAGGAACTTTAATACATGATTATATATTTAATGCATAAAAATCAAAGTTATTTCAGGGTCCAACAGCATACGGCGTGAATAATCAAACCTGAGCACATATCTGATTGCCACAGGACCCTCAAAAAGGGTAAGGCATTAACAGGAACAGACACTGGCTGGGTTCTGCGGAGTGAATCTGTGGTCTTCAGCTTCACTGTGTCTTAAGGACTGCTGAGATTTCCAACAAAGTTTATAAATGGAAAGTTCGGAAAGTTCTGACTCTGACTGCAGAATTTAATATGAAGCAGGACCTTTCTCTCATCCATCCCCTTGTCTGCAGATTGTTTGACCCCATCCCTTACAGTGGAAGCTAAACATAATGCACACAAACAAGCCATTGTAATCAACATAGAAGTCCCCAAGGTTGAGTTTACATATGGGGCTTTTTTACTAAACAGAATTAAAGTGTAAACTTGGCAATGAGGCAAGAAAAAAAAAATCAAATCTCAGTAGGAGAGGACTATTACTAGAAGCTCTTACATCTCTCTGGAGAAGAGCAAGCAGGTTAGGTTCTCCTGTGTTCATGCTACCCCTTTTCCTTGAACCCAGAGCTGACGTTCCCTTCCCAGCAGAAGTGCCTTACTCTGTGCAGGGCCCTCCACAGGTACAAAAGGAGTGAGTAACCAGCTGGAGGAGCTTGGGGCAGCACTGGGAATGAAACTCAGGGGTGCCAGCTGCTGAGTTTTCCAGTACGAACACTGACTCTCCACCCTTCACAAGCAACAGGCCTGGATTCCCACCTAGGGTGGAGTATTAGGCTATGAAGGTGGGGTGTTAAGAGCCCTGGGGTTTCTACCCAGCTGAGCTGGACACAGGCTAAAAGCAGAGCCAAGTGGAAGAAGGAATTAGGGTTTCATGACGTTTGCCACACCAGCATGGCAAATCCCCATACCATACTGTGTGCTCATGGCCAAGGGAGGAATATCCACTGCCCAGCCTCCTGCCTCTCCTCTTCCCCACTCCGTTAAATCACCGTTGAATTGGCCAGACAAGCTTTCTGGGTCTAATTCTTCTCTGTCTTGAACCATGTAATTGACTACCTGAAAGGGTTACTGACCTTTTTGAGAGCATTTAAAATCAAGAGACACAAGTGAAAAGGCTCTCCAGCTCTCAGTGCAAAAATCCAAGCCTGGGTGGTACAGACCAGAGAGTCCGACATACAGCCCTTACCTGTACAAGAGGGATAACAGCGCTTTCCTGGCGCGGAGAAATGCTGAGAGTATTTGGAACGTGATCCAAGATCCCAGCAGGTACACACGTTTAAAAAAGGTATTTATAGACAAAGAGATAACCATAATTCCTCTCCCTTTTAATCTCAGTCAAATCAGGTTTCAAACAGAGTTCTCTTACTCTGTCCTTCTGTTTCTTATACTTTAACTTCAATGTTCTCTGCAGAGCATGGAAAACCCTGGCATATGGGAAAAACCAAGAAGATGTAAAGGTATGAAGTAGCCCATCTAGCTTCTCCCCGCCCTCATCATCTTCCATCCAAACTAAATAAAGCCAAGAGAAAAACATCTATAGACAAATTAAAGTCAATAGGTTGAAGCTGCTCACAACGGAGTGATCACAGTCTAAGCAAACAAATCCTTTCCAGCACTCTCGAGGACCATTAGCAAAAGGTCACTTTCAGGTTTCACCATTCTCTCTTCAGCTGTTTAATTGCAACACACGGAAATACCACTGCCCACTCGAAGAATTTTAGACAGATGAAACTGGAATTGCTAACTAATTTACAGATGGGGGATAGGGATGTTCAAAATGGGTGCCCGAAGTCAGAGGAGGAATCACCAGACCCTGCTCATCGCTAGAGAGGATATGGCCTGAACACTCAACCCTGCTGACCCCTCAGCCCTCCCCAAGACCAGGTGAGGTTAACTGAGAAAGTCTGAGTCGTCTTTGTGAGGAGTCTGAACACCTTTTAAACGCCCAGCCTCCCTCATGCACATCGCACAAGTTCAGCTATTCTCTCTTCTCAGGAAAAGGCCTTAACTTGCCTCTCTGACTTTCCCCAACACATTTTCCTCTCCTCCAGTGGGGTGCCAGGGCAGACATCCCTCCTCTCAGCAGCTGCCAGCCATGCTGTCACAGCTCCCCAGCTCAGACGGGAGCCAGCTTGTGCCCACGGAGAGGGGACAGCCCCAGCTCACGGCTGCTGACATGCCTGTGCAAGCACTCCCTCCTGCACCCGCTTCATCCCCAAGAACCAGCCACACTTGCCCTGCTTTTTATAAGCAGGCACAAATCTCCCCAGAGCAACAGGAGTCTACCAACAGGCTTTATGTACACAAATAGTTCAAAAAAATACATAACATGGCAAGGGGGTGGAGGAGGAGGGGGAAATTCGACATTGACGAGGCTGCATGGAGAAACTTTACAGTTTCTATCCTGTTCTCAGTTTCCTGCAATGTTAGTTTATCACTTCTCAGAGCTGAGGAATCTTCTTTAACCTTTTCATTACTTCATTTTGCACAGTATCAAGAGAAAGAAAAGGGATAGCTGCCAGCAAGTACAACTATGCAGAGCACCAGCTGTCCTGCAAGCACCTGACTTTCTTCATTAATGACTAATATATTCAGGTAGTAGCAAACAACAAGATTTTTGCCTTTCGCCAACAATATGGATATTTAATATAGTAGGAAGTTTTGCCTGTTTATGAGCACCTATAGGAAGAAGAACCTGGTAGAACAGCTGGTATTGGGGGAAAGAATTCATGATTTAATTACCTCGGTTTATTAATTTGATTATCAGTATTTTCAAAAAGAGGGGCCAACGACAGTGAATGGATGAGGGTGGGGGAAGGAAAACAGGAAAATGGTAGTTTAAGCCGTTCATATGATGGCTTCCCCTTGAAAACACATGCATCCGAGACAAGAGTGACAAACGCATCAGAGATTTCTACCAGTTATTACCTGGCCTGCAAGCTGCTACTAAAGAAAAGCCATGCTGTGAGGATTCATGCACTAGGACAAGGAAGGAATTAAGTAACTGACTTGGCTTTTACTTTAAAAGACTAAAGACCACTGCAGCCACAAGACCTGACACACCATTAAACAGTTGCCATCTGGAAAAGACATTCTGACTGATGAAACTGGGTAAGGGAGAGCCTCAGGATAAAGTAGTAGTAAAGAATCATGTGTTTAAGCAGAAGACATTTTTCAACAGACAACTATTTCCTGTTTAATAAAAGTCTGGGTCTGTCGTTCTTGTGCACTGCAGAGAGAAGTCTTGTGTGAGGCTATATTCTTCCCAACTAACCTTTTGCTAAAACAAAAAAGCTGAATTTGATACTACCAGGAGGTACAGCCTCTATTCATACAAGCCAACATGGACAAGACTGCAAGGTTTGGCCCTTTTTCCCCTGCCACGGCCCCCTTGATAACTAAGCATCTCCTGCTGCCAAAGAAACCAAACCAAAGCACAGTTTAAGCTTCAGCGCAGTATGCATAGACAAACAAGTTTTCCCTGCCACAACCAATGATCTCCCTGTGTCACTGTACTACGGTGAGACTGGGACTGATTCCCTCCTTGGTAAGGCAGTGTAAAGTCAAAATAACTTCCCAGAAATCAGAATTAACTTCCATCCTGTTTAAATGGGTGTAAGAATCCTTCACTTCTGCTTGCCCTGCTTGGAAAGGGAAACAGTGTTTGAGGACAGCATAGCACAACTGCAGATAGGCAAATTCATTAGGATAATCCTCTCCGAGCACAGCAAGTGTGCGTACTTCTCTGTCGAGGCAAGGGGATGATCAGATGCCTCAGACCTTGTAAGACTCCGTAAAGAATTAAGGTTTTTCTTTGTTGTTGTTGGGTTTGTGGAGGTTTCTTTAAACAGAAGGAGATGCTTAAGGCAATACAAGTAGCAGCAACCTGCTGTACGTGACTGGATGCTGCAATGCCACGTAAACAAAGCATTCACAACTCCACACTCACCTGCTCTGTGAATGAATCACGTCATTGTACCGTGCTCACCATATTGCCAAGGAGACCTGAGACATCTTGGTTACTTCCACCTCTGGTCACATTGATAATAACCAACAGGACCGGCTTGCCTGAGACAAGAGGCGGTCACTGGGGAGGGAGAAGTAACAAGCAAAAATGAGTCAAATACGCTCCTGTTACAAAGACACCTGAATATCCCGTTATTGCTGCACGACAAAGAGCATGATGCTGCCCACGATACTTCATGGAGGTAAGGGTAGCAGGTGGTTCATTAATGCAAATGGTCCCCAGGGAGATTGATCTATTTGGTTATTACATATTATCCCCTGTAACTCCTCAAACCAAAGTTTTAAGAACAGTTTTATATCTTTTATATATCTATGCAGAGTGAACAAATCAAAAGTATTCTACACAGGAGTAAATCCACCTCATACTCTACTTCCTAAGGTCAAAATGACTGAAGCATCCAATTCCTTCTACTGCAAGCAACGGCTATTCTGAGTGCATTTTAAATCCCTATTCAGAACCTCTTCCTTTCCTCCTCCACAAAACCTGGGTAAAACAACCCCTTTTGGCATGCAGGAACCCACATTTCATTTCAGTCCAGGAACTAAGGACTTTGGAGATTGGAGGGGAAAAAATGGCTAAAGGGCTCAACCTCA
Organism: Athene noctua; assembly: GCF_965140245.1. NCBI lineage: Eukaryota > Metazoa > Chordata > Aves > Strigiformes > Strigidae > Athene > Athene noctua. Next base: position 12,653 of record NW_027437618.1, on the reverse strand, counting down.
GTGTTCACTGTTTCCCTAGTTGTCAGGTGCAACCAGGATGAGAGACCACTGAGATTCAACTGGCTCATCTGGAAAATCAGGGGATGAAGAAAAATATTCATACTTCAAGACAACACAGCTACTCTGAGTGCTATGACCTGGAGTTTCCTCAACAGTGACTTCTGCACAGAAAAAAAACCACCATGCCCTCGTATCAATGAAGGTTTGGTTTTGCTCCAGAATACTAGGACACCGTAGCATTAGGACTTGCACATAGCAGCATAAAAGAGACTGAAGCAACAAAGATGTTGCTCTCACTGCTTCCAGACAAAGCGGTGCTACAACAGCCCTGTTACAATCACATCTACTTCAGACACAACTGGATTTGCCACAGCATTGTCTGTAACCATCAGCAGAAATGTCAGATTTGGGCTTGTTCTCCTAGACTCCAGAAGCAAGTCAAGGTGGAAGACTCCGGGCTTGTTAGTTTTCAATACTGACAGCAAGCAATGACATGCCTGTGGAAGAGGCATGAATTAATTGAGGTTGAAAGGGACTCCTGGAGGTCATTTGGTTAAGCAGTTTCAGTATCTCCTTTCACCTTGCAGAGTTGGACCAATTTTGACGTTAGATCCAACTTCATATTTCGATAAAGTTGGTCATGAACTTGCCCAGATGAGTTCTGAATACCTGCAGTGATGGACATACCACAACTTCTGTAGGCCCTGGTTCTAGTGTTTGACCTCCCTCACAGTTAAAGAGTTTCTTACAACCAAATTGGCATTTTCCATGTTGCAGCTTCTGTCCATTGCCTCTCGTGATCGCCGTGCAGCTCCAAGAGGAGCTTGGCTCTGTCTTTTCTGTAACCTCTCGTTAGGTAGTTGAAATCAGCTGTCAGACCCCACCTGAGCTTTCTGCTCTTTAGACTAAGCAAACCCAGCTCCCAGAGCCTCTTCTCATGTCCCGTGCACCCCTGCCCCCATCATTGCGGTGGCTGGACTCACTCCAGTGCGTCCATAGTTTTCTGGTACTGAGGAGTCCAAAGCTGGACACGTTGCTACAAATATGGCCTCAGAAGTGCTGGAGAGAGGTGTGTAAACACTTCCTTCATGCCTGCTGGCTACACGCTTGATAACATCATCACCCAACAAGTGGTTAGTGCTGTTGCACAAAGAGCAAGCAGGGAAAACATCAGACTGTGGCCTGACTTGAGGGATGCTCAGCCCAGGCTTGAGAAAATCTTGTGATCAAACCGACAGAGTAATTTGGAGAACTTTTACACTGGAGACATGTCATAATGTTTCCCCCAACAAGGTTTTACAAAAATAACAGAATCTTCCATTCCGAAATGGAAGCCTCCCGACTGCTCCAAAAAGCACAGTTGTAGCTGTCTTGACATGGCCAAGTGAGTAGCTAGCAGAGAGTGCTGAAAGAAAGCATTAAGGAGGAGGGAACAGTTTATGTTTTTCAAAATAGGTAATGCACGTGGGAAAGAAAACCTTATTCCATCTGTGCCCAGCTGTCTCACTATATGGACCATCTTGGTTCTGGTCATCTCTGGCTCTGCCTGCCTGCATGCTGTGGGCGGGTGAGGTGTTAAAAGCGTGGGGTGAGCCTGTCCTCTCACAGCTCTACCGTGTTGCTACAAAATTTCTGAAGTCCAGATCTACTCAGATTTTACTTGTATTCCTGTGGAAGTTAGTCATGGGTTATTCTTTTACACAGAAGTGGAAGAAAACGCTTACTCGTTGTACCTTTTCTCTTCAGAAATCTTGGTAGAATTACCGGGGGATGTTTTAAAAGAAAGCAAGTTTCTAAAGAGTTTTTGTTGCAAAGCAACTTTTTTAACCTGTATGCAAATTTTCACATTCTACACTCATCTTCTCTCCTGTTTTCCCCTTCACATTCCTTTCTTCTCCCCAGCACCTCTAGAAACAACTATAGCATGTCAAAAGTTAGCCAAAAAACCCTTGGCTACTGTAGTCAAAACACATTTATAGAGTGATCAGTACTGTAAAATCATTCAATTTTTTCTGCTACACTATCATCTCTCACATAGTTATAGAAGCACTATTTCTTGTGATTAAAACAAATCAGGAGATGTGGTCTCCCTTTTGAAATTCAGAAGTTTAAATCCCATACAAAAGTTGGCTTAGCTAGTTCCTATACCTTGTAATGCAAGTAAGAAGAGAAAAAATAAAGAATTAAGGACAGAAATGTACGTTTTACATGAGCACTTCATTTTATGTGAGAACAGCTTAAAGAAACAAAGTTCACAGATGTCATTTCATCAATGACAACGATATGCTCACAATGTACAAACTACACACACACACACAGAGGGGGGTGTTCCTGATAATTTCTGTATTCGGAGGCTTTTGATCAGTGCCATCATTTTTCCTGTGTTACTGATGTAATTTAAGGTAGTGAGAACCACCTCCTGGTAATTCTGGCACACATCACCTACCAAAGACTGATAGAAATCTGTACAACACAGAACAAGTCTGTCATCCCAACCAAAGTCAAATCACGTGTGAGAACCTACTGCTGGTGCTCTCAAGCATGAGCCCCAGATTTTTCTAGCACTTCTGCCCCACTGAATGCAATGAAACAATTCCTGAGAACAGGTTACTTCAGCGCAGGGTTTCTCTCCTCCTTTGATGCCTCTACTCCCTGTCCCTGTAGGAGGCGGCCTGTCAGTCTACAGAGCAGAGAGGAGGAAGGCAGCCTGCAGACTGCCCAGCCGACACAATGCCATTACATTCCTGTATCAAGACAAAGCAGACAGAGCCAGCAGTGGCTTTTATGTGCCATGAGGTGCCACCAGTAAGGACCTGTAATTTCACACTTGAAGCGTGAATTGTTTAATTATTGCTTAATAGTTCCCCCAAGTCTACTAATAAGTCTCCTGTTTTAAGCAGTTAGGGAAGGTTATCAAGCAAACCAAGAAAAAATAATACCAAAGCAAAAGGGACAAGCCTACGGAAGATTTCTTCCTAGGTCCTTCCATTACGGCGCTTCTCGGTCAATGGCACAAATATCTGAAGAAGTTACCGAAGGGTACCGAGAGATCACATAACCATTTATGCACTGCACATTTTACTTACGGAATTGTCTTGCATTTTTCACAGCAGAGAAGTTTACAAGGTCCCCTATTAATTGCAGACCAAATGATTTTTGTCCCTGAACGTTTTGGATTCCCTCATCCACATCTTGATATACCACAGAATTTTTGTTTTTTTGTTTGTCCAGGCCCTGGGGTTATGTTCATCGTGGATACTTACTTTCCTAACTACAGAAGATCTCCTCATCCATACAGATACATAACCACTGTGGTGTACTGTAGCAATGAGTTCTCTACCATAGCTATTCACAATGGCAAAATAAACTTTTCACAACAGTCAGGTAGGTTACAACACATTAGCTTGCAAGAACATTGCACAGTGTTCAGTTACAGGTCACTCGGAGAGGATTTGGTCTGTAAAGCCCACGGCAGGAGTCTACTTCTTCCAAAACCCCAAGCTCCGTAGCACCGTAAAGCGTAAAGCAACAACTGGGAATCTATAACTCCGGCACGTACATACATGCACACTGCTCTGGTGGGTATGTTAACCTCTGAAAATGCTGGCAGCCTTCTGACGAGACATCACCAGGACATTCTCTGAAGAGTATTTCCAGTCATTATTGATTCTCTTTTAATTAATTTAAACATTGAACTGTAGTGTTTATGATCCCACTGACTTTAGCAGGTTTAGGGACAATGTTCAACATCCCACAAATGCTACCGGTCTGCACTGCATGTGGTATGACAGGACGCTGTCAGTCTGGATAAGAAAGAGGTGTACCAGGATCACTCATCTCTAAGCTTCCGCTTCACCATCCTGCCTTGCAGGCTGCCAACTCATCATCAGCCTCCCACTGTCTCAGGAAAAGTACCCACCTGTGCCCTGCTTCCCCCCCTGCTTCCTCCAAGGGGAGTACGGATGCTCCTTTCCTCTCCCCCACCCCCACCCCCCCCTACATACTTTTAATCCAAGGATGTCACAACAGTGTCCCATTTCAGTATCAGATCTGCTGTCAACCAAGCATGGCCCCAGCCACTCTAAATTAAAGCCAGTTACACTTTTCCTCATTTGACTGCTCAAGACAATTTTCAGGTTTCCACAAATACGGTTCTTGAACACACTCAGCACTTTCTGCTACATAACTGCTTGCATCAATTCTTCTATAAACAATTCCATATTGCAGAGAGGAGATTTCATTCAAAATTACTATCTAGTATAATTTTTTAAATCTTCTCAAAGAATAAACAACTATTTATCTATGTGGGTTTTGTGCTGAAGATTTAAAGATCATCCTCTTCTATGGGAGACAAACACCGAGCTTTTTGCTGTTATGAAGATGAGTGCGAGCCACTGGATATTTGACAGAGAGTAAAATTTGTTATTTCCAAAAAAATCATGTCTCCAGATATGGACCAATTTCCCTGTATGCATATGGAACCAAGACCACACATAAGGAAACAAATAGAAACTCTCCCAGCTCCTATGCTGCTCTGCAGTAACTCAGCCCACTGAGCCATGCAGGGAAGGATCCAAAAAAATCCAGCTACCTGTACTGGTTTGGGGAGCCACAAAGGCAGAGGGTTCAGTAAGTAGAGAGCAATCTGAAGTTATCTGCCTAATGGTGCCAAGAAATGACATTTTGTAGGTTATACACACATCAGCAGTTTCTTGTTAAATAATCCACGGGAAAGTATGCATGCATTTTCTGCCCAATGAAGCTGGTTTGAAAAACACCTAAGGACTGAAATACCCGGGGTATACAATTAGTTAGTGCAATGAAGGATAAAGCTACGGGGTACCTGAAGCTAAGAAAAATACACCTCTGTGATCCTGTTACCCTGACAGAAGGAAGAGCGGCAGCGCAGCTGTGGTGACACGGCTCCAGCGCAGGTTGGTGCCATTTAGCAGGGAGCCCAGAGAGCTGCCCCATGGACAACAGCACCGGCTCAGAGCTCCCTTCTCACACAGTGATGGATACACAGCCACCATTAACAACAGCATGAAGACACCCTGTTTGGTGAGGCCACACCTGGAGTATTGTGTCCAGTTTTGGGCACCTCAATATGAGAGAAATCTTGAGGGGCTGGAACGAGCGCAGAGGAGGGCAACGAAGCTGGTGAAGGGCCTGGAGAATAAATCCTGCGAGGAGCGACTGAAGGAGCTGGGACTGTTTACTTTGAGGAGGAGAAGGCTGAGGGCAGACCTCAGCACTCTCTGCAACTCCCTGAAAGGACACTGTACAGAGGCTGGTGCTGGTCCCTTCTCACTGGTCATGAGCCATAGAACAAGAGGGAATGGCTTTCAACTGCAACAGGGAGGTTTGCGCTGGACATTCGGAGAAAAGGTTTCCCAGAAAGAGTGCTCAGACAGTGGAAGAGGCTGCCCAGGGCAGGGCTGGAGTCACCATCCCTGGAGGGGTTGAAGGGTCGTTCCGATGAGACGCTGGGGGCTGTGGTGCAGGGGAGAACTTTGCACCATAGTGGGGCTGAGGGTTGGACTCGATGACCCCAAGGGGTTTTTTCAACCTGAATGATTCTGGGATCCTGTGAAGACAGAGTTTCTCCCAAAAAGCCACGTCCTTAGATCTGCGAGCATCAGTGCCAAGGGCTGCAGGGCCCTTCTGGTCCCCTCTGCAGCTGCGCTCAAGTATCTGGATCCTCAATGGTTCTGAGGTCTCAGAACAGGCTGAGACCAAAACTCGCTGCCGTGGGGGCGGCTGTGTCCAGAGCCCCTGAGCACACCGCAGTGGGGGCACCGCTGCTGGGCCTGTCCGAGCTGTGCGGGGGACAGGCGGCTGTTTCCAAAGAGACAGGTTGCTCCGTTTGACATTTCTGACGTGCTCAGCGAGGTGAAGGGAGACTTGTATCACGTCTCACATAGAATGTTCTGTCTGAGTCAAAGAATGACCCCAGCAACTCAGTTCACCAGAGGTAGCTCATGGTTGAAAATGAATCCTTCGCTCTCACAATTGTCATCTCCTGGAATAACAGATAGTGATAGCAAGTATATTGAAAATGCAAGAGTCTCCAGTTGGTAGCTCAGGATGGGTGATCTTTGCAGGATGAGCTGTTGCCGTGGAAGTAAAACAGCAGCAGAGAATGTTTTATTAGAGAGTTTGTTCTGCTACACCTGGAGTTATTGGGCTGATAAGTAACACAGCAACAATATCAACATTTTTAAGTGTTGCACACATTAAGTTGAGTGTATATATAAAGCTGCATATTTACAGAGCTGCATGGGGTTTTACTGCAGTATTCTATGAAATATAGTAAATATTTCTGTGTAGACTTTTCTGAAATAAAAATACACAAAGAAATCATTGCAGAGTGATGCCACAGAAACAGGTAAGCCACTGAGAAGATGCGCTGCAGGATCTGACAGAGAAGAGGAAAAATATCACCAAAAAAAAAAAATCAAATGTCACAAAGTTTCATTAGAATGGAAAACAACGCACAACTTCAGTCTAAATTTCCGTTATATTTGTTTCCTAAGGAGTGTTTGTACACAACAATTCTGCAACAGGGTGCCATTCTCTGGTCCACCTGCAATTAAGCCAGTTGTTTCCACATGGAGCAACTCTCTTGGAAATGAAAACATTCCAGAAAAGCAGAGGGTCTAACAAGCAACTAGGAACTTGCTTTAATAAACACTGAATCTAAGCATTAACTCCTTTAACAACAGAGCAAAGGAATACCCCGCTATTATTCATTACTAGACTGGAGTGATATGGTACTTTTCCCATTTTGATTTTTTGTTAAAGTCTTACTGAGAACTTGTTTACTCCAGGAAATAACAGATATAATTATACTCCTAAAATTATGTAAAACATTTCTCAGTAATGGGTAAGCATACTCAAGAAGGGTAAGCTTTATCCATGCTCGCTTAGTTTGCTTCTAAGACAATTCACTGCAGAAAACTCAGCCACTGCTTTATAATTATTAATCCTTCCAAAGGTAAAGCCTCTTCTGTTTGCTTTTATAACACACGATTATTTTTACAAATTAACCTGTTAACAATTTTGAATGACTGTCCCCTGCTGATGCAGGACACACATGCAGTACAGCATGCACAGTTGCCTACATCTGCTAGACAAATTCAGGTATCCCTGCTCAGATCCACGTGTGCCTGCTGGGCCAGCTAAATCTTGAATTCAGGACTGGAGCCAAATCAAATGGTTTGACCCCATTTACAACGTTGCCTAATCCAGTTTTCTACCAACAGGCATCTTGCATGCATGCAGTCAAGAAAAAAGGAAAGAGGAAAAGCAGCCTGACTTTACAAACCCACAGCTACCGATTTTCCAAAGCTACAAGGGCCCCGCATGGGCCGGGTCACTCCTCTCTGCGGACGTCCATTTCTTACGCTCTTCTCTTTGCACCGGCCGGCGCTGGGGAAAGGCCACAGAGCACCGTGGGCCATCTCCTGCCCGACGGCCATGGCTCCCACATCCCCGAAATGCCGTGAGGGTGCGCAGCCACCCTAGAGAGCGGGGGCATGGATCTGGGATGGGGCCACGGCGGGAGACAAGACAACAACGGCCCGAGGTCGGTTCCACCAACACCTCGGCGGGTTTCCCCGCAGGCAGGAGGCACAGACCCCTTCCTAGCACGGGAGGGGATGTCTGCGCCCAGTCGTTTCATCTGGGGGAGAGGAAAGCTGGCTCGTGTGCATCTGCAGAACTAGCTCTGTCAGTGCTAATGGAAAAATATATACTGAATATGTTGTTAATCAAACCTTTTGGATCTTTAGAAGTATGTAATGGGAAACGCACTACCACGGAACAGCCAGGGGTCTCAATCAGCTATAGAAGGCCCCAAAAAACCTACATGTGCTGCTGGTAGAGTTGCTTTTATCTTTTGCATCTTCTTTTATTTTTTTCTTTCCTCTCACATTTGAAGCAACAGAAGCTCACACCTGCACTGGGTAGCACAGACCGGCCAAGAGCAGAGACACAACAGACCAGTGATAGCAACCTGCCTGTGCAGCACCCTCCACCATAAGCCACAAACAGGAATAGGGAGCAACAACAGTAGTGCCACTGCAGTAGCGCAGAAATATGAATTCTAATGCAATTATTTTCAGGATGAGAAGAAATAACCCTAAACACTTGCTACAAATTTTTAATGGAAGAAAGTACATGCTGCAAAGCACAGCGCCATCACGAAGTGGTCTAGTTAAGAAAAAAGCCTCACATCTGTACAGTTGCTCGATAACTGTCCTCAGAGGGGTTTTGTCCCCTTCTCAGAAACACAAGCTTCCAGTCACTCACAAATACAAAGTACTGATCCGAGTGAACCACAGTAATTCCCAAATAATTTCCCCAGGGAAAATGATACCGAGTAAGGAAGCTGCAGGTAATTTCCACAAATTACCAAGAAAGTTCCATCCTCCCTTTTGCTCATCACACCCAGCCACCTCGTAAGGGAGGAGTGGCTTACCTGGGGCAGAGTAGCAAGGCTGTGCTTTTATTTTCTGACATGAACAAAACCGGCTTAGAGATGTAAACCCCTCCAATATCACCAACACAAGAACACCCCATCCTTCTCTTTCTCACACACTCTTGAGAAGCCTGTTGCAGAGACAAACCACTGCAGACTAGTGATGCCTCAGCTTCTCAAGGAGGGAGACGAGTTGCAGCAGTCTTGCCAACCACACCACTCGGCACATGCCTCCTAACAGCTCTTCAGACACCCCAGCAGAATTCCTACTTCTCATTTCTGACACAGCCATCCACAAAAGTCACCTCTGACTCCACTCATACATACACCATAACTTCTCTCACACGACTTGGGTCCAAAGAAGTGACTGCAGAAGCCGGGACCTTAAGCACCGTGAGAAGAGGCTGAGTAGGGCATAAGTACACACCACCATTTCCATGTTCCATCTCAAATTTACAACAAATCCACAAGCAGAGATCTCTATTGTACTCAGTCCTTCCTTCCCCCTCCATCCAAGTTACAACAGCCGTCTGCTCTGATGTTCAGATGCTGGAAGTCTTCACTCCTGTGTTCCTAGAATAAAGGTCCAACTCATCTGAGGAAAATCGATTCTTCACTTCAAATAAATGCAACTGTAAAGACTCATAGCGGCTTAGAATCTCCCCGAGTCAAACACACACTTGTGAGAGAAAATGGGAACATGCACCGAAGAGCCATTTTAAAGAAATTTATAGGTAATTATTTGATAGAGAATGAACAGAACTTTGTTTCCAAGATTACAACACTGCTGTATATAGAGTCTGACAGCAGTGGATACTGTAAATTAGATGTGTTACACACCACCTTACAGTAGTTAAATGAAGTCCATCAAGAGTGCCAGCTTTCCCATCAGCAGAAATACATGGTATGACCCTTGCAGTGGACGTGGTCAGGTCAGTAAGAGTTTTGTATGCTTAGAGCTTGTGCTCGCTTCTTCCTAGATTAGGGTGGCTTTATATCAACAGCACTACTAGAGAACGAGAACATGACTTCAGGATAAAAACGCCTATTAATGAAAGTGGCACAATATCTGTATCACCTGCAGCTGTGATGCTTCCTTGTGGCTAACTCCACACCAGGTGTAACAGGCTTCAGTGAAGTCTTCCAGCCCCAAACTGGAACAGAAGAGACACACCAGCCTGCAGCTGTAGGGAAACACAGATATACATGACAAGAGACAGCTATCTGTCAAGCCGGCACCTGCCTGACCTAGGAACCTGCATGCAAAAACTCCTTTCACTTGGGTTTCTTGGCTGCCCTTGTGTGGTCTGTAACTGGCCGCTGTGCCCTGAGCAGCCTCTGCCCCAGACAACACTGTGGCTTGGAGCAGGCCATTTCACAGATCAGATGAGGCTTGCTGTGAGGTCAGTGACAGGCGCAGTTTATCTGGGTATGAGAAAAACCCCACAGCCAGGCAACAGACCCCTGAAGGGGAATTACTTAAAACAGAGGCAGTGGCACGAACTCAGCCTCCTGCAAATGTACGAGATGGAATCCACAGAGATATCTGGGCTGTGGTTATGAGCATCAGTACAATCCTCAGAAATATCCTGGTTCATCTGGTTTTGTATCTTCATGACTTCAATACACTTCATAGTCAAATATTTTGAGCCACGATCAATCACTACTTCAGAAAGACACACAAATGACTTTCAAAAGGATTCATTTCCCCTGTATCCTCCTAGGAGTATCAGGGTAGTACCAAGTTGTTGAGTTAGAGGCTCCTGATGTAGATTGGTCTGTAGTAAACACACAGACATTGTTTCCTGATGACAGCGGCAATGGCAGGGAAGACTCTCTGAGCCTGAGAGGCGAATTCAGTATGACGTTAGCTGAAGGACAATTGCACCCACCACCCTACCCCGAAAAGCCACCCCAACGAGCCAAAGCCCAAAGGAAATAATTTTCTAGCATCTTAACGTGCCGACATGCCCAGCACAGGATCGGGCTGCACGAGAGGCCCAGCTCAAGGGAAAGACACCCACCCTGGTGTCTGCAGAGCTGCTTCTCTCACAGATTCTCGCTCCTCTCTCCGGCTGCTGCGGCCCCGCAGTTTTCCCCCCTTCTCAAATATGTCATCCCAGAGGCGCTCCCACCGGCGCTGATGGGCTCAGCCCTGGCCGGCAGTGGGTCCATCCTGGAGCTGCCTGGCATTGCCTCTGCCGGACACCAGGGAAGCTTCTGGCCCCTTCTCACAGAAGCCGCCCCTGTAGCCCCTCCGCTACCAAAACCACGTCACGCAAACACCATACGCAATTAATTCTTCCTGACCGTACCTTCTTCTGTGCCTCCTTCAGGCACAGCTGTCCAGCTACAAAGAGCCCCTGTGTGGAAAACTCTCGGCAGGGTTAACACATCCTGCCCGTGCCTGCTGCTGCTGCCCACTGACAGTTCATCGTTCGTGCCCATCACCTGCTTTCCCAAATTTTGCTTCTATGCTATGAACCACTAGTCTCTGGCTTGAATTCTCCCGTTTATCTCCCTCCCTTCTCTTGGGCTCCATCTCTATCCTATTACTCTTTAACCTCTCTTTGGAGGTTGTGGAGCCTTTCCCTTTCTTCCCTTGCTTTGACTTCTTACTCCTAAGTTCCCAGGTTTCGCCCTAACAGTGCTCTCAAGCGTTCATCTCCCAGTCACGGATGGCAGTCAGTGGGGTAAACGGGACCCCACGGCCTGAGGAGAACAGGATGCCTCACCCTGTTCCCACGCTAAAACTCCATTTCCCCCCCCTCGATACTTTTTGTGCAGGGACAGCCTAGGACCTGAACGGGACCACGGGTGTTCGTTAGGGACACAGGTGTACGCTCTTCTTTCTGCTTTAGCCCTGCCAGTGGACATCGCAGAAGCAAGAAGCAGCTCTGCACCCCAATAGTGGAAGCAGCTAACAGCTAACCCTGTACTAACAGGGAACAGCAACATTCTCAATCCAAAGAGAGAGGGAGGGAGAGTAAGAGAAACACTGGGTGCAAGGATTTGGGTTAAAAAAAGAGACAAATAATACATGTAATAATACTTTGTGGTATCAAAGATTTGTTTCCAAGACACTGTGAGTTCCTACGGCAAGAAGTGGGGCACTATTTAAGCCCCGCCAAATGGGTTTGTTCCCTTTGACGTTAAAGAAACACCAGAACGGGAGACTCTCTGAAAGGCTCCGATTTTGCGACTTTACTGGGGAGCAAGGGAGAAAAAGGAAGGGATTCAAGCTGGACAGGTTACAGAGGGCCATGGTGCTAACGGCACACGCTGGAGGTGCCCTTGGCAACCGCTGGAGGGTAACATTCTAAAGCCCCTAGCAACTGCCTTGGCTGGTTCCACAAGCCTGCAGAGGGTACCACCTCCTCCCTTCAAGCCTCTTTCACTGCTGGTTGGAGTTTCTGTTTCAAGAAAGAAGCAGAGACCAGCTTCCAAAGGTCCAGTTTTTGAGAGGAACTACTGCTTTCAGGATAAGATTGCCTGCCGTTAGCAGCACAGAGGAGAAGCAGCCTAAGAGGTGAAAATGGGAGCACTTGGGAATGACCCCTACTTCTGTTTTCATCCCCCCTACGCACAGGTAAATGCTGGAGATTTTACAGGGCTTTGTAACCTTGATTCTCTTGATAGACCGTGCTGAAAGGGAGCCTTACTATCTCAAGTCTGAAGTTGGTATGTCCCTCTCTCTGGGTCATGGCAGCACCTGTAGATCAAACTGCTGATTTTTGCAAGTGCTAAGAGCTAAGATAACCTAAGCTACAGACAATTCCTCCCGTGAGCTGGGTTCAGATACTCAAGGAAGACGTAAAAGTTAAAAATCGTGCATAAAGATCACCCAGCGCTTTCTTAACAAAGTGACATGACACTGATTCTGAAAAAAACCTGGCATGGTTATAGCTTCTGCTCACAGCAACTGCCTGGATCCCCGTAAAGTCACTTCCTTAAAAGAAAGACCTTCAAAACGGGTCCGTCCTCCAAAGACATACTGTTCTATTCCACCGAGTAAAAACCCAAGGGTGGGTGTAGGGCTCTTGGTTATTGCATCCGCTTCAGCATCAGGGATTGAGGCGTTCACGCCTGGGAGACGGGCTTTGGCCCCAGACCCCAGCCTGTCTCAGGGCATGGCCCGCTTGTGCTGCCTACAGTCCAAAAGTGACCGGAT